>NW_024962262.1:9460141-9638320 GCF_019238085.1 Lagopus leucura
CCCACTTTTGCTTATTTTTAAAGTAAAGTGACTTAGGTTAAGATTTCCCAGAAAAGACTTTCCATTAGCAACAGCCTGCTGTGTACCCCCACGTGGTGTCCTAAGGTTACAGTCCCAGACTGTATTTTTTCCTGTTCCTTCTCATTTATCTTACGCAGTGTAAAACTAGGGCATGCCTAAATAAAATACTGCTTTCTGCTCCAGGGCAAAAAGAGTAGAATTTAACTAAGAAATTGTGAGAGCTAATTTTTAAAATTAGCCGTCAGCCCTAGAACTGAGCTCTCTGCTGAGGCACTGAAGAAAACACTACTTTTCTATATCATCATAGATTTAACTGAAAAAAATCAAAGGTCGAGTTGGGTATCAGGAAAAGGTTCTTCACCAGAGGACAGCGGGCATGAAACAGGCTCCTCAGGGCAGGAGGCATGGCCCTGAGCTGCCCATGTTCAAGGAGCGTTTGGACAGAGCTCTCAGACATAGTTTGCAAATATTGGGTATTGTTGTGTGGAGCCAGGAGTTGGACTCCATGACCCTTGTGGTTCCCTTCCGAGTCAGGATGTGCTGTAACTCTATGAAATCTGAAGGTACACAGGTGAGTATTCACATCAGCTCCAGTTACTGCTTCTCCCAGGTCCTCTTGTCCCGACTTCGGTGCAGTTTAATGACATTTCAGTGCTAATGAGTTACTTAAATATTCTGCAGAAATAGAATCTCAGCTTCAATTGCAGATTCTATATTTAGTGACCAAATAAAATAAAATAAAATAAAATCAACCCCCCAAAAAACCCAGATTCCTTCCTAAATCATAAGATATGTAGTCTCATTTTGGATATAGTCTTAGCAGTAATATATATATTTATGAGGCAATGATGTTCTTTGGGGTGTTAAAATAAGATAAATATGGTCTGGCTAATTTCAGTCCCTAAAAGATGAGCGTATCTTTTCCAAGCTTTCCAGAGCATATTAAGTAGTTTTACATAACGCTTTGCTCTCTATATTAACCTAAAGAGATGTGCATCAAAGCAAAGTAAAAGGTAAGATCTGATCATTACCATCTCATGAGACTGAATTGGGGTGATGGTTCTGTATAATAAACTTCAGGACCTTGCTGCCAAACATCTAAATTAATAAAATTAGTAGAAAAAAAATATCTTAGTGTATATGCATTTAATGCACTTGTAAGTAGTGTATTTTGCACTCTGTTTATCACATTTGTATGTATTTTTCAGCTCCTCATACATTTTTACAACAGCAATACTTAGCACTGTTGTAACAGCTTATGTTTATCTGGCTGCATGCAATTACTGATGTGCATCCATATTGACACAAATTAGACCCACATGTAGCTTTGTCATGCACATACAATTTCTCTGTCATTTAATCTCAGTTATAAATGACAACTTAGGAATTCTCTGCCTCCCTCCCTAAATCTGCATTTCTCATTGAATTCAAATGTATCTCAAATCTATAAATAACTGCATCAATCCTGAATATTGCATTCAATTACTGAGAGTTTGCTGCTGTTCACATGGCATTCATGCTGGGCTTTCATGCTGTTTACATTAGCAAACCTCTTCTTTCTATAACAGCCTCCTGTATTCATGATTAACAACTCACTCTGAGGCTAATTTTTTTAAGCTTTTCTCTGAAATTTCCATTACAGTAACTTTTTTAAGAAGGTAAGACCAGTGGCCTGTAGCTTTAACTTGATGATTGTTCTTTTAAACAAGACTTTGTGTGGATTCCCAGTGGTTAGAGATGAGTTTGAACAGCAAAAGCTTATAATTGTGAGAGTAATTTTGTCTCATTACGGATAGACAATGTGTGCAGGTGCACAGCAAGAGAGGGCCAGGTTGTGAGATGCCTATTTTGGGCAGCTGCTTCTCCGTTGGTAGCAAAACTGAATTCATGGATTGCACCTATGATGCTGTTATGGGGTGGCCCTGATGTAAGACCATCACCACGTAGGATGAATTTGCTGGTTTATCTCTGCTGATAGAAGCAACGCCAGGTCTGCCTCAATACTGTGAGGAAACCTCCAATAACTACTGCTTACCATTATTTATTTGATAATGAATAGGATAATGAATAGGATAAGGATTTGATAATGAATAGATGAAGAGCTGACAATCTCAGAGGTTAACATTGCTTTATGTGAGCACAGACAATTTTATGGAGAAGCATGGACATGCTGGAAAGCGTTTCAAAGACCTGCCAAATCCACTTTGTGACAAAGGTCTGCAACGTTCATTTAGATCTTATTCTTACTCACCAGTGCCTCATTGGTGCAGATTTCCACCTTGATAAATACGTATATGTTCATGGTAGCCCGTGGTAGTAGAGGCAAACAAAGCCACTTCATTCTCATGGGAAGATAAAACAATAAATTAAAACCTTATTGTGACTGAGTGAAATGATCAGAGAGATCCTTCAGCTCCATTCATTTTTTCAGTGTTTTCTTTTGATCCGAATGTCTTTGGATCAACTGTTTCTAAGAGGCACAGTTGGGTTTTTTGGTGGAGAGAGAAATGTGCGTGGTCCACATTTTGCTTTAGACCTCTTCCAAAAGCATTGGTGGGCCCGGATCTATCACTGACTTTCTTTCGTAGCAGTGAAATTCACATCTGTGTGAGGAAGGGCAAACACGGCCAAACTTAAAAATATCCTCAATTTAAGGATTAACTTAGAAAAATTCTTATACTCCAAAATGAGAATAAAACAAATCGAAGTGCTATCAGAAGAATGCTTCTCAGTGCACTGTTCCTATAATGATTTATTAAAAATTGTCTAATTTATGACAAGTGCACTGTGTATCTCCTAAAAGTATTAAAAGATATCATTGCTGTTATGATTGTTAAAAACACATGGCAAGGAAAATAACAAATACATAATAGTCACAGTTGCCCCATAAATGCAGTAATGGAAGAGCTATATTTTTAAAGTGAAACAAAATAATGTACTGACAGTGGGACAAGAGCATAAAATCCTCAGAAAATATCTTGCTGTGCTAAAGAGTAAGAAAATAAGTTTGAAGGATAGAAAATAATGGTGAGTGGTACTGAGTGAGAAAATAAAATATTGATAAGAGAGCGACTCCAAATGCTCAAGGCAGCATGAGCTGTGTGATTATCTACAATGATTACTGAACTTTCTTCTAAATCTTCACAATGCCAGAAGCATTTAATTTCTTCCTAAGGCCAGCAGAGCATTGCAAAGGAAGAGTGATCAGCCAGTAGGATAACTGGAGTAAGGAGAGGTGAGTTCCTGTAATGCCTTCAGACACCTCCCCTGCAGGAATTTCATGATGCATATAATTAAGCTGTGCAGGAATGTGTCTCCAGTACAGACTTTAAGGGACAATGGGAGGGACTGTTAACAATCTCTAAAATCCTGTCTTTCCCATTATATTTTTTTAACATTTTCTTTCTCTTTTTCTATATGGACTCTTTTGTGAAATTTATTTCTTCCTGCTAAATGAGAACTTCTCACTTAAAAAGAAAACACCCTTATACTTCCAATGACAATGTAAATGTTTCTTTTCCACATAGCATGTTGTGTTATAAAATGGTGTACATGTGTTTTTTTTTTAACATAGTGTGTCAACTATGGATTAGCAGGCTGATCTCCAGCTACCTGGGCTACCAAATACTGAGCAAAAGCAAACTTGATGGTGAGATTTCTATTCTACTAGCTACTTGTAAATATTATTGTATATTATTCTTATGCTGCTAGAAGAGTTCTGACTCACACAACCAAAGTCTTTGAAATGACAAGGGCGGGAGGCATTTATACCTCACGATGATTTCCAGCTGCTCTATTTTCCTTTTTGATGAAAGCACATATATGTAAGATCTATGAGTTCAGAGAACTACCAATTTAGAGCCAGACAAGAAACAAGGAAATGGTGCTCATGTTGCTTTTCCTCCCCTTCTCAAGCCTTGTGCATGCTGCTACTGCCACATCATTTAATTTTTGGTGTGGTTTTTTTTCCTGTCTCAGGGAAAGGTATACAGATACCAAATGTAAACTCTTATAACACTACAGACTATTGATAGAATGACTATTTCCATCATGTGAGATTTTTTAAAATGTATTTAAATTATTTAGTTTGCTTAATTTCATGAATTCTTGTTGCAATAGAGCAATTAGAATGAGATCCATCCTATTTTCAAATAAGGAACAGGAAAAAAAAAAACTCTGAATTTTCTAGACCTGCAGACTCATAATAACTTCTATAGCTTCCCTTTTGTGAGTGCGTGTGAAGGCAGCACTCTGCTTCAGTTATGGATAAGTGGAGACTTGTCCAGAAGCCTTAAATATTACACAGCAGAAAGTTCATGGGAAAAGAAAATGCTGAAAATGCGAAGGCTTTGATTCTGCAGAGATTCATACCCCTGATTGCTGGCTTTCAGATGCATCAGTTCCACATTTCACTGCCAAGTCAGAACAAACCCAAAATTCCTATGAACTTTGTTTCTCTCACCTTCCTCCTAATAACATCTCAAACAGCTCCGACATTTGTTTTCGTTTCAGAAAGAGAGAGGAACTTTCATGTGCTGCTGGTGAGAGCACTGTTTGTGAACCTATTGGTTTGCATCTTATAACTCCTATGAAAACGCCTAGTCTTCCATAGATTGCAGGACTAGCTTCCCCCAAAAAACTATATCTAAAAGATACAGGGTTTCCCATGTCTCATAACATAATGCACATGAAGTGAAAAGAATTCAGACATGGTAAAAATAAGTTAATTTAATAAACTGAAAAAATATGCTGTGATGGGATAAACAATAGTCATAGTATTGCAAAGAAACCCTCCAGTTAAGTGATATATTCCATGTGCATGCTATGCACCAGCTCAAGTTACATAGATACATTTTTCATTGTACCAACTGAATCACGGAATCACAGACTGGCTTGGGTTGGAAGGGACCTTAAAGCCCACCCAGTCCCAACCCCCTGCCATGGGCAGTGCCAGCCAGCAGCTCAGGCTGCGTAGGGCCCCGTCCAAACTGGCCTTGAATGCATCCAGGGTTGGGGCACCAACAGCTTCTCTGGGCAGCTGTGCCAGGGCCTCACCAGCCTCACGTTGAAAAACTTCTCCCTGACATCTAACCTGAAGACAAAAACATCTTCTAGACACTGCAGGCTGCCCAGAGAGGTTATGGATGCCCCGTCCTTGGAGTGTTCAAGGCCAGGTTGGATGGGACCCTGGGCAGCCTGGTCCAATATTAAATGGGGAGGTTGGTGGCCGTGCACGTGGCAGGGGGGTTGGAGATTCCTGATCCTTGGAGTCCCTTCCAACCCTGGCCATTCTGTGATTCTGTGATTCTGTGAACTCTTTTAGAAAAATTATAGAGAAAAATCTTGAAAAAAACACTAAGCATATACAACACTATTGTATTCAAAAAGGAAAAAAATACAATCTGGAATTTTCAAATCTCACTCAAAAACAGCATAAATAATAGCCTTCAATCAACTGTAATTCAGTTCATCATCCTAACACAGAAGCAGAAGTTAGGTTCTGATACTGATATTCATTTAAAAGACAAAAGATCACATAAAAGTCTTGTCATTCAGGCTAGTTCCTTAGGAACATAAATTGTGTTTGTTCCTTTTGAAGATCAGGACTAGAACAAACCCTCAGTCAGATTTCCCAGTTTCTAGGACTAGTTAAAAACATATATATCAAATATCTGAGGCTAGGAGCCTATACTTTATGCAGGCTGCCCTTCTTCCAAGTGCCCTTCTGCCTTTGTCCATTATACATGCTCCTGTCATGATCGTGACATTAAACAAAGCCCCAAAGAAGAGCAACTAACCTACAAGATAAAATAGCACAAACAGTGATAAGGACTGATAAAGATCGTGGCACAGAGTTTTCAGTCTGGTATACAGCAACACAAAAATAACAGGCTGTCATGTGCGTATGTCAAAGAATCAGAGATGAGAGGGAAGGCAGAAGCTACAGGAGTGATGACAAGGAGAAGCCTTGGAGGACTGAGTCTGTAATCAGTGCTCCAAAGAGGGGAGTGCAGGAGTCGAGGGAGATTTTCACTCTGCTTTTCAGGGTATGAAGCATATGACAATGTGAATGTGATAAAGACAAAAACAGTGAGGTTGAATACCAGCCTCCATAGCCCTGGGGGAGAGTAGAGGACTGCAAAAGAGCTCATTGAATCTAAGCCCCCCAAGCAGCATCTGGTCTGTAACACATAGCTTGCCATGCAATCCCTCTTACCCTTGGGAAAGTGGCAACAGACACAAGTATTACTTCAGAAAGTCTTGCATTCACTGTGGTATCTGTAAAGGACTGACATAAAGAAATGTAAAGGCTCACTCTGCAAACTTGAGAGGAATTATGTCACTTTGGCCCAAGGCTTCTATACTGGAACAGACTGTCATCATGGAGCATTTCAGGTCCAGTATGCTACTGATTCACAACCTACAGGCTTGTCTGTGAGCTCTGAAGTAACTCGGTTTTTGCCACTGTTGTTATTCTCAGTGAATTAAGCCAATGTAGTGAGAAAGGAGAATAATTATAGTAAAGCACATAACGATAGTAGTATATCTTTGTCTTGAGTTTGATATGCCATATTTTTGGTTTTCTGTTTTTTTTTTTTTTGTTTGTTTAATTGTTATTTATTTGTTCATTTGAAAACTCTTATTTTTCTTCTAAGCAGGGAATTTTTTTTTAATCTTTTTAAATGGAAGTAAAATGGTTCAAAAAGAAGAAAAAATTGCAAGCAAAAATGACAAGCATCTTTTCCCTGTTATATAAGCAAGCTACATTTCTTATTCTTGGTGCATCACACAGCTGGCCTCAGCCCAGCTTGACTTCTTACTGCCCTTATCATCTTTTCGCTGCAGCTTCTGATTGACCGTAATCTTTTTTATTTTCCTCTCTCTCTCTTTTGCTTGCATCTCTCCTCTCTGCTTCCAGGACAGGAGATTTCTTTTTGCCCTTTTACTTTTGAACAATCCCCTCATGAATACATATTAGATATGTTTTTATCCTGATTCTTTCTTTCCTTTTTTTTTTTTTCTTTCTGAGAGGTGGTCATCTCTTCAGTCATTCATTTCTGTGAGAGAGATCCTTAGCAGGCAAAAACATGCACAGCTCCACTGTCCTGACTGGGATCACTTTGATTTATATTAATACAGGATCTGGCTTAAAATCTAAAGATGGTTCTTGTGCTATGCCTCAAGAGCAGCACTGTTACCTTCTCTCCCCAATTTAAAACCTTGTCTTTAAGGAAAGACACCCTTGTACTTATATAGTATCTTTTAATTAGCGCAAGCATATAGTTTTTAAAAGGAAAAATATATTTTACAAAATATGTCAGGCCCAGATCACTTAGGGTGTCACATTTATACTAGATAAGGTCTACAGAGAGTTTAGATAGGAAATAAAATGAAAACATGCACTCTAACTCAAACAGTCCTTGTGGCTCACAAAATCAATAGATCGAAAAATCTGTCAGATCACAGCAATGCTGTTCATGAGTTCAGCTGAGTTTCTGCTGCTTTGTACCTTCATACTGTCAAAAATTACTGTTCAAATACAAAGCACAGTCTAGAACTGGCAGCAAATGCTCATTATGAGTGGGCTGAAAAGTGCTTTTGAACCTTCTGGAAAAGGTGACACTTGAGAGCACCCCTCTATTACACATCAGGGTTTCAGCAACTGCACTAGCACTTCCCAAGTTATATTTGAGGTGGAAAAACTAATTTCCCAATTGAATGCAGTATTGCTGCAAACTCAAAAGCCTTTCTAGTGACAATAATAAGCCTCTCCATGGCATAAAGAGTTACAAGAGATCTGTGCAGCTTTGTACAAAGGCACTGCAGGACCAAGGTTCTCATTTGCTGTCATTTAGGGGGCATATCATTAATAGGGGAAAAGTCTTTGAAAGCCTGTCCAGCCTTTTCCACTGTAGGGAGATCAGCTCAGTCCCAAAGGAATAGAGTGGATTCAAACACACTAGAGAAGGGAGTTCATATACTCACTACTCTATTGAGTTGCACTCAAGGTAATATTTTTAGCTTTGCCTGTACTTACTGGGCTGTTTTTTGAACTTGGAGAGTAGTGGCACAGCACACGTGTTCATAAGAATAAATCCTCTCTCGACATAAGTAAAAGAGTTGTTATATTTTCACTTTTAGCAAGATTCAAAATAAAATATAAGCAAACCAAATCTGGATTTGACCAAATACCAACAATAACAACATACAGCAGTTCTTCCATTTAGGACTGGATTGGAAGATGTTGAATTATAATAATACATTTCTTTAAAAAATCTCTTTCATCACCAAGAGTTGATTTCTTACCTGGCAATTCATCCACTAGGTATTTTATTCAGGCTGAAAGATAAAAAGAAACAAGAATGACAGGGACTTCCACTTAACTTAATATTCAGCACTACCCCATGATCCTTCAATAGTCTGTTAGGCTTAAATTTTAATCTGCTGAACATCCTCAGCACTGAATCCAGCAATTGGTCAATGACAATTGTCATCAGTGAAGCAGAAACTCATGTAATATGGGACTTAATGAAAGCTGAGAGTCTTTCAGTAGAAGAACATAACCTCTTTCAATCTTACCTGTCTTACTAAGAGTCATGTTGCTGTAGAATATGCATTTTTACATTGCAGCATCTAGTGTCCTAAGTAAAAGAACAAACAAAAAAAAACCTTTTTTCTTCTTATGTATGGTAAACTGCTAGCAATCATAAGTTTTCTACTGATCTTGCTAAATTCAGGGAAGTTTACTGGAAATGATTTCCTAGTATTGGATTGGAGTTGTCTTTATTTCAATATCCTCAATTTTTTAACATTTTAGTGGTAGTGCATTTTTTCTAAATAACAGGTTGATACCTTGTATAATGGTCAAGAAATTTGCATCCTTGAACAAGTGCTCACAGGAAGTAAGTTACTCATATTTCTAGTGCCAAAGCAAAGCAAACTCCCGAGATGCTTGGGTCAGCTGTGTCATTTTAGGTAAAAGTAATAAATAGGGTAAATTCTGCAAAACTGATAGAACTTATCCTGAATGTACTGTAAAAAGGAAGGATTTTGTCAGATTCATCTGTTTGGCATTCTATGTGGTCCTTCTGTAAAGGATTCAAAACCCCATCATTACTTTCTTCAAACAGACATAGCCTTATGCCCAAACTGAAATTCATCACAACAGTTCTGTGGACATGTTTGGGCATATATTATACATTATATAATCTTACATCAGTGAAGATTCTTTCATGTTAAGATTCATTAATACCCATCAGCCACAATTGGGTTTGGCCTGTCTGGGCAGTATTTGCAGGGAATGAGCTCTTCCCAGCATTTGCAGCTGCATTCCTCGAATGCCAGATTGGAGGCTGGCTGGGCAGCAGTCAGGTCAGTGCTTTGTCAGCTGAAGGACCATGGCCAGATAAATAAGACAAAGGCGAAGCCTGATCTTGAAAGCCATTGAGACTCTGGAGCATGTCCAAAAATGGCAATGAAGATGAAAAGGGTCTGGAGCACAAGTCCTATGAGAAACAGCTGAGGGAACTGGGATTATTCAGTCTGGAGAAGAGGGAGCTCGGGGGAGACCTTATCAGTCTCTACAACTGCGTGAATGCTGTTGTAACAAGGTAGAGGTCAGCTCCTTCTCCCAGGTAACAATGATAGGAGGAGAAGTAATGGCCCAAAACTGTGTCAGGGAGGTTCAGGTTGGATATTAGGAAAAAAATACTGTCTGAAAGAGTGGTAATGCATTCGAATGAGCTGCCCAGGGTGGCAGTGGAGTCACTGTACCTTGGAGGTGTTCAAGGACACTGTAGATGTTCCACTGAGGGAGAGGTCCTGTAGGCATCATGGTGATGGGTTGACAATTGGACTAGATGATCTTAGAGGTCTTTTCCAGCCTTAATGATTCTTTGATTCTATGACCTGCCACTCTCATGGTACAAAGAAGCATCAGGCCTGAGGCACACTTATTCATCTCGGTATCAAACAATAAATAAATTCTGTGCTGCACAGGCAAAACTCTCATATCCTGTCATTTCCTTTCCACATAATCACATAATCCTGTCATAATCATGGCAAATCAAGCAGAGCAGTCAGTACACATGTGCTTCAATGACCAATGGTATCCATAGGCTACATAAATATTCAGCATGTCCTCCTTCTCATGTACATTCTGTTCAGTTTGGGTAGGAAGACCAAAGTGAAAAAGCTATCTCAGTGTGTTTTGTACTCTGAGGAAAACAAGAAGACTTTACCAGCTGTAACACCCATGAAAAAGGAAACTAAATTTTGGAACTTTTTTCTTTTTAGGTAGAAGGTGAGAGTGCGCAGATGTTGGGACTACACTGCAAAAATCTGACGACCTCAGAATTTTCCCAGTGTGCCAGATTAAAGAAATGGAATGACTGTCCACCCATCTTCTGTCACCACACCATGGAGGTGGCACTGCTCACATAACCACTGTAACACACAGCACTGAGGCTGACATCCCAACACAAGATGCAGCGCAGGACTGTTCCCTCACCTCAGGATTGTCTGACATCAGCACTGCTGAAACAAATCCCAAATATGTCTGAAATCTGTGAGACAGTCAGGGCTTTGTCACAACAAGTGTTACTTCAGTGCTGCACCTGAACCTAGCCTGTTTGTAGAATTTATTTCTCCAAACAATTGCAGAACCATGACAGTCAATAGGGAATGGGGATCCATTTTCATTTGATAAAACCAGTAATGTTTCAGTTGACACGTGTTTTAATATATGAGCCTTATTTATGGCCCATACAGTCTGAATCAGCTCATTATTCATCAAATTTTTAACTGTGAAGTGAACAGATATTGACTGTTTTCTTTGCCCTCCAAGACCTCTCAGGTTATATTTGTAACTTTTAAAATCAATGTTTCTTATTGCACTTGGTTGTGTCACTGCGAGAGGAAGATACTTCCTTTCCTTTTCATGACTGCACTTTAAATATTTGTCCCTTACTCAGTGCACCTGTACTTGGCACTTTATTTTCCCCTTCTGAATCCCAGTAATTTAGGAAGGAGCACGACTGCTTAGGATGCCAGCTGACATAAACTAATCTTGGTTTCACAGCAACTATGATTTCTTACACTGATGAATCTGAAGGCCTGGTTTTTCACCGGTGGTCAAAATCACATCCTGGTAGAAACTGGGGAAAACATTTCGCTGATTTCACTGAAAATTACATTGACAGTGAAACCTCACAGGGAAATTCAATATGCTGCATGATAAAATATCTGCACAATGTGTATGGTTTCCTATTTGATCACACATTGAGTCTTGTCTGATCTGCTGAGCACCATCACTTCCAGATTCTTCTCTATATTAAAGTAGAATTGTACTCTTAAATAGGAAGTATGGTGGAAATATATTCCGTCCTTTATAAAAGGATGCACAACTAGAAAACCAGCCTCACGGTCTCTCTTGGCAAATACTCACTATCTTCTCACTGAAATTAGAGATTACATATGACTCCAGTGAACATCACCATGGGAACCTCTCATTATTTGTGTCTGTGGCAAGTTGGGGGAGGTGGCTTAGCCCTCAAAGCGTGCCTGAGTATTACAAAATCTTAAGCACTGTAAAATTCCCTTTTATTATGTTAGAATATAAAGGCCAAATCTGAGTTTAAAATAAATGATAAATTTCACCTTCATTGTAACGCACTGTAACTGCATGAGAAAGAATAAATGTAGGAGGAAGACTTTTAAGGGAAAGAAATCTAACTGGAGCATAGCAAAGTACTTTCGCTGTGTAAGAGCTATTGAATTTCATTGTATAGAACTTTCACATATGGATTACATTTTATTATACCATTTAACTTATTAGACTCCTTTTCTGACAAGACAATGAAAATTTGTAACATCTGAAACTATGAAATGCAATCTAATATTTATATACTGAGTATATTTTGTTAAATTAATATAAACAACAAATGATAATATTCCAAGCTGTTATGAAGACACTATATTTAAAGTAAATACATTTTTCTGCCAAATTCTTTCTTTAAATGTACCATTTATCACACATATGGAGGCAATTTCTACTTTAACACCAAAAAAAGAAATGCTCCACAGTTGTAGTAAAGTTGCTGGAGTGTAAAAGCCAGTCTGAAGCATTAGATATTTTATTTTTAACACAGAATCTGGGGCCTGTTTCTCTTCTGTCTTGTGGCTTGGTCATTTATATGCATTTGAAATGGCTGTAAAATATTAACAAATTGAGGTAATTATTTCCAGTTCACCACACTGGGCTGGCTGCTTTATGCACATGTATGTGTTACTTGGTACAGGTGAAGCTAGTATAACTACAAATTGTTGCCTTCCAACACGTATTGTATCCTAAAACCACCAAATATTTTTAAACAGATTGGTTAGGTATTACATTTGCTAAGTCTCCTAAGATACCTTTACTACATATTTTATACAACTACCGATGGAAGCATTTAGAAATTGTGTGAAGAAATGCCCTTGCAGTATTCATGCACTGGATACTCACAGAGTACATGTGAAAACCAGTTGCTGACTGCATTTCATGCTTGCATCACTCAGCATTATCTATCTGTCTCTGTATCTATCAGTCTATCTATTTACTAAGAGTTTGTTTTTGGTCAGAGAAATGTAAAATATTTTTATATTCCCAATACTGAATGCAGTAATTATAGTGAAAATTTAAAGGTTTTCAAAATATGTCAGAAATTTCTTTCCCAATCATTTGCCTGTCTGATAATACTTGGGTACAGCCTATCCTGGTCCTCCCTTTTGATTACTGCTAGTAGCACACACACTGTCAGAGATTTTGATCTGCAGAGAACAGAGTCCTAGCGTGCTCAACATAAGCACATTTTTCAGCAGGATGGAAAATTCCGATTCCTGAAAACACACTGAATTTAGAACTTGCACAAAAGTCCTTCTGCCAAAGACAAGAGCCTGGTTCTGATGGGGACCTTGGAGTGCCAACCTGACGGTAAAACAACGTAGCACAAGGTGCACTTTTATTGTTTCTTAACATCACTGGGTATTGGGTTGGTTGGTTGGTTGGTTCCTCACTGACTTTTTCCCATGATTTCATTTTTTTTTTTTTTCCATTTCTCTGAAATAGCTACTTTTAAATTAGCCATACCAATTTTTTTTCTGTTTGTTTGTTTGCTTGTTATGCAAACTAAAATGTGCAGCTGCTGTACTGTGTGCCTAAACATGTTCTTCTCATGACTTAATTAGTTTCTCCGTGTTTACAACACTTTCTTTCCTAGTGAGATGGTTGATGCCCCATGTCCAAAGGCAACTGGACAGTGTACTCGCTAATGTGTTTCAACTTCTGGTTAACTTAGGGTTAGCCCTCACAAGGACAATAAGTTGGACTTCATGATCTTTGTAGGTCCCTTCTGACTGAACTGTTCTGCTTTATAGACCAAAAATGGTTTTGACCATCTATACTTCATCTGCACCCTTTGTCAGCAATGGTTGACAGTCTCAGAAAATCAGATCCTGCCTATATTAAACTAAAAAAAAAGCTCCCTCAGAACACTATTAGCGTAGAATGTTTATTCTAAAAACAGATGAGATTTGAGAACAAGAAAGGTAGTTTTATGGCTTAAATTTTTTTATGGGCTCTAATAGCTGATAGTATGAAATGACTGAAGTGCTTGTCTGTTGGCTATTAGAAACAATCAGGCTTTTAGAGAGTCCAGCTGTGCATACAAATGGACTTTAATTTTGTTATAGATGAGACTGGGGGGAGAGCAGTGCAGCTACACTAATGGAGGGCTTCTGAATGTGTTGCTGAGTTTCTCTGCAAAGAGTAGCAGGATTTAATGTGATCAGAGATTTGTGCCTGGCTTTGAGCGTGAACTCAAAACCGCAGGCATTCACTCTGCTACAGCACAGAGGTATAGAGTTCAGAAACCATCTGCACTGAGGGAGGTAAAAAAAAAAAGGTATCAGGCCAGAGCTGCAGAACTGGATAATAACAGAGCAAAAGTACTCAGCTATTTAGAACCACTGCTTATGCATTGCTTAGACATAGGTTTTACTCATGAGTTGAAGAATTTTGCCTCTTGACTCATGTTAAGCACAGAGTTCTTAAAGCATTTAAATCTAAGTTATACTTCCTGTCCTTGTCTTGGTCTTCTTGAACCATGCATCCTATCTGAAGTGTTCTCTCCTTCTGCAAGCAGGTAGGTTTCTGCAGGCCCTAGAGAAGAGCATCTGGCGTTAATCTCCTCTTGCCAGATGCTCACACTGTCCAGTGACAAGGATCACAGTGTGTCCAAGTTGATTGCTCACACAGGAAAGAAGGACTGTGGTCTGCTGAATGTAACATCCAAAGCTAAGTGAAGGAGTTGGCACCAAGACTTTATGGCAACATCCTTGAAGCTAAATTAATTTATACATTTTAATAAGTGGTGATTGAGCATAAGATTAAGGGATATGGATGGCTGTGCCCCTTCTAAATTAGACTGACCATATCCATTCTGCAAAGGATTTGGCGTTGCATCTCCTCTGGGTCCCATTTGATGCTCTTTCATCCCAAAGATAAAGCTTTTTCTACATATATGTTTTGTTCAGAACACCTAACATAATATCACAGGTGTACCCCAGCTCACCAAACTGGAGCAGCTTGGAAAGGCTGTGCAGAGCAAGGAAAACCTGGCCTGCTTGCATGGTATGGAAAAGGCTGGTGGATTCCCAACAGAGTGGAACCAGAGCAGCCCCAAACCCAGCCATTAGGGTTTGGTGCCCTGAGTCCTTTGCAGTTTTATTCACATTGCTTTTGGAAAGGCAAGTAAAGCTCTGCTGGGAACCATGCTCAGCATTTAAACCCTGCACTCAAGCAGCTGCACTGTTGCCTGAAGGACTGCAGAGCAAATGAGCATTTCTCAGTCTGGTTCCAAGGGAAGCTGCTGGCCATGCTATCTCACTGTTTCACTATCTACTCTTTCAGATTTCCTGAGTAATCTGGAATACATTCTCTCTCTGCATTTTTTATGAATTTCTTCTAAAACATTTTGATGTAGTTATGATTGCCATGGAATGACAATGCTGTTGGAGGGGCTGCCATTGCTCCCTGTCCTTCAGGAGACTGGCAGGCCACACTGCTTGTAAATCTTTGTACTTTTGGTGAACGTTCAGGGGCATACACCAGCTTGGGAGACAACATCTATTCCATTTGCTGATGTAAAACTGCCATGTAGCTGAGACTGGGAGGACAAGGTAGAGTCTATTTGAAGTCTTGATGTTGCCTTTTTTCACAGGGTGGTGATGAAGTTGTCTATATCTGATGAGAGTGATTTTCCAGGATCCTATAAAAGTAGTGAGGTACTATTTCTGTATTCATCATCACAGATAAAGATGTGCTTCAGCAATCCTGCTAGATCCCCAGTACAAACAGGATGTCTGGGCTACTGTTCTGGCAGGACTGGATGCCAGCCACCTGCTCAAACACTTAACTTAGCAGGCAGAGATACTAATGAAAGCAGCAGCAATACCTTCTGGTATTAAATGCATTCAGAGTCCTACATTTTGTAAAAGTGTGAAATAAGGTGTTATTTCTCTACGCTGGTTCTATTCTATTTCTTTATCCCCACATGTGCATAATTCAGTCACAGAGAAGATACAAGCAACTACATTGGAAGAGATGCTGTCTGTTTCTCCTAATGTGGTGGACCATCCTGAACATGTGGGTTTCTCTGTGCCTTGCAGAGGCTTTGAACCATGAAGGAGGCATTTCTCACTTCTTAATTCTTTTTTCTTTCTTTCTCTTCACAGGAATAGGGAAAAATTAAAACTGGGTAAGGAAGCAGCTGGCATGAAGATTCCCCCCATGGAAGATAGAAGAACGAGGAACAAATTGCCCACCAGTGACTGAGCACCAGCGAGAAGAGCTTTTTGGCAACCAGACTTTTCAGAAAGAAATTGAAATTAAGAATATTTTTGGTCTGTCTCATTTGAAGTAGAACTTCCCTGTTTAACTCATGCAGAGGCAGAAGTGTCTGCGGTGCTCACAGAATGGAATCTAATCATTTTTAGTACAATCAGATAAAAGAAGATACTGTACATTTTATGATTTCTGAAGTCTTACTGATTACTGATTAATCAGACTAAGATTCTTAGCTGATAATTACTACTAATTTAGACTGGCTGTTTCTTTCGGAGAGGAATCTTTGCCACGATATATTTTGCACGGTCTTGCAGGCACAGAGAGCCTTCCTGTGTGTTTGCCTAGCTCTCTGCAGACCTCATTTTGCTTATTTCATCTGAGCATTATTTGGACTTTAGGAGGAAAATCAATCCCTCTCTTGTATTTTTCTGTATCCTATTTCATTACCATAGAATCCTAAAAATGCACAATGGCTCTGGTTGGTGGAGAACTTAAAGCCCATCCAGTTCCAACACCACACTGTGGGCAGTGCCACCCAGCAGCTCAGGCTGCCCGAGGCTCCATCCAGCCTGGCTTTGAGTGCCTCCAGGAACGGGGCAGCCACAGCTTCTCTAGACAGCTGTGCCAGGGCTTCACTCCCCTCTGAGAGCAGAATATTTTCCTAACAACTAATTTAATTTTCCCCTTTTTATCTTAAAGCCATTGCCACTTGTCCTATCAGTATTAGACTAAATAAAAGTCAGTCCCCCTGCTGCTTTTAAGCTCCCTTAAAGTACTTGAAGGCCAAAATGAGGTCTCTCCCAGAGCCTTCTTCAAGCTGAACAAACCCAGCTCCCTCAGCCTTTCCTCTTAGCAGAGGTGCTCCAGATCTTTGATCATCTTTGCGGTCCTCTTCTGGACCCACTCCAACAGCTAGACATCCTTCTTGTGCTGGAAACCCCAGGCCTGGATGCAGTATTCCAGATAGGGCCTCACAAGTGCAGAGTAAAGGAGAAACAATCCCTTCCTTCTCCCTGATAGTTACTCTTCTTTTAATGCAGACCAAGATACTGTTGGCTCTTTAAAGAACCTCTCCCTGTAGCTACAATGTTTTGTTCTCATTGTCATCTTCATGCCGTATTTTGCTTCAAACTTCCCTGAAAATGAATCCTGGCACTAATAACTTAGGAACATTTTAGCAAGAACTGAGTATTCTTCGCATTTTAACTAAGACCACCAGTAATACTGCCCATATTGAATGGAATAATGAAGAAAGAGCTGATTTTAGACAAACAAGTGCTATTTTCAGTGTCTTAATTTGGGAAACAATTGTCCCAGATGTCTAAATATGAGCTCTTTTGTCAGATCTTTGAAGGCAAATATCATCTTCCAACCTCAGTGATTCCATAATTCTCATGTAATCACATTGCAGGAGAGCACTGACAGCAGCTTGATGCTGCTATTGCACAAATTTAGGTCTTTGGGAATTTTTGAGGTCAGACAGAACGTACCTCTGCTTCAGGCAAAACTGGACAGCCACTAGCTGGGGATTTGGAGATTACTTTTCAGATCTTGGGATCCAATTCCTCTCAAATGTGGTTTTATTAAACAGCACTGCTGCTGTGCTATGAGGTAGATAGCAGTCATCTAGGTAACTAAGTCATCATTGTAATAGTAATGACAGTGATGATATCATAGCTAATTTGAATCAGTAATTATCTTTATTTGCTGACAACCTTCAGAGCTACAATAGAAATTTAATTTCAGTGTTGGGGCACAGGATAAATTATTTTACTGAAGACGGAAGTGTGAAACAGCCCTTCACAAAATCAGCTCCTTGAGATGTTTCACACACTTTGGATTCATCTAAGCTCCCATCTTTTGCTATAGACTAACGCACCAAACTTTGGAGTAAGAGTAATCTGTTTTCCTGAGCTATAATTTCACATTATTTGCCCGCAAAAGAACTAGTGAAGAAAGTCCTAGCTCTGTGACCTTGGCACTATGCATTCCTCAGCCCCGCTGTGTAAAGCTGGTTTTCAAATAGCTGTGTCTGCATTTTCCTATATGAGATATTCAGACCTAGTGGATCTAGATGTGTGAAGCATCACATCAAAACATGCCATGTTGCTGCCTATACTGAGCAGTATATGTTATTATTTTTCATTCAAATAACAGGTTTCAGTATCAAAATTATGAAGGGTTTCTATAAACAGAATGGGATTTTCTATTTGTGTGAAAAGGCCCCAGTTTTATAGAAGAAGATTCATTAAGGGAACATTAACAACCTCTTTTTCACTTCCTATCTGTACTAATCCATAATGATGGCTCTTCACTACTGGAACATAACTGCACAGTGCAGCTCATTCATTTTGAAGCTGTGCTCAGCCCTGCTGAACTGAAGCAGAGCACAGCTATGGACCAGCTGCCCATAAAGTACTAAAAGCTTCCTGTTAGCATTCATTAGCTACACCCGGGCTCTGAAAGGAGATTAGACCTCACCAGAACTTCTCTGATTCACTCTATTTCTATCTTAGAATGTGCTAAGAAACTATATCATAATCATGGGATTGGGCATGTAGCACCAATAGGAGGTGGCTTTAGTTCGTCAGCACTTTTATTTCTTGAACAGTTGGAGACTTGTTGTCAAGTGATCTTTTTCACAGACAAACAACGCTCACAATTTTTTGCTGTGATAGATGCTAAAAGTGGACATTAATGTGCACTTAACATGATATTTCCTTTTTCCTTTTTGCCTGGAGTAGGGGAATGTGAATAATACAAAGCAATCCTTTGTTGGAAAATGATAGCTTACCATTACATGACTTACAGTACTATAATTGCAAAGATTGCAGCACTGGACATGAGCAAGAATTACTTTGTGCAGCTGGGAATTCTCTGTGTTTTGTTCAGCTGGGAGTCCAGAGGAGAATGAGCTATACAATATGTTTTCAACAATTTTTGAACAGAGAAGGAAAATTAAAATTGTGTTGCTGAGGAATAAATGAGATGTGAGGATTTAAAATCTTAAAATACATCTAAGTATTTTGCTCACTTCAGGTGTGTTTCAAAACACAGGCTTAGCCGGCTTAGGGATGGTGAAGGTCCTGCTCTGGAAAGTTGGAGATATGTGCAGGTGCACATGTTAAAACTTGGCACTGAAATCATAGCCTCAGCTGTGCCTTTATCTTGCCTAATAAAAGACAATTGCAACTGAGCAGTCTTTTATTTTTCTTCATCTCCATCATTAAGAATGATGAGTGTTTAAACAAGAATTTGAAATAGTCCCTTACAAGCAGAAGAGTGGAAAAATTTATTCTCACAAGGAGCAGTGAGGCACTGCAACAGGCTGCCCGGGGGTGTGGTGTTCTGTCCCTGGAGGTGTTCAGGAGATACACAGATGTGGCACTGAGGGACATGGTCATTGGTCATCCCATGGCATGATGGGGATGTGCTTGATGGTTGGACTACATGATCTTAGAGGTCTTCTCCAAGTGTAATGATCCTATGTAGCTAAAGGATCACCAGTGACAGAAGCAGCTTAGCAAAGGAAGATCCAGGCAGGTACGGGTGTTTCAGCCCCCTCTCTCCATGCCCTGCACATCTATATAGCGGCATAAGGAGAGTGCACACTTAGGGTTATTGGACTTTCAAAACTGAAGAGTCAGTGCCAAAACCTAGCAGCTATACTTTTGTATCTAGTTGTGCTGCCTCCAATGGTGAATGAAGGAACAAAAAAAAAATAGATCAAGACTACAACTTCAGCATATCTGAACATCACATTTACCCAGCAGAACTTTTGGCAAGAATGCCCAACAGAAGAACCCATTTCAGCTCAGCCCTCTCCCAGTACTCCTGCAGTCTCTCCATATTCACACCAGATGGCTTTCTCACAAGCGTGGTGCTATGCACGAGCTGGCCTCAGGGCATGCTTCAAGACTCAGTAATGCAGAAAGAGCTTGGTGGATGCCTGAGATATGGCAGCTAAATCTTGACTTTCTGTACAAACATTTTACTCCCACTGTTCTCATCTAGAATTCCCTCTCTTCCTCCATTTAATTATGTAAGATGCTTGTTTCTTCTAGAGATTTCACATGTTATTGTAAAACTTGACAGAGAATGGAGCTTCCACGGTGAATTACTTTAAGGGAGGAAGTACTAGAAACACATACAAAAAAATCCTTTAACTTTGCACAGCTTCAGCTATGACAGTACACGAGCACACTCTGTTGGATAGTTCTGATAATGACTGTGCACAAGAGATGATTGCATTGTTTAAAAGACTTGAAATATCTGTTCATAAGAAAACTCAAGCAGTCTCCTCCAGGCAAGTATAAACTAGTCCTCGAATGAAATATACTGCAGGATACAAGGTTCTGAAAAAAGTACAAAATTCAGAAATGACACGTTATTATCATTATTTACAATAAAGACATTAAAAAAAAAAAAAAAAAAAAAAAAGCCAGCCAACAATCCTGGTAGTAGCCAAAAATCACATTGCTGTGAATGTCAGAGAATTACAAGAGAAGTACTGCGCTGTTCCACTTTGAAGCCTCTGTTGGTTTCCACATAATAACAAATGGTTTTCACAATGGGCGCTCTAAGCTGATGAATAAAACAGTTTGCTATAACAAACATTTCCTTTGCCCTGGGGACCAAGAACTGTTAAAACATGTACATAACAGAAGCAGACAATTAATCTAATTCATCCTACTGTCTGCTTGATCCTCTCCAATGTATGGAAATTAGAACAGGTGATATTCAGATACAGTAGGCCAGATAATGAAATCCCAGTTGGTCATGTGGTGAATTTACACGAGTGCTGCTCCTCTAAGGTAATGCCTAATTTTTAAACATATTGTCCTGTGACATCAAAGGAAGATGTTGGTGATGTGACAGTAGAGGTTGAACCTTCCTACTAACACTGCATTACATTTTATTGCTGTGTGGCAGATGGCAGAAAAGGGACAGTCTGACAGAATGGCATCTGGCACGGAAGTGCATATGAAACAAAGGTGTGCCACTGAATTCCTCCATGCAGAAAACATTGCACCCACTGACATTCATCTGCACTTGCTGAACATTTATGGAGAACAAATAGTGAATGTAAGCACAGTGAGGTGGTGGGTGGTGTGTTTCAGCAGTGGTGACAGTGACATGAAAGACAAGCCACGTTCTGAACAGCCATATGGATTGTTATGAGAGCAGCATGCAGGCTCTTGCTCTTCGCTGGCAAAAATGCATAGCTCACGGTGGTGACTGTGTTGAAAAATAGTGTTTTGTATCTGAAAGTTTACTCTATCAAGCAATGTTATTGTATTTTTTGTATCTGTTGTAGTTTCCATGGTAATAAGGAGGTTGATGGCTGGACTAGATGATCTTGCTAGATGGTCTTTTCCAACCTCAGTGATTCTATGATTCTATAAAAATACGAGGCATTACTTACTAAGTAATCAACATACAAGCAGTCAAAGTGAGGTCAGCTACAACTCTACAGGTTTCAAGTGATTACTCTGAATATGTTTAAAGACTGGTGCTTCGAGATCACTCAACTTTCTTTGAATTTATACCATTGCAAATGTAAATGGTTTGCTGACTAAAGGTAGGATTTAAGTTCTTCATGCTTGAACACTTAATAGATTGCATTGATAGAACAAAAGAGGCCCAGCAATGCTCAGAATAAACTTATTTATACATTATATTGCAGTATAGTGCCTCATGTACTATACTTGCAAACCCTTTGATAGTCACAATTTTACTTGAATTAAGAGTAATCCAGTTTGGGAAAGATTTCCAGCATGCAATTTTATTAAGCACTTTAGCCTCAGTAATTATAATAGTAACCATTAATAAATTTCTGGACATGTTTTTGATTTTAAAATATATTTAAATTAGGATTATTTAATTTGTTTAAGGTGAAACTCAATGTATCTCATTAAATTGGAATACCATATTGCATATGACCTTGCCAGCAAAGACTGTAACAAACGTGACCCAGCACAGCTCTGCTGCAAGATAGCTATGCTCATTTGCATCTCTACTGAGATAACTTATTAACATTTTCTGTATTAGTGATCAGTTCATACATTTTTTGTGGACCTGGAGAGAGAATCAACTCCTGTTGGCATGGGCAAAAATAGGACCTAAGTATTCTCCAGCTACGACCTGATCCTAACACAGTGAGTAAGAAAATATGTGTACTAATGGTTTGGTTCATTTATTCTCTTATGCTTTATTTAAGCTCTTAAAAAAGTGCTTTCTTTCACAAGGCTGTCTGGTCCACTCTGTCATCAAGGAAGTTCGGATGATATACAGCTGAAATAAGTAGAGCACACTGCTCTCTATCAAAGACAAGTAAGCTGTAGGGCATATATATTTATATATTTACACACCCATTACAGGAGCTAGTGATACCCAAGCATATCATGTAGGTGCACGTTCACACTCCAGTGAGGACATCGAGGAAGAACCATCTCTCATCATGCATTTAAACTCCTTTGTTTCCCATGAAAGGTAAAAATTCAACTCAGATCCCCAAGGAGGAGCACAGAAATCAAACTGAAAAGTGCATTTTCATCTTGTAATGCCATAGGTATGGATGTCAACATGCTTCTTGGCAGAGATGGCACACAGCAAAGAGACAACCCTCCTCGCTTCCAAGGCTCAGGAATAGCTGCCTTGGCAAAAAACTGCTCTCATATTAAAAAGCTGAGAACATTGTTAGTGGTATAAAGATGAACACAATGCAATACAGTATTGTAACAAATGTCTGTACTGAGATACACTTGTAATATGGAAGACAAAGAAGAGAAACCAGTGGTCTAGAACTTATTTTGGTTTCGTCCAGAGAAGGTTACCCATAAGCCAGCAGATGGTTAGTGAGATCCATTACTGTGGCCACCACTGCACATGAAAGAGTTATTGCAGTAATTTTATTTATACATTATAAATCAGTACTGAATGTAGTTTTCCACCACCCCATACAAACTCTCAACTCTCAACAGCACTCTTGAGAGACTCAAAGTAAAACCTCTGTGAGCTGTGTCCTGATAGAGACTGACAGCCCCAATTCTACAAACAGAGATTTTAACAAGGTGGGAAATGAGCTGTGCTCTGGCCTTCCTGCTTTTTCTGAATCTGAGTCTCTCGTGTAACTGGAAATGTATTACTGTATTAAAAAACCATAATACACTGCTTAAGAATGTTGATTACCTTTGTCACTGCAAAAATAAATAAATAAATAAAATAACATTTTCATTCATTTTTAATGTAGATTATATATGCGCATTCATACTGCTAGCCAGTTTCTCCTAATTAAAAAAGGAAAAGGAAGATTTGCTTTTTTTCTTCTGACAGAGAAATTGCTATGGCAATAACTGCTTGTGATAAGTCTGCTGTCCTAGGAGAGATGTGTAACTCCACCTCTGCTAACCCAGTAAATGGTCTCGCTCCTTACATCAGAAAGAACTGGATCCATTTCTAAGCAGACAACACAGAAATCTGAACTGACATTGCTTATGTTTGCTTTAAACAGCAAGTAATCAATCACTTTTTATCACAGAATCATAGAATCATAGAATGGCTGCGTTAAAAGGGATGTCAAGGATCATCAAACTCCAACACCCCATCACAAGCAGGGCCACCAAACTCCACATTTAGTACTAGACCAGATTGCCCAGGACTTCATGCAACCTGGCCTCGAACACCTCCAGGGACGGGGCATCCACAACCTTTCTGGGCAGCCTGTTCCAGCACCTCACCACTCTCTCTGTAAAGAACTTCCCCTGACATCCAACCTAAATCTTCCCACCCTCAACTTAAAACCATTTCCCCTTTTCCTGCTGTTATCTACCCTTTCAAAGAGCTGACTCCCCTCCTGTTCATAGGCTCCCTTTAGGTACCGAAAGGCTGCAGTGAGATCACCCAGCAGCCTTCTCTTCACCAGGCTGAACAAGCCCAGCTCCCTCAGCCTGTTTTCATAGGGGAGGTGCTCTAGCCTTCTGATCATCTCTGTGGGTCTCCTCTGGACCCTCTCCAACAAACCCCTGTTTTTCTTGTACTGAGGGCCCCAGACCTGAATGCAGGACTCCAGATGGGGCCTAACGAAGGGAGAGTAGAAAGGGAAAATCACCTCCCTATCTTTGCTGGCTATCCCTCTTCTGATGGAGCCCAGGATACCATTTGCATTCCAGGATACCATTTTGCTTTTGCAAGAGCACACTGCTGGCTCATGTTAAGTTTTTCATCCACCAGGACCCTCAGGTCCTTCTCTGCATGGCTACTCTCAAGGACTGCTCCTTCCAGTCTGCAAAATGTATTTTAAAATGTATTAAACTTCAGAAGATATAAATCCATTTAAAAAGTTTGAGACAGTTTTATCTTCTCTGATTATGCACTTATCTGCAGTTGTCCCACAGTTTGTCATTTGTCTTCCTTTCTGCAATGATGGTGAATATATCAGCCAGTACTGACAGACAGCAGAAATTTCAGTTTCAATTTGACATCACAGGAATTAAAGTTTCTGTTATATTCAGTTATCTTAAAATGATATCTACTTCATTATGAGCAGATTCTCTTCCTCTAGTCATTACGAAGTAATTGTAATTATGAACATTGCTTGCTTCAGATCCAGCACCACAAGCTGATCTTCAAATCATGTGTGCCGTATACACATTGAGGAGGAAATTTGACTCATCTGTATTTCTAACAAAAGTCGGTGAATTCTTACTGCTGACAAAGCTGGTGAGAAGTATGATTTTCACAGACTTGCAAAAACTAAGCTAAACTAAACTAAACTAAATTAAACTGAAATGCTCATACATACCTAAGAAGAAGGATTAAAGCTAAATCTAATCTGTCTTGGAAAAAGAAACATCAGTAACCTCATTTCTTTTCCTGGAGACAGGAAATCTGTCAGAAAAAAAAAAAAAAAAAAAGAAAAGAAAAAAGAAAAAAAAAAAGAATACAAATTTAAAAAATAATAAAAATAAAGATATCTGCCTATTCCTGAGCTTAATAAGTTATCAGCAGGAGTCAGACTCTCAAAAGCCCAAATTTAATGTTGATGTCAACTCATTTGGTGGGATAATAATAGAAGCGTGTTTTCTTGTTAGAACATCGAACCTTTGTGCTCAGGTTCTGGAAACAAAAAAATGCACTTTTCCTTAACAAGAAGTTCCTGCATTTTTATCCCCATTTAAGGCACTTCATGTCATTTTGTTACCAGTATACAAGTATCTAAACTGTATTTACTGGTGTAGTGCCTTGAAACTGGACCACATAATTTTTGTTTTTAGAAATCAGTTTTTTAAAACTGATGCCTGTGGCAATATTCATCCAATAGTAAAGATTTTATTCAGTTTATGTGTAGACACAATTCTGTGGATTCTGGTTTAAATGTACAGCTTTAGTCGAAATTGTTATATGGAAAAAGGAAGGCACTGAGACACTGCTAATGCATTTATGGATGCAGATTTAATGCCTTCCCTTTTGCTTCTTATACTCACAGAATTTTCAAATACCTCTTTCAAGAGGCCTTGAACAGTTTTTCTTCCGCCTTCTTTAAAAATAAAGCTCCTTTGAAAAAGCCTTGTGTAGAACACCTACAGAGTAGATCATAAAATTGTGTTTTATGACAGAAAACATGGCCTAAATAACAAACCCCTTAATGAAGCCATTCCTGTATTTACTAAGGTGAGATGTCATTGCTATGCCCACAAATCAGGATTCTGCATCTGGAGTCAAAGCAGAATTGAACCCCAGGCACACATTTTAGCAAGAGAGGAGCTGTTTCTGGGATGAAAACAAGACTATCAACATTGCCCAAAGCATTAATGCACATTCACAGGCCATGGAGTAAATGCATGCGTAAATGACTTTCTAATAAGTACGTCTGTGAAATTGCCACTAAGTTGGGAGCCTGTATACCACATACAATTAGCAGGATGTGCATCTGCAGACAAAATGAAGCATCAGGGGACTGAACATTTTAAATCCAATAATGCATGCACAGATATTTGGAGTTTAGGAATTTATGCTTCTTTTCAGTACTGTCTGAAAAATTACGTTGATACACAACGAAAGGTTATTGCCTTAAATCAAATATGCCTCTCAGCATTTGATACTGAACATCCTCTACATACACTGATACAAGATGCATACAGTTCAGCCACCATAGGCCAATTTACTACACTTTCATCCATTCAGTGCCTGGATCCAGGGTCACTTGTGTTCCTTCTGTTAAGAAAAGTAAGAATAAGTAGTGTCCTACAAAGATAGGACTTTATTCTGACCTATGAACATCAGCTATCTCATGACCCTCGCTTTGTTTGCTATAGATAGAGATGCAAGTTAGCTTTAAAAAAAAATCTTTTGGTAAGGACCCATCATCCTATGGTTTGTATCTTGCTTTTCTTGGATTCATCACAAGACTTTTACAGGAGTGAGATGGCATTTATAATCGCAAAGTCTATGATAAATCTATGATATTTAGAATTATTTCCTAGCTTCTCTAGAGCTCAGAAATGCCTCCAGTTCTGCAGTTCAGAAGATATCAGTATTATGTGTCTGGACGTGCCTACAATTGCCTCAGTCTCAAAAGGAACTACATTGTTCACATAACTAAAGGTAATTGATGAGTTCTGCTTCAATTTTGAAAGAAAGTAGAATTGTACACTCATACTTAAAGAGGAAGTTCTGAATATGTAATCCAAGTGTGCATATGTCTTCTTTGTCTTCACGGGAAAGAAGCCAAATGCAAAGGATTTTCATATTTTTAGAAGTCACTTACTTCTGTAACTACTCCTGGTCTGAACGGTCTAAACTTTCTCACTGATGACCCAAGCCCAGGGTCCAAGCATGCAAATGGTTCTGTAGGGCTGAGGAGGGCTGTGTCAGGGCAACAGCTGCAGGCTGTGCAGTCTTCCGTCCTCCATGGCTTTGGCCACAAGTGCTCCTGACCATCTCCGACACAATGTGGTTGTGACCTTGGATCCAACCACTGGGAAAACCACTCTTAACATGAGCCAGCAGTGCGCTCTGGCAGCTCGAAAGGCAAATGGGATCCTGGGCTCCATCAGGAGAGGGGTGGTCAGCAGGGACAGGGAGGTGATTGTCCCTCTCTACTCAGCTCTTGTGAGGCCCCACCTGGAGTACTGTGTCCAGGTGTGGAGCCCTCAGTACAAGAAAGACATAGAGATTTTGGAAAGGGTCCAGAGGAGAGCGACTAAGATGATCAGGGGGCTGGAGCACCTCCCCTATGAGGACAGGCTGAGGGAGTTGGGCTTGTTCAGCCTGGAGAAGAGAAGGCTGCGGGGTGACCTCATTGCAGCCTATCAATACCTGAAGGGAACCTACACCCAGGAGGGGAGTAAACTCTTCAAAAGGGCTGACAACAGCAGGACTAGGGGAAATGGATCCAAGTTGAGGGAGGGAAGATTTAGGTTGGATGTTAGGGGGAAGTTCTTTACTAGGAGAGTGGTTAGGCCCTGGAACGGGCTGCCCAGGGAGGTTGTGGATGCCCCGTCCTTGGACGTGTTCAAGGCCAGGTTGGACGGGGTCCTAAATGTGTATGTTTGGTGGCCCTGCCAGGCAGGGGGGTTGGAACTACATGATCCTTGAGGTCCCTTCCAACCCGGGTGATTCTGTGATTCTGTGAAAAAGCTGGGAGGAACTTTGGACTCTGTGTTCCTCTTGAGTTCCAAGGGACGTGAACCTCTGCCCTGCCTGCCTCATTGCTTCAGGCCCCTCACCTTTCCTTGCAGAGCAGACACATTCCTTTAATTTCCTGACAGGCTCTAAGAAGAATTCAGGACTACATCCTCACTATAGAAAATACTTTAAAAAACCTCATAATTCACACAAAAATACTATTCAGTGGTAATTTTAAACTGTTAAGCTCCAAACTAATATCAGCATACACATGCATTAATCATGTGAATATTCAATACCAATTTCCAGGCCTATTAGTGCCAACAGCTTAAACCAGAAAAAAAGTAATTACCATCTAGATTTCATTTAGACTTGTTTAGAGGCACTTTGACCTCCAGGATGTTATCACATCTCAAGTGTTTCTGTTACAAAACAGGAACTATGTGGGCATGTACAAATGCTAATGAGCTTGAACATGAAAAGGTGATAATTAAATCTGATCTCTGCTTGCTTTTTATATCCTTCCTAAGACATAAAAAGAACAAAGACACGATGCTCTTCATACATGTTAATGAAGTGTAATAGTATATGTCAGATAATTTGCAAATTTAGTTTCCAGAGTTGTTCTTGTCACTTTTAATCTTTGCTTATTTGTTTTGAACGCTGCCATGCCTTGTTCTGTAAAGCTTCTTTGCTTTCATTAAACAAAAAAAGTATCTGAAACTGGAGTTATGTTATTGTATAGATGGATATAAGAATTCCTGTATTTGCTACATTCTGTCAAATCACAGACTTGGACCTTTAACCAAAATAGTCAGAATACCTTGTAAAGCATAAGCCTAAGTCTCTCCAAAAATAGTGGAATAAGCAGAGGGCTTTTTGTGATGTCACCAAGAAATTAACTTGAAAAACTTCACAGAAATTAATTTTCTACACATCTTGCTATTTTTGTACAGTTCCTAAGTACCAACTTATTTTGGTCTAAAATGCTTTGAACATCTCTAATTTCTACAAAGGTCTTGGTAGATTTTCTGTAAGGTCTTCTGTATAATTTGATATAATATATCTGAACTTTGAGAAAAAAATCAATTTTTTCTTTGTATTTGCTCCTGAAGTCTCAAGTTGTACCTTAGCTGAAGTATTTGGATTTCCGAATAGTTCAGAAAGTGAAGGTAAGGAATTTAATTGAATCTAATTTGACAAACTTTGTGAGAGCAGAGAGAGATTATTACTGTTCTGTAAGAGAGAGTATCTACCTTTCTTTACAATGAATGATGGCAGATAATTTCTAATCTGACTTCTTTGCTGTGGTTTGTACATGTTACTGAGATGAAAATTACAATATCTTTGGACACCTCACAGTAAAGCTTCAATTTTTTTTCCACATCATTTACAGACTGCAAGATCTCAGCACATGAACTGTGAACATCTATAAAAAGCTTATGACAAGGATCTGTTAATATATAAGAATATGCTGAAAAAGGGAAGAACTTAGATGAGGTTGTTTTCCTGACTTCATTTTTGCTAATATGCTTAGCAGAGTCTGGTTGGAATTACATACCTCTAAAGCTATCTCTAAACATTACCCCACAGCTTTCTTTCACCTGTTGTGAAGATGCTTTGCATGAATGTATCTCCTCTTCTACTTGAATTCAGTGATGTGCTCAGGTAACACAATTTTCCTAAATACCCAAGGAATCACATATCTTTTGATCTTCAGAGAGGACGTGTCGAGTACATGAGATTTAGAAAGAAAGTCTACAAGACTATTTAATTATTCACTAAAATGAAGTAAAATTTCAGCGAATAAGACTTCTAGGTATCTTGTTTCTATTTCGTGTTATCATACAATAAAGGTATAGCAGTAAATGACAATTAATAAATCTGAGTTAAAATACACTGTGATTACAGAGAGCCAAAAGTGGCAATCCCTAAACACTGACACAATCGTCAATAAACAGACACAAAGGAACAAGGCCAATCTGCTACTGCCCAAGACAAAGAAGGAATTGGATTTCTGATGTGACTATGTTAAAGAACTGGATTCTATGGACAGATGCAACCCATGGGGAAGAGAATGATCCAGCAGAACTGCAGTTCAGTTTTTTAAGGAACCTAGGAGACAGAGATGATATTGAGAAGAGAAATAACCTTTTAAAATCAGTGGGGAAAATTACATTTCTGAGTGTAGCATAATCAAACAAAACCTGAAAGCCAAGTTTAAAACAATAAAACTGATTACCATTAAAATATGCCAAAATTAGACATTGATCTGAAAACTCATTCAGATCATTACTGTTCTTAACTAGCTGCTTGCTTGCAAATGATTTTACCTTTTTTCACCATTTTCCCTCAAAATGCAAATAATTGCTATTCAAGTAAAAATACATTTTTAACAACTGATTAAAGTTGCTAATCTGGCCCTTCATAATATACCTGTGCAGTGAATGCTTATTAAATAAACTGAAGGTTCATCAGAAATACATAGGCATAATTTTCTAACAATCAGTTTCAAATTGTCCGAAACACAGCCTAATGACACATAACCTGCGGACATGGTTCAGTTCCATAATATTTCCCTCATCATAATGATCTTGAGCACAGAGGATTATGTTTTTGAAGTAAATCCAAGGTTCACCTTTTGTTTGCTACTAATGCCCCCTTTTTCTGGGCTCCATCAGAAGAGAGGTGGCCAGTAGGGTAAGGGAGGTGATTGTCCCATTCTGCTTTACCTTCATGAGGCCCCATCTGGAGTATTGCTTCCAGATCTGGGGCTCTTGACACAGGAAAGGTGTGGAGCTTTTATAGAGCAACCAGAGTAGGGCCACAAAGATGATCAGAGGGCTGGAGCACCTCTCCTATGAAGACAGGCTGAGGGAGATGGGCTTGTTCAGCCTGGAGAAAAAAAGGCTGAGAGGAGACCTCACTGCAGCCTTCCAGTATTTAAAAGAGGATTATAAAAAAGAGGGGAAACAGCTTTTTACAAGGTTAGACAATGATAGGACAAGGGGGAATGGCTTTAAGCACAGGGAAGGAAGGTTTAGGTTGGATGTCAGGGGGAAGTTCTTTACAAAGAGAGTGGTGAGGTGCTGGAACAGGCTGCCCACAGAGGTTGTGGATGCCCCATCCCTGGAGGTGTTCAAGGCCAGGTTGGATGGGACCCTGGGCAGCCTGGTCTAGTACCAGATCTGGAGGTTGGTGGCTTTGCCTGTGGTAGGGGTGTTGGAACATGATGATCCTTGGGGACCCTTCCAACACAAGCCATTCTTTTATTCTATGATTCTATATAAACCAGTAAAATTGTTCATTTATACTGACATAGGTTTGGTCTATCTTATTGTGTTGACTACTTAATCTACCTAAAATAGAGATCTAATTGCAATAATTAGTGTCAGGGAGCCTGTCCTTATACCGTAGACAAAGATAGATGCTTCCAGAGGTACTTAGTAACACCTAAACTTAGATACACAAAACTAGATGTAGTGACTATCCACCTGAACTTCGAATGGCCAAGCACAAAAGAAGCCTACTTGTTTATTTTTTAACATCTATTTTGCCTGAAGAGGACATTGAGTTATAAATACGACCAGCAGAGGGAAGTATCTCTCTATGTTGTTGAAGTGTCTTTTGAACAAGTAAAGATGGTCTGAGTTCACACTCTAAATGTGTTGCACCACTGAAATTAAATTAAGTTAGGGAAACAAACTGAAAGAGCTTTCATATTGTTTGCCTATGCTCTGCAATGGAGCAGGAGACAGAGCAGATTGTACACTATTTTAAGTTTGCATATGCACTCTTTAAAATGTCATAGAACTGTCTTTGAGGCTGGAGTTTGGAAGGGCAAAGCACTACCTCTTTTTCTCTCTCTACCAGCACTGCTATGAGGAACAGCTTAAAGACAGTGATCCAGTTAAGTTGGCCATCCAGTTATACAGAGTTATAAAGATATCAATTCTCCATGATAGATTTTCAGTCTTGAACATAAGATGCAGACAGCTCCTTGACAGGCCAGTAGGAGTCTACAAAACTGTGCTGATGACAGGAGGTGGTGGATGCAAATGACAGCCTGTTCTCAGCTTTCCAGTAAGATCAGAGCAATGGCAAATTTCAGCAACTGAGATAAAAAAGGGTGTTGAAGTTGTACTGCAGATATGAGGAACTCCTCACGCTGTAAATTTGCCGTGCTGTCATTTGCAGGGCCTAAAAAAAAAAAAAAAAATATGCTTGTTGATTTCATTTACAGTTTTTCTCTACTTCTTCTTCTAACTCACTACTCTTGCACCTCCAAACAGAAGGGGAGGTAGCTGGGATTTGGCCAGAGTATTATCTCTGGCTTGACAAACGTTTTTCCATCCTATTGGCTTTTTTGAAATCACAGTCAGGCTACCACCACCAAGAATCAAAAAATCAAAAAAGCAGAAAACTAACCAGAAGCCACCAAACAAACAATCAGTCAACTAAAACACTATTAAACACAACTCCATCTTTATTTGTAATAGCTAGTCAGAAGTATATTTACTTAATGGCCAAACTTTATTCCTGCTCCAATTTAGCAAGTATCCTGCTGTCAACTATACCTACTCTGACTTAGTTCCAGCACTGCATGTGATTTTAGGCTGGAAAACATTTGAATAGCTGAAGATTAGGGAGGAATATTCTTTGCCTCCATGCATACAGCAATAACCTATTCCTGTAAGTCATCTGCCAAAGACAGGCACCAATCAACAAAAGTAAGTGGTGGAGAATTACAGAACATTCCTACGCCTTGACTGATCATAAGCTATTTTCTCTGTTCTTGAAGACATAACAAAGGCAATATTATAAACTTTCATTTGTCACATTTGCCTCCCATTCCCAATCTTTTCTTCAGAATCAAAATGTTTATTTACACAAAAGAATTCTTTTTAAATAAAAGAAATTCCTATTCATTACATGGAGTCTGCACTGGTGACCTTTCCTTATCACCATGTAATTGCAGCATTGTCTTTCTCTGTGAGACACACACTTCCTTGCATCAAAGGAATGGAGCTTTACTTTGCATTTAACTTGGAGGGGAGTGATATTTAGCAATCTCATGCTTACATGAACAATTAACTAATAGTTCTTAGGATACGGTCAAGTTATGAACTACGTTTCTGGAGCCCGAGTTCTTCAAAAGAAACCAGCAGCAAAGTGAGGCTTAAATTGTCACTCATCAAATAGATAATGACACTTCAGCAAGACTCTGTCATTTGATCCCTAGTCCTTGTATTAGTTCTATTAAGTACTACTTTGGCCAAGTGTCGGGTTTAGCAAACACTGTGTAATTTAAATCTTCCAAGCTGATTGTACAGGAATGCACACCAACTAATCAGTGCTGGGAGAATGAGAAGAAAAAAACCTTGACTGGGTGTTGGATTTCAGCCACCTATTACTATCACTGACACAGTCTTTTTTCTGTAGATGAGGAATATTTACACAGACTGTATCTGAAAACTGGGATGTGATGGCTTATCACTGTTAGATCTAACTGTTGTTTCTTTTGATCAAATATGTACTCTTGAATCTTCTGAATTGGTTTGCAGCAGTTTCAAATGCTTTGTGACATTTCTGATTTATGGAGACTTTTACTAGTTCATAAGGGAGGTCATGTCTCAGGGAAAAGGACCATCAGAGACAATGAGATCCAAAGATTGGAGATAAATAGATAAAAGCTTTTAAAGTGGTCCTATCTGTCTCAGAGAGAAGTGAAGATATCTTCCCGGGAGTGTCACCTCTTCTGTTTGTGATTTTGATAAAAGAAGTACCCAAGGTAGAGTAACCAAAATACCCACAGCAAAATTAGTGCTTCTATCTGCACAAAGAGAGCTGCACTGAACAGACATAATTCAAGATGTGAGAAAAACATACATAGACCATTTAAGAATATAATAAGTAGCAAAGATTTCTGAGCATCTGGCATTTGTTGTCTGGCACAAAACTCTAGTATAAGAGCAAATAAAAGCTCTTAAAAGTACACCAAATGATCTGTCCCTGTGTGCCTGTACAGAACTGCTTTTGTCACAGACAATGATTTTTCTGATTGTAACGGAGATTGAACAGCCTGGAGCACTCCTGCACTTAAGAATTCTCTTTCCTAGGAAGAAAAAGCTGCCACCTCTGAGTAGTTTGATTGTTTTTTCCCCATAAAATTCAGTCATGTAAATTAGTATAGCACAGATTTATCCAATATCTGTAACAGAAAATAATTTGCAACAGAAAAATTTTATTCTAAAGTTTCCTTAAAGCCCTTGCATCTAATGTAAATCTTCCATTCATGTTTAACACTATATGCAATATATATTCTAGTTTCTAGGAAGAATACTTTCAGTAAAGTGATGTACAGAGCATGGACAACAGTTTTTATTCTTTTAGCCCATGCTAAACACGAAATCATAGGTCATATCCCAGCTGGCTGCTGCAGAAATGAACATCAGAAATTTTCTTCATGAGAAGATCCAAGACAGAGTGCAGCTGGTTTGTGTGGTGAAGACACTATCAGTCTCCCTGCTGTGAGGCTTACTGGGTGATAGCAAGACAGCTCACCAGTGTTATTATTAAATACATCCCCATGTTCCTCTCAACTTTAAGAGCTACTTCTGTCCCTGAGATTCAGAGTTCATCCTTCATTTCATGTTGGAGAGATCTACGTTGGAGAATCACGTTAGTGCTAAAGAGGCATTTCAATTTTGTTTGAAATTGAAAATAGTGAGGTTGCTCTTTTGAGGGTGGGGAAGTCATGCGCATGTGAAGGAGGAGGCTAAGTTGGTCTGTACTCTGAGCCCTGTGTTCAGGACATGGATTTCCATCATGGTGGGAGGCAAACCTAACCCAGCATCATCAGTGGAAAGTGTTTGGTTTCAGCACCACCTCCCCTACTGCAGCAGCTGGAGACTGACACAAGTGGGACAACATCATGTTTTCTGCATTCTACACAATCTGGGCAGAAAATGTTGAATGAAACATTTCAAGCAGTAATTCAGATCTGTTCTGCATTCTGGGAATCAGTCCAGGGATGTGAGCTTTGAAATCTGCACTTTCACAGTATATAACAAGGCGAAAAGAATTCTCTCATGGTAAATTTTAGTTTGTTAATCTAGACTTTTTCCAAGATGTGCACCTGTGTTATACATAGCTGCTCATCTCTGATATTATTTTTGTGCTTTGTTTTTGGTACAAGCCTTTTCTGATGCTGTGTTAAGCACTTTCCATCTAACCTTCTTTCAACTACATTTGTATCAGAAGGTGATGAGGGGATTTAGAGACCTGGATTTAGTTCCACCTTTGCAAACAGTGCACTGGAGATGAGATCACAGGTGTTGGCCAAGCCACTGGAAGTGGATATCGTGATTTTCTATCTCAGTCATGCTAGGATGCTTGAGTTGGTGACAGGCATTTCCAGGCAGCAGTGTGGAGAAAGTTCATCCTAAATTACAGTTCATGCTATTACTACAGCATGTAGCACTCTTCTCTCTGGCATTTTATATATGCATAGTCATTGCTACCAGTCTTCAGTGCTTTTCTAAACCTAGATCTTAAGAATGAAGCCCTCCAACATTTGGAAATGTTGGACTACATTAGTCTATCATATGTCTGATGACGGAAAACAATATGTTGCTGCAAGAAGCTGCCCTGCCCTAAGCTGTATAACGCTATTGATTCTTTGTGTTAACACTCATGATGGTGCTGCTGGATGTGGGGAGCTGGATCAGAGTGTTAATCCTGGAGAAAAGTCACTAAGGGAGGAAAGCAAATTGACCTCCTGGCTGTGCAGCCTTGCAGTGCTGCAGCTGGGGTGAAAAGGGTCACAATCACAAAGCAGAAGAAGGGAGGAAAGAATCCTTACACTGCCCTTTTTGTCTGTGACTCGCTTACACTGGTCATGAACCTGCACTCTGAGTCTCAACGCGTGTGTCTAACACCCAGCTCTAAACTGAGCTATTATTTTCTCTGCGGAAATACTGGAAAAATATGACACTTTTAACCATCAAAATGAGGGCCTGCTTGTTAATCAACATTTTTGATCTACTTGGAAAGAAGATGCTGTAAATTTTTGATAATTTTTTTATACCATCATGAGGCAAATCCTTGCAAATGGTGTTTCAGTGTTAACTGCAGCAACAAGAAAAGTCTCCAAGACAATGCAGTTATTTTCATAAATGACCACATCATAGTTTCCTTCTCAAGTCTAAGTCCAAATGTAGCATGGGAATTAAAAGTAAGATCACAATTTTGTTGCCCAGATTACCATCATGCTGAACAGCTCCTAGGGCAATTCCTCTTAATCATGTGTAGGTTCTCTATATTCAGCCTTTTTCAAAACTTGAAGAAAAGCATGGCCTTTTTCAAAAGCACCTTGTTTAACTTAGTACAGAAGTATTGGCTTCTCTGAAAGTGTCAAGGTGAGGTCAGTTCATACCACTGCAAGGAGTATTTAGTCTTCAAATCAGAATAGCATAATAGTATGTATTGAATTGCTACTAAAAGCCTCTTAACAGCTTTTAATGCTTTTCTTTTCATCTAAATTCACAAAAATGTTCTTTTTTTTTTTAAGATAGAATTACATAAAGATGGACATGTCGAAGATTTCATTATAAAAGGAACAGAACTGTAAAATAATTGCTTTACAGAACTTTATTGAAGTGTCACTTAAAGTAAATTAATTTCTTGCCAAGGTGCCAAGATTGTTCTTTGGTTTCAGCCTACATTTATTTCAACATATACATTGCATTACCATAGATGTGTGACTTTGTTGCAATTAATCATACTTTGCATATACAGTATTGTCCAAGCCATTTACTGTTTTGGAGGTATTGTCAAAATGAGTTACTCTTTGATTACTGATGTTTCCAGTGGAATTATTCAGTTACCACATTATATTGACAAAAATATTCATTATTTGACAGATAGTTAGTGAGATCTTTTATCACTCCTGCAGCTGTCATGCACTGCCGTAACCTCTTACTGTAACCCATCCTATTTTTGGGCAAAGACTGTTACAAGACAGAGACAACAGTTACAAGGTTTTCCAATTCCATGGAATCCATTTTTCATATATTGGAATTTCTTCTTTTGTCAAAGCATATACATATACTGCATTTTAAAAGTCATACCTTCTTCAAGAAGAATGTAACTTCTAAAACACCATCACACGTGGCTCAAGTTGCAGAGAAACAAGGGGTGGAATGTTTCCATTGTGAATGAAAGATTTGTAGACTAAATTAGGCCTTGGCATGACCGGTTATACTTTTTGTAATGCCAGATCCAGATGTAATGTAAAGCCTGTTTAACCTCTGAATAAAGCCAGCAATAAAAGATCATTCTCTATAATCAATAAATGTTTCTTTTGTTCTTACTTTTCATGTGGTGTTTGGGAGCACTCCAGACTGGAACATGAGAATGGGTTTATGGTGTTAATGTGACTTTCTGGCGTGTATAGCTAATACTATAGCTATTCTTCAGATGGTATCCTCCCTATGTTACCAATAACCACTTTCAGGGTGTTATTTCCTCACTAGACTTTCACCACGAGTAGCATTTTTTTCTTAGGTTTCAAGGCACCATAATTCTGGGCCATTGCTTGAACTTTCTCAGCCATTTGCAGAGCAATAATTTTTAGAGACATACCAAATCATATCGTAATCCTTGCTTTGTGGTAAAATTGTAATTTATCCTTTCTAATAGGCATGAGAGATATGATGCAGAGATATTTAGGTACCTAATCCACACTGATATTGTGGGAGTTCAGGTGAATATGGAGAATATATTATCAAAATAATCAATTGTCCCAAAGGCTCCTCGGTGTGCAGTTCAGGAGTACCAGAACTCTCTACTGTGGACATCAGAATCAGAACTGTCATCTGTCCTGCCTGGAGGGCAATCAGTGGAGTTCATGTCTGCTCGCCACTCATGGAAAAGACATCACTCTCATGCAACCATCGAAGTCTGTGCTGATATTTCCTTTGTCCTTGTGCTTTTGCTTTGAAATGTTCTCAGCCAGAACCAGAAGTTTGTTGTCCCATCTGAAAGTGCTGATAAAACTAAAATCAATGGCTCATCAGAAAATGAGGAATTGCTGAAGGAAAGCAAGCATGAGGCTGTTCTAGTTTGCTTGCAAACATCATTCAGCTGGAAGTTCTATTTCTGCCAGCATTCCAACATGACAGTCAAATCTGAGAGTTGTAATGCAGCAGAAAAAGGATTAATGTGTTGTGCTTTTACCTTAAAAAGATACCTGAAAAATACGAGGCAAACTGCAGTTTTGTATGCTGCAGTGGAGAGAGAGCAGTTAACCAATGTCAAGCTATATCCTGTACATGCCTTTTCTATTGAGACATGATTCTGCACCTGGAGACATCGTATCTATAGAAGAGCAGCTATAGGAAAACAAATGCTGACAGCATCATACACCCTCTTAAACTAAAAGTATCTCTCTGACCACATGAATGGCACTCAACTGCTTCTGGAGCATCCCAATTGGTTCCAAGGATATTTTGGTTTCAAGGATATTTTGGACCCTTAAACACTGCACTGAGAACACTGAATTAAAGAATGCTTTGGGTTGGAAGACCATCTATTCCAACCCCCTGCTATAGGCAGGGACACCTTCTAGACCAGGTTGCTCAGAGCCCCATCCAGCCTGGCCTTGAACAAGTCCTGGGTGGGAGCATCTGTAACCTCCCTGGGCAACCTGTTCCAGTGTCACTAATTGCCCTTTATAAAAAGTCCCTCCCTGGCTTTCCAGCAGGTCCCCTTCAGGTACTGGAAGGCTGCTATAATGTCTCACCATAGCCTTCTCCAGGCTGAAGAGCCCTGGCTCTCTCAGCCTACCCTCATAAGGGAGGTGCTCCAGCCCTCAAATCATCTTCATAGTTTTTTTTATCAGAGTATCCTCATTCTCACTAACAACTTATGGAATCTGGAGTACGGTTGCAGATATTATTAAAGCAGGAACATAAAAATTATATGGTGTTAAATACATATAATTTTTTAACTGTTTCATCATGTGAGTAATTCATTGTAGTCTTGAGTCAAAAACTGAGTAGAAAAAAAATAGTAATTCTAATAGAGACATTGCTATGAGAACAAATGTGACAATTTGTTGTGGTATTCATCGTGCTTTTTTTGAAGTAATGTGTTAACTTCCTCTGTTAACTATTTGATTTCTTGATCTCTATTTTATGTGTCAGAATACAGGTATGTTATGTTCTATCTTTAGACTTTAAAGCTCCCAAATTTTATGGCGAAGAAGTGACACTAACAGTTGACATTCACTTCATCATTATCCAACCTCTCCTCATCCATATTCAGTCAAGAGCTCAGCCCTGTGGGAAGCACTCCTCTGGCTCCACCACAGCACCAGGTGGAATGAGAGGGGATGAGAGCCAGTAATTGAATCATTTGGCAACTAGATTTGCAGCTGATGACTCCCATAACACCATGTTTGCTTTGAAATTTTGTTATGAGCAGGTGTTTCTGAAGGACTGAGGCCCCCTGTGAAATACTTTTTTTTTCCTACTTTTATACCATGTATTTTCCACTACTTCTATATTTGGTGCTTAGGAATGTCAGAAAATATATTTTCAAACAAAAATCTTTGAGGAATTCACAGGATTCCAAAGGAAAATATGCCTCACAGGAAAAGGCATCCCATATTAGTGTCAGCATGCCTCTCGGTAATGCATAGCACTGAATGCTTTTCACATTTCATTTTGTAGATGCCAGCAGTACAGCCCTGCATGTTTGCTCTTCAGGAGAACATTTTCAGAGCCCTTCTCTCTGCCCACCTGGTTATTCCATTTTATTTATAGAAAACTATCTATATTTGAGCAACAATTTATACCCACTCTGCACAGTTAGGAGATGCTTCATGAGTTGAAAAATACACTGGAATTATACCCTAAAGGATGTAAATTTTCCAAAAGTCATTTGGCACTGCTTTCTTCCTCTCAAACAAGTTAGAAACCAACTCATCAAGGGATATCATGGAGGATTGGATAAGCAATTAAGTTAAATTGACATATTTATTTAATTACAAAGCACGTCCAACATTTAAGGAAGAATCTTTCAGGTACAAAAATACTTTTACAGTACTCCCACAGTGTCTGCAGAAATAGTATTATATAACTTTCTTGTTATTCCTTCTAATGCCATTTTCTAATGAACACCACAAACCAAGTCTGGGTGGATTTAGAGCCAGCGCATGGATTCTCCACTGGCACTTTCCCCTCCCACGTTTAGATACTGTTTGAGGACCAGGACATTTCCTCAGTCTTCCTGCTTAAAGCAACCCATTCACACCTTCTGTTCAGCTTGTTCTGGACACACTCCCATTCGCTCCATGGGGCTCATACAACAAGAATTACACATTCTGGAGGCAACATGGGAATGCTCTGCCCATGCTGATTGTTTCATGGATGATAAAACTAATGGTGTTACAAACATACTGCATCCCAAATCCCAAGTCACAGTAACGCAACCCAGAAACAACTTCAGAAGTGCTGGTTGTATTTGAGAAAAGAAAACAGAGTGATTTTTGGGAGATGGGGGATGTTGAGCAGACATATGGAGATAGTAGTAGTGAAAGAAGGCAAAAACATCTCTTATGGGACAGGAGTGAAAAAGCAAAAACCTGTTACTGCTTTATAGAGCTAATTCTCAGGACCAAGTCTGCAGCTATGTTATTGTGGCTGAGGAAGTGTACTTGCTTCTAAAAGGCAAGTAAAAGAAGAAATGAATTGCAAGATTTTACATTTCTAAATTATAGTTGAATACCTCTGATCTAATCCACATGGTATTAGGAATAAAGTTCCCTATCAAGAACACAAGACTAATACACAGCCCTGTGAAAACATCAAGGCAGAAACAATGGACAACAGACACCCAGAGGGTGTAGAACAATGACTTTATCTTCTTCCCATGTGTAAGGGAATTTAAAATACAAATAAATTTGCAAACCTGTAACAATAATATGTAAGAAATGTACTCTCCATTGAATATTAGTTTCCTGTTGTTTAAGAGCACAAGGTAGATCAATTATTATGTATAAAGAAGCAAGATCAGCCCTTAAGCAAAATATGCAATAAATTTCAGAATGGATTTCATACTCTCTTCTTTATCATAATGTCACATTCACAATGGTGCAGCACAGGGAGCAGCCCTCTACTTCGCACACCCCACCAGAAGCACAGCATGAAGCAGAGCATCAGGATGAGGAGATCATTGATGGTTTAAGTTAGTACTGCACATAACTTGTTAATGCAAAAATATATTTTGTTATTATTATTATTATAAATTAGTTTGGTTGGTTTTTAGCTCCTTATTTGCTTAAATGTTATCTTCAGAAGAAAGTCCATGAAGAGAAATTCTCATTTGCTATTAGAGCATGTTTATCTCTTGTACATGCACGCTCTTGTCTTCAAGAACAACCACTGGAGTTGTCTATGTTTGCTACGTGAAAAGGACACTTCCTATCCAGGGGAAAATATATGACAAATAACTAGCAATAGTTAGAAATTGACTACTGCCTTTTATATGCAATAAACAGAAATTTTGTAAGGATTTGTGTATGTCAGTTTGATAGCTTCTCTATGTGGCTGGTGGGGGTCTACACTTAATATTTACTAAAGCCAGAAGGTGGCATCAAAGGCTGTAAAAAAGCTGAAGTAGGAAGGCCTGAAAGGCCTCAGTGTAGGAGTGCAGGGTAGAAAACTTTACTTATTTAACATAATTTTCAGGGTGTGTTTTTCATTCCATTTTTGTGGCACAGAAAGACCGAGCCAGATATGAGCAGAACTTATTGACAGGAATACTAGAGCTGTCAGCCTATATGTTTCCATCACTTTCTGTTATCCACTATACCTCCATGTACTTCTCCCTTTTTTGATACTAGTGATATTTAGATATTTTGAATTATCATGTCCTGCTTTTTCACTCATTCCTTAGTCATTCCTATCAAGATTTATTCCAGTGTCCTAACATAAAATAGATATTTCTCTTTCAATTGATGCTCTTTCTATCCACCTTCATCTACTCTGTATCCTCCTAGCAATGTGGTATTCAGGAAACAAGCCTCAAGATTCCAGGATTTTGTGATCTTAAGTACGCAGTTTCTTAGGGCAGTATATTTTATCTGCTCTGCCTCACATGAGTCCTTGTAAAGAGCTGAAATGCGTGGATTAGAGAGCTGCAGCATTTCAGGGGGAAGCCAAGGGAACCGTCTGCATTCCACTCACCAGCAGGCATAGGGGTAGAGCTCGTTCAGGCAAGTATGTGTTTATCTCGCATTAGGAACCAAGCTTGCATGTAAGTTATTAAGTACATCATCAGATAATAATATATGGTGAAGCGTGCTTTTTGCTTTCAGAGCAAGCATGAAATGATGAGGTAGTGAAATATAATATTGGTGATGAAGTCATTCTTTGGAAACCTTTCAAGATAAAATGAAGGAGTTCTTTTGTCAATTTTAGTGTTAAATGTTTGAGTTTTGTGACACAGTCTAAGAGAAATACCCAGTTCAGCTTTTTAAAAAGAGGTCTCTTGGATTATCAGCTTTTTCCAACTGTACCATGGTTTCCTGAAGTCCCTTGTCAGAAAAAGGCAACCCAATGCCTCACTGGATAGTTTCTGAATTTTCCTTAGATTTCACAAACAGTGTAAAGAGCCACTAATTTCCTCACTTACAGAGTTATGGTAGAGTATCTAAAAGAGTATTTTTCCTTTGCATACATGAGATTGTCTCTCTGAGATTAGACATTAGTTTGTGGCTAACAGAAATAAATGTTGGCCAGGAAACGTTTTTTTCAAGGGGAAAAAAAAAATTCAGCTGAGATTCTGAAAGTTTTCATCTGAAAATAATGGATCTTAGGGATGCAGTCAACTGTGAGAAGTGAGAGAGGAACAGAGGAATGTGCAGGGAAAAACTCAGAGTCTATTCATTTTCCTGAACTTCATCAACTAAAATTAGCCATCTAACCCATACTACACATTGAGTCATCCTCTGCAGTTAACAAGGACTTGTATCCTATAGAACCATTTATCCTAACTTAAGATATACATCTAAGATTAGTAAGATAACACTTTGGAGCTGCTCTATCTCTGTGTTATGGACTTTTGGATCATTAGTTTAGATGAAGAATTTCACTTCTAGACAAATTTAAATCTGAATAACACTGTAAATATTTGAGGGTTGTTGTTATTGTTTTGTTTTGTTTTGTTTTGTTTTGTTTTGTTTGTAAGGAATTTATATAAAAAATCTCTTTATTTCTAACATAAAGAACAAAAGCAAAACAATTTTGGGGCTTCCAACTTTCTGACACTCTAGGAAGCAATCTCATCACTTAAACAATTTCCCAGAAAGATAGAATTACTCTCTTTGAGATTTATTAACCAAATTAAATAGATGACTTTAATGGCATAATTGAAATAAGCAGGAACTACAGGTATGTGCTACAACTTTGTATCGTGGGAACTGTGCAAAAATAAAAATAAAACTTGACATTGTTGAAAGCAAACCAAGAGCTGTAGGAAATAAGGATATAGAGCGGTGAACCAACAGTTCAAGGGGAAAAAGTGAAAGGATAACATATGAATAAAAAATGAGTAAGAAATTTGTATTTCCTTCTCAGCCTGAATGTTATATATGAGTTCATATCAGATACGGAAATAGGCCTACATTTTATTTTCAGTGGTTATGCTTTGAAACAACTACGTTTGGCAATACAGGAACCTTTTGTTAGATGGTTCAGTTTAGTCCAATATTTGCAATTGCGATCATTTTATCTTCAAAGTAAAGTGATGATACCCAGTAACAAAATGATTTGGATTATCAAGAGCTGTGGATGGAGGATAAAGTTTGAAATATGGCTCACACAGATACTATTTGTTGGGGGGAACAAATGAGGTGAGGTTTAAGGTATGAATTGTAGTTTACAAGAAAGCTGTTGATGTACATCCACTTGTTTCCTTGAAGCTCCTTACCCTCAAATATGCTGAGATGAAGCTTCTTGGCATCTGTGAAGCATTCTGGCATTTTTCTGGTTTCTATATTAATAGTGTCTAATTCTGTTCAACTGAGCAATGAAAAGTATCTGCAAGGTAGATGCAGGGCAGCAACATGGTTGGTAGAGTTGTAAAAATCAAATCTCTTATCTTTGAACAACTCTTTAAAGAAAATAAGCCAACAAATAGAATAATACCAATTTCAGTTTTTCACTGCATAAACAAATTGCTTGGATTCGGTGTGATCACACCCATGAAAGCGCGTTTGAGAAGGGTCATTTATCTCCTTGTTACCTGTATGCCTGCTTCCTTGGAGTAAACATGTAAAATATAATTACTGTCTGATGAGGCACTTTTAAAGAACTGTAGCAAAGGTACCTTTCCATTTGTGGCACTGGCAGTCTTAGGAAAGACACACTTAAGCAGACCATTATAATTGTCAGAAAAATGTAAGTTGGTGTCATTTTTTTTCTTGGTATTTTACTATAACAAACATTCCTTTTGTTAAAGAATGTCATTCATGTATCACCTCAGTGACAGCATTCCTTAGCAATCTAATGTTCAATAATTACTGTAAGTACACAGAAGAGGAAACTGCAGATATTTGCATACTCTGAGATTGCTTATCTGGAGTTAAAGTAAGGTCAAACCATACACATTTTCCATGGCATATTTTTCCCTGGCCTGAAGGAAGAAGTGAGGAACCTCATTTCACGTGGGCTCCAAAGATGGGTTTTGTGATTGAAACAGCATCGTGTTTTCAAGTTGAGTAACAAAATCCATCACATGTTTTTAAGAGTTTGAGAAAGATTTCACAGCCATATCAGAACTTACATGAGTATCTTATTTGTTCATTACACACAAATTCACAGAAGCTATTGCTTTGGAAATAAGGGCATCTGTCCACCTGATCATATGCCAAGGGTGTTTTGGAGTGTTGGAAAAAGCATGGGAAATGTTGGGTGGTTCTTTACCTGTGTCTTAGCTGAGTGCACTGTGCAGCTTTTTATAATCTCAGTTGTGGTCCCTTGATTACCCAGATTAGAGACCTGAGTAAAACATGTTGTCGTCTGCCCAGTGAGACTGTTTGCTTAGTTTCCCTGGGGTTTCAAGTTTATTCACAGTCTCATGCCTGGATTACATTAAGTTGCAGCACACTTACATGGTCAAATAGACAAACAAAAGCTGCAAATTTTTTTTACAGTTAAGATTAGTATGTAAAAATAATTGCTTCTCTAACTTCTTGGCATCTGCTTTTTAGAAAGATGAGATAAATCATAAATAATCTAGGCAAACCTTAAAACACCAAGAATTACATTTACTTTTCTCTATAAATTGGTGTATAACATGGGGAATAAAAAAAATTATAACACTATGGTACTACTACAAATCAATTACGTAAAGTTCTGAACTGGCACACTGATGTACTTAGTGTATATAAAATTGCACAGGAATTATTTTAATTTCTTTTCAGTACCTTCCTTCAGCAGGCACCCCTGCAAATGTCAGCTGCTGCTGGGCTTTGCAGGCATTACTTGTTCTGTTTTAGCAAAAAAATCTTGGGCTAAGAAGCCCACTTGTTACCCTTAAGGAACATGAATCTTTTTCATGGCCACAGGCTTTTTCGCAACACAGGAGGCCTCTCCATTGCTGAAATATCTGAGAAACTGGGACGAACAACACTATGCTTCTTCCTCCCTCTGTGCATGGTGCAATCCAGCCATATTGGACATGTGGTTTCTTAGAGGACTGAGCATTTGTTACCTGATGAAAGAGAGCATCTGAATTTGAACCTGTTACTTTATTCTGTTGTTCCACCAGAACTAAAAACTGCAGATTTAAGTACCAAAAGTCAATTAATGCTTTCACTCTGCGGGAAATCCTAAGAACTCATGACAACAAGAATTTAAGTTTTTCACTCTCCTTAAGAAACACCTAATATGAAATATTGTTTTAAAATCTGTCTTCAGCAAGAAGACAGAAGGAATCAGGGAAAGAAGTAGTCAGAAACTCTGAAATAAAGAAGAGAAATAGTAGAGCTGTTAAAAAATGTCCTTATTTGAATGAAGTATCATGTTCAGTATTTAAAAGCATCATTGTTCAGAGTAAGTTAATCTCATGTGTTCAGCATATTTTTGAATCACTGCTAAATAAATTCTACTTTGATTCCAGGTGATATAAGATAATTGGCATCTATTTTGATTACCCAGTGCATTCTCAAAAAAACTGAGACTCATACATAAAGCACAGTACAGTGAAGCAGTGATAATGGTTCTACGTGCAGAAACTTGTCAATAAAAATGGTAACAACTTGATGGGTAGAATGTGTTTCATTTTGCCCATGTTTGGGGTCAAACTGTTTTTCTCCTTCCCAGAGTGTAGTAACAGTGAGTAGCTTAGACGCGATCTCAGTTGGAGAGTCTACTTCCACATTATATGGCCATTCTATTCATTTCTATTTCTGTGTTAGCTTCCACCATTGCAAGTAGCCAGTCACACCAGTAAGCATGGATGAGACTTTAAGTCAGTGCCAAAAAAACATTTCATATCATGGGAGATGCCATGGTCTGCCATAGATGCCAGTTCTGACATATTTTCCTTGCTCTCTGTGACTGGTGTTTGTGACAGGCTTCAGTTAGCTAGAGCAGAATAGACCACAATAAGGAAAGATTAAGCAGTTTATTAATCATCACTGAGCTTTTTTCTTCATTTTCTTAATTAGAAATATTATACTTGTACTTATATGAATTGTTTCCCATTTCTGTGACTTTTTTATATAACTATGTAATGCTTGTTGGCGTTTGTACTGTTTCAGAGCCTTTGTTTCTACAATTCAAAATCCAATTTAAAATACGATTACTTAATTTTGTATGTGGAAAGAAAATTTTGATAATGTGAGAGAATACCCTAAAACTGTAGTAACAAGTGACCAGACGATACAAATTCAGAATGTTTCAATACAAAGCTGTTGAGTATTAAGTACGTCTCCCAGTTGATTGCTCCTGTGCTTAGTGCTGCCAGTACTGGAATCAATTGTTCTTATGATGGTAACTAGTTGTACAAGTGCTATAAAATGGTTGAGGCCAGAATCTAACTTGGTGTGATAGAAGCACCTGGATAGGTACCAGCTCCATTATCACCAAGAAGTATAAATCTGTCTATCTACTACACATTTGTGATTTAGGCATCTTAAGGCATTGCTCTATGTTGGTTTCTAGAAATCCCATAAACCCTGGAGACTGGGCCTTGTGTGTTATTCTGTGCTAAAAAAAAAGTTGGCGGAGGGATATTCTTGGGGAGCAAACAGATCATGGCATACAGTGGGGAAACTGTTGGGTTTTTGTGTTTGTTTGTTTGTTTGTTTTTGTCCTCAGAATACATATATTCTTGATCTAATTCATAGAATCATAGAATCACAAGGTTGGAAACGACCTATAAGATCATCTAGTCCAACTGTCTCCTCATCACCATTGCCACCACATGCTACTAAACCATATTTAGGTTATTTCAAGACAGAAAGTTTCTTTATCACATAGGCCCTGAGTACACTGAATGGAAAGTTGTCCATTCTTGTAGGAAGTTATTTGCATGCCTTAGTCATGGGTCTACGCTCTGGTAAAAGAGCTCCCTTTTGGATAAAGAAACAATTGGCATTTTTCACTGTTTATGTGGCTTTCCCATTCTCTTCACAGGCTGGAACATGTGAGAAAAATCTGTCATGAAAGGAACCAAACATATGAGTCTGTCAGGCAGACCTACATGAAAAGAGGGAAAATGGAAGGGAGAGCAGAGTTTGTGCAGGTAGAGAATACAGCCACATAAGTTCTCTAATTGTCAGGTTATTTGAGAAAAAACAGTTCACCTTTCCTTCAAACCCTGCCCATGGAAGTTTGCTATACAAAATGATTGTTCTAACACTCTTCATATATCTTAATGAATGAGGTCATAAACCTCCATAGTCCATAGTCCTACAGTCAAATCAAGAAGTTTTTCATGAATTCCCAGGAAGCTGTATTTTTCTTTCTGTTTCTATCTCTATTTCTGTATTCTACTGCATGGCCTGCGTGGAAGGAGGCGGGAGATGGTGGGGGAGAACTCAGATATTGAAATTCTACTCTTAAGGCTTTTCAGAAGTCTAATGAACTGGCATGTGAACTATGTTATATTTGATTTAGGAGAATGCAACGTGGAAAACATGAGAAACAGAGGTGAGCTTGAAGCACGCCCAGACATTCTTTGGATTGCTTTCTTTCAGCCCATATACTAAATTAATGAAAATGTGCAGTCACACAAATGTCAACTTGGACATTACTTAAAGCAGTTCAGGGAGCTCTGTTTAAAAAACGTACTCTGAGAGTGGTTGCTGGAAAGCAGAAAAGCCAGTTTTCTAAGATGTAATCTTAACATGGGTGAACAAAGGAAAACTGTGAGTTTTTTTGTTGTTGTTGCACTCTCTCTGTGGATGCTTGAAAAGGAATATTTCTTGACACAACCCCAAACCTTTTTTTCCCCCTTGAAAATTTCTTTAAGAAAAAAGTATGCAAAAAACTGACAGCAAATAAATGAATCACAGTCTGATTTGATACACGTTCTCTCATCTATTACTTCCACTTTAAACACTTTCCTTTCTTGGAGAAAGGAGAGACTTTTTTCAGGAGAGACTTATCAGAAAATGCAACCTAGTTACATGAATTTTGTGATTAAAACCATTCAGTGAAATGTGACTATTTTATAGAACAGGGCTAATTATTTCATTCAGGTGCCATCTCTTTGTAATGTGATGCAAAGATTTTTCAATTGCAAACTGTAACTGAGTTGTCAGATGATAATAAAAACATTCAAGTCTATTGGAAGTGTGGAGGAAAAGCCTTTCTCACTTGACATGCTCTGAAATGCAGTTGTAGAAGTCATTCAGGTCTGAGCATTCATGCGTACACACTGAGCTCCAGATCCACAATTAATTCCCATTTCCACCTCCCCCACAGCCTAGGCTGCCTGCTGTTTGGACAGCTCGACATCAGTGCCTTGATATGCTCAGTGCCCTGGGCTGCAGATACAGCTGCTCTGCCAATTGCTTGACTTCCCATGAAGCCCTGCCAAAAACTTTGGGGATGGAGAGAAGGAGAGGAGCTCAGTGCTGGAGCCACCAAATCTGAGATATTTCTCAGCCCTATGCTCAAAGACCCCCATCAGCTGACAGCCTCCTGCTCTTCAAAAATGGCAGCCCAACCACAGACCCAAAGGAGGACCACAAATGCAGTGTGGAGCTAATTGAAAGAGCCTTAATGAGTGAGCAGTGCCTCATTCTGGTCAAACCTACTTTCATGTCACCTCAAAATCATAGAATCGTGGAATCGTAGAATCTTTAGGGATGGAAAAGACATCCAAGATCATCTAGTCCAAGCATCACCCCATCACCACAATGCCCACTAAGTATATCCCTCAGAGCCACATCTAGACATTTATTGCAGAATAAGAAAATAAGTTATTTTCTCTTTACTTGCTGTAAACTGTTGCCACTTTGTAAAATGAGTTTCCATGCCCAAAACGTCCAGTTTTATCTGACCCAGAACAGCGTTGGGCTACATGTCAGAAAGATGGAACTCAGCATCTGATTCCCCTGCTCTGACTATTCAAATCTTATGTGGAAGCTCACAAACATTGAAACTCATTGGTGAAAATCATGCAGCATTAAAGCGATTATGCAAACATTTAAATCAGTTTAGAACATAAAGTTAGCATTTATTTTATCCCTTAGCTATTTGAAGTAGTTTCCATTAACTCTGAATCATGAATTTCTTTCCATCCAAACACATTTTCATTTCTGTACAACAGTAAAGCTTTTCTTCAGAAAATCCTGGAGCACATAAGCAGTGTGTTGTTTGCAGAGAATCTCTATTTCTACTGTGAACTGAGGAAAGTGTAAGAGAGATGCTAAAAGAGCTCAGAGTCATATGCCCAAAGTAAAAGCTGAAGCTAATGTAGTAGTACACATACCCTTACACTGTTATATTTGTCTTCAAACAGTCCGTAGAAATATAATTTAAAATAAACCACAAACAAACCCATAGCTTTGGGGAAGATTGAGATCATGCTAATTACAGACCACACTGACTGTCTTCATTTCCATTCTAAAGAGAGATTTATTAACAAAGCAATCAGATTTCAATAAACACAAAAGAGATCCATTTTACGTTTTATGTCCTTCGTGTTTTATGGCTGAGTGTCCTGTGGGGCAGAAAAATAAAGCTGATGCAAGATAACTTGTCCTTCAAACTAACATTCCCATTCAGTACCTTCTTAGAAACTTACATCTGAGCTTCTGAGGCAACAAATTCTTTGGTTTGCTGTAGGTCACGCTTACAAACTGAGAATCTCATCCACAGCTGTTTGAAGTCAATTTTTTTTTCCCCCACTGGATATTCATTCAGGCCATGTTACAGATGACACTGAGTGTCCATGAGGAAAATTTATTTAAGACTAAGGGAATTTGGCTGGCCTTGCTTTTTCTCATTCCCAAAAGCAAGGACACTAGCCTGTCACCACGCAAAATGTATCTGTCACTTTCAAACATGTAGTGACAATACAACTTAATAATTTTTTTTGTTGCACTAGAGTAAATCAGATTCATGTAACATGACTTCAGACACTTACAAGTTAAAGCCTCTGTGATGATAATAAGCTCAAAGAATAGGGTAGATAGTTCCTGCAAGTGATTAATATTTCCAAACTCCCTTTGCAGAAAGGGGGATCTAGCTGCTAATGTCAGTGCAACCTTCAGTCATTCAGCAGTGTGGTCACTGTTTCAGAATGAATTTGCATGTTCCTGGGGCCTCAGTGACTGCATTGATCTGATTGTCCTCAATTACGTTGGGGGCTTAGACTCTCACTGTGTATAGAAATGATACATAGACAGAAGAATACAGGTGTTTTGGTGCATGTGTTGGTCCCACTCATAGTATTAGTCGGTGTTTCTCTATTAAATAAATAGAAATCCCTCTGTGTTAATTTAGTATTTCTTAGTAGCAGAGAGATTGATTACATCTACTGGATTACTAGGAACCATAGGCATGACTTAGCCTAAGTAACTGGTCTTCAAAAAACTACAGTTAGTTGAATGGAATCCCACCCCCTAAACTAGTGGAAAATTGGAATTGAGAATAGATAGAACTAAGACAACAATGATCCAATAACAACAGCCTAGCATCTCCATGAGATAGCATGATTTCCACTATCAGCTGTCAACCCCTCTGCTCATTGAAGCCCAGCTTCTTGTGTCTCTGTCCCCTACAGTCAGCAAAGCCAGAGTCCAACACAAATGCCTCTGGCATGGGTTGGGCTGGTATGCAGGACAGCTGCAGCATTGCCCAACCCCAGGCCTGAGTAAGGCATGCAATAGAGAAAAAAATATTTCCATGTATTATAGTGGTGAAGCTTTCCTCTTTTCTGATGCCTTCCATAAAATAATGTGCAGGATACTGTCTGGGGTTTTAAGTACTGACAGCCATGAAGAACTACCTAGCAGGTGAACGGTAGGAATGAGTGTTGTGCTTGCTCTCAAAATCAGTATAAGGATTATTAAAAAAAAAAGGTAACTGACTTTGAGAGTCATTATAAATATCTGTTATTGCTGCAAGAGAGAACTGGGTTTTAGCTTGTTAAATTTTACATATCCTAGGGTGGTTCTCATTATTTTATGATAATAACTATTTACTTGTTTCCTCTGACAACTAGTATCAAAAGTTGCATCTGGATTGGGGCAATCACAAACACAGATACAGGTTGGGTGGAGAATAGCTTGAGAGCAACCCTGAGGAGAAGGATTTGGGGGTGTTGGTTGATGAAAGACTCAACATGAGCCAGCAGTGTGATCTTGCATCCCAGAAGGCCAACAGTATCCTGGGTTGGATCAAGAGAAATGTGACCAGCAGGTCAAGGGAGGTGATTCTGCCCCTCTACTCTTGTCTTGTGAGACCCCACCCAGTTCTGAGGCCTTCAACACAAGAAGGACATTGAGCTTTTGCAGAGGGTTGAGAGGACGACCATGAAGGTGATCAGAAGGCTGGAGCACCTCCTGTACGAGGACAGGTTGAGAAAGCTGGGGCTCTTCAGCCTGGAGAAGGGAAGGTACAGGGGGACGTTACAGTGGCCTTCCACTACCTGAAGAGGGCTACAGGAAAACTGGAGAGGGACTTTTTATAAGGGCATGAAGTGACAGGAAGAGGAGAAATGGCTTTAAAGTGGAAGAAGGTAGATTAGACTAGATATCAGAAAGAAATTATTTACCGTGAGGGTGGTGAGACAGTGAAACAGGTTGCCCAGACAGGATGTGGATGCCCCTTCCCTGGAAGCATTTAAGGCCAGGCTGGATGGGGCCTTGAGCAACCTGGTCTAATGGGAGGTGTCCCTGCCTATAGCAGGGGGTTGGAACTAGATGATCTTAAAGGTCCCTTCCAAACCAAACCATTCTATGATTATGATTCATATGTTTTGCAGAAGTTATCCGTATCTTTTTGTGTGAATAGTGTTGCAAATGTCATTGTCATCAACTGTTGGTAATGGGACAATTTAAAATGATCAGACAATTTCACCATGTTTACACTCTGTGCAACTGGTGTTTGTCTGCCAGAATACACCTGCCTGTTTCCCACTCTTGGTATCACGCTTTTGCCCCTATGGGTGATACTGACAGTAGAAGGACAATTGTAGGCTGGGCTCCCTCAGAGAAGTCCTCCAAGGCAACTTGGAAAAAGTGACTCCTAATGCCTTGTCTGTGGAAACTATTTTACTATTACTGCTACCTATGAAGCCTGAAATGTCCTCTTGGGGCATAATTTCTTACAGCAAAATACAGAGTTAGTTAAGCATGGAAGACTTTGAGACTAGCAGGAGTGATGGTCAGTTACCACATGTTACAGTAAATGTTGTACTCCAACATGCCAATACACACTACGAAACACATAGTTCCTACAGGAAGAAAATAGAAATCAATTGTGGACTGAACTGCCTGTGCTTTTGCAATTATGGTTTGCAGGAGTCCGGCTGAGTGGTAAACAGTTTATTCCTTTTCCCAGAACAGGCTTAGTTCTATGCTAAATTATAGCACTGCAGAGAAGGGGATAGGTCTCCAGATTTACCAGAATTCCTTCTGCCCTTCCTGTAATTTGCCATTTTCACTTCTGGCCTAGTAGAGGGAATAAAAAGTTCTATGGAAATGGCTTTTGGTGCGTGTGTGAGACAGGGACCCTCACCCTGACCGTTCTCTCCTGGTTCTTCAAAATCGTAAGTTATGACCCAACCCATCCTATCTTGGGTATAAAAAAGCCTAGGAAACACTGCTTGGTGTTGAATTTCAGTGAGATACACTTCAGAGATGAATTAATGCCATCTTGCTTCTGTGTGAAAAGTACTCTTGCCAGGAAACAGCTTTCTGTTTCCAGGTTTTCATTTACATTTTTCAGAGGCAATATGCATAAATGCTATTGCCCTTCACTAGGCAACTTGCTGCCAAGCTGGTAGGAACAGGAAAACTTCAGTTAAAACTTACGTTTTTCTTAAATTCTTTTAAACGGGGTAAAGGACTGGAACACAAGGCAAAGCAGCTCCCTATTGATGATGATAACGATAAACCATTATGGCTGATGAGCTCAGTGTGGAACTGGAGCGAAAGGACCTGGCTGCTCATCAGACTGAAGGTGCAAGGCATTAAAGGGGATTAAACCAGCACAGTCTCTGCCAGCCTAATCCACTTGGCACCGATGAGCTGTAGGGAGGCCTGGATGCTTTGTGCTTATGGCATTTATAAGGAGGCTTAAAAGAAAAGAACTAGCCAGTTTTGTTGCTATGGAGGCTTTTGTGGTAATTGACTTTTGTGATCCCTTCCATTCCTTTTCTCTTTTTTGTCACCACTGATTAGAAACTGTGCTCCACTTCAGTTTAATGGCCACAGAACATAGGAAGCTTTTATTCCATAGTGAAGAACCAGAGGAGTTTGTGAAGATGCTGAGTACGGTCAGAGGGCTGCTTGTGGCACTGCCTTCATTCCAATTCTGATTCTGTTAAGGCAGGTCCGATTTGTGCAGGCAAAGGAAATCAAGACTGGAGCCCTGTACGCTTTTTCAGTATCCAGAAAGCAGCACATTATGAACTCAAAAGTTGCAGTCATGGTATGCATCCTGCAAGGAGGGAGCAGCAAGAGAGGAATGTGTCTTCCACAGTTAATTTGTTCCTGATGGAGATGACTTCTGTTCTGAATGTTCGGATGGCTCCCAGTCACATGTCTCATGCTGGAGCCAAAAATGAAAGTCTGCCTGTGTTTAAAAGGAAAAACAAAACATTATTCTGTGTAATCTATGCATAGAGGCAGAATGCTCCCAGAAAAGGCCTGAGGAAGAGCCAAATTTCAGGTGTACTTACTTACCTGGGGAAGAACCTACGTACCACTGACAATTAAAGAAGTGTGGAGAGTTTACAATGAAGCCATCTGTTATAACAGATACATCCAGCAGTGTTTCCAGAGAGAAACATAAAAGCATATCTTTTCATCCACAATCAGCAGTGAAAAATACGTAATGTTCTATCTGTTGAATAGTAATGGTAAACAAACTGAAATATGTTTTTTTAATACCTAATATTTGGTTACTGATTTCTTCACTACATAATCTTAAGGGGTTCATACTTTTAAATACTTTCAGCAAATACAAAGTGTGTGTTGTTCACTTTACCAGGCTATTGCAAAGAACTGAATCTACAGCCTCAGTAGGGACAGGCCTGGAAAAACGCATTACTTGCAGAGAGGTAATTTTAGGGATTAATGTCACAAGAGTACTGAAGATCTTTCCTCTTTTCATTTTTACTTCTGATGTTTTCTGCCTGAAAAGAGTTTTCTGATTAAGTTTTTAAAGGGTGTAATACAAAACCAGCACATTACATCTTTTGAACAATAAATCTGTTAAAATAAAGCACTGGCTATATTTATAGGTTAAACCATAGACAAATTATAAAGACAGTGAAAAAAAAGAAAAGAGAGAGAAAGAGAGAGAGAAAACTAGAGGTAGTGTTTTTAGAGGCAAATCCATTTAAAAGGCTTTCATTTTTCTTTGCTTTTGGTGTAACCACTGTGAATGTCAAGATAAGAGATCATTAGACCTACATCAACATGTGGCATAAGGGCTGCTCTTCTGTAGCACATCAGGCATGCAATAACCTGACCGAATTTCCCACAGAGGTTAAACAATAGCCTCCTGTTTGTAGCTGCCTCCGGTTCATTTAGTAGAAAATGTATAACCCAAGTTTTATCAGATTCAGCTATAAAGACGAGGTGCTCAATATTTCCTGTGCAAAGTGGAGTTCTTTGATCCATTATCCCGCTAATTACCAATGGGGTTGACCTCTTCCTGGATTTAACTGCTCTTGTCCTTTTTCTTCTGGCTCCCTGTATTTGCTTAATTAGACACAACTATGAATGCTCGCACAGTTCAAGCCATCCTGAAGCACTTTGGCTTGTTTGTGCAGATCCTTCACCCTCTGAGCGAAGAGTCAGACTCACTCAAGGACAGAATTCAAAGGCTAGTGAAGTGAAGGGGAGAATATAAGTCAAATGACCAGGCCCCAGCATGTAAACAAAACCCAGTATGAATCCATGGAGTGTGACTGGAGCCAAGCCAATTTGTACCTGTGGGAAATTTGGCCCAAAAGTTTACTTTCTAATTTTCTATTCATTCTAGCATCATTTGTGTAATGAAAATAAGAAAGACAGAATCAGTTCCTGCACCAGCAGCACATCTATGATATACTAAGAAAGAAAATGCTTCATCATCTTTGATGGTGGTTCTTTGCATGTAAAACTTTGTTAGGAAAATGATTTTTCAGAATATTTATGGCTATTTTTTAATTTGTTGACTTGTAGACAGCTAATTAGGAAGGGACACTGAACGGTGTTACAGTCCCTCTCTCAGCTTCAAGGAAAGTACAGCTTTTTCTGTGTAATTTCTGACACATTCCCATGTACTCTGATATTTTTCTACCCTACCTTTAAAAACCATGATAGAAACTCCCTTCATCTTTAGCAGTATATTTCTGTGCTTTGTTGTATTACCAGTTAGATTTTTTCCTCACTAATGTCTTTGTCTCCATAGCTGCAAAGTAAACCCATTAGCTGTTATCTTCCCACTGGATATGAAGAATGATTTATTCCTTTTTTTTTTTTTTTTTTAAATATCTTGTAATATGTTTGACAATGCTTATCATGTCTTCCTATGTTCTTCTTTCCCTAGACTAAACAAGCTTCTCAAAATCATCTTCGTTTCTATCTACTCTGGCAGTGTGGAGGATGAATTTGTAGGACCCTGGTGAGGCTGGGACAGACCAAATCATTTAGGTGAATGTGGAGGCTTTGTCATCAATGGGAAAAAGAAAGAGCTGCTCCTCAGTGTTGAATCTGCCTGCTAAAACCTATAAATTATCTGTTCTGGCTACAGACTGATAGCTTATTTAGCTGTGACTCGTGGAGGAGTCACACTGCTTTCTCCTTCTAATCTTCTTCAGGTCCCTGGACAATCTCCAGGGGAGTAGGAAGGCAGAATGCCTTGTAGAAAGGCTGTATCAGTTTGCACCTTCTTAAACAAGGCACAGTAATGGGGAGGAGTACACAGGGAGTGACTTTTTAATGTTCTCCAACACTGAAGGACCAGAGGGAGGTAGAATCCATCTCTCTCCATGATGGAGACATGTTTGCTGGTCCTGCAATCAGAAATGGGAAGGATTGTGTCGTGTTTCATTTCAGAAGTGGACTCTGAGAAATCCTTCTCCAATTACATTTTGGAAGTGAAAATCTGAGACTTAGCTAATTAGCTAACCTTAGCTATTATGGCTAAACCTACATTTTACTGAGTGGGAGGGAGGATCAGAAGATAGATAGGGAATGGAAGAGGAGAGGAGGAAAAACAGAATGCCTGATATAATTATTATTTTTTTTCCTGGTTATGTCCTAGATCTGCTTAGACACACTGAAGATGAACATCTCCTTTGAGAATAAGGTACAGGATATGTGTTATGGAACGTCTCCCTTCATTAAAGATTACAGTATGTTTGTGTTATCAGGCTTTCTTGGTGCTAGAAAACAAAGCGTAATTAATCTGCTTACAGTTCTGTGTGTGAATTTATTCTAGAGAAGATCTTTTCACAGAATCACAGAATTGTAGGGGTTGGAAGGGACCTCCAGAGATCATCGAGTCCAACCCCCCTGCCAAAGCAGCAAAGCTTTCTCCAAGCTTGGGATATATCAAAGGCTGAGGGTTAAAAATTGAGTGTTTGAACATGTTCAAAGTATTCCTCTGGTTCATTGGGTGTACAGTATCTCAGAGTGGAAGCACGGAAAAGTTCATATTTGGCCTCAGTCAGAATTTGTAGAGATTTTTTTTCCTGTGATTAAGGTACAGAGATTATTTCAAATGAGTTATTCAGTTTATTCTTATTTTAGGGAATCCTTCTGTTTTGTCACAGCATGTGCTAGCTATTTCTTTAGACAAAGACACCTTTTTTTGTGAGTTTTCCAAAGTGTGTAAAATTTGCTGGATAACAAGTAAAGTTTCACTGTGTGCCTGACAGACATGTTAAGACATGGAATTCAGGGGATGATTCTCTTCCAGTAGCAGCTTCTAAAATGAACATCTCTTTTCATTGACTGACCCCACAGCTTATAAGACATTCCTTTCTGTCTTGTTCTTTCTTTCTTTTTTTTTTTTTTTAAATTTTCACATCAGGAATGGAGTACATGTCATCACCCATGTGTTACCAGTAGACAGTCAAATACCAGGCAAATTCCAAAACGGCAGCATAAAGCCATACAGTGCACATGTAGGCATAGCCTCTGCATTTTCCTGTCTGCAGAAACCTTCCTGTCCTGGGGAATTTGGCATATCAGACATCGCCAACCCTCAGATTTCAGAGAACATAGTCTGTGCTTATCAGCAAACTTAATTAAAGCACGCCATGGCTCATGGAACAGCTACAGATGTCTTACTGTGACTTAGTGGGTCACAGGTACCCAATGAAATTACTGATCCAGGCAGTGCTTTCCTGTGTTAGCCATGAGCTGATGAAAACTAGGTGCCTTTACTTCTCCTGGGGAAAAAATAAATTAAGTAGCTATTTTGCACTTTCAAAGCTCAGTTCACTGAAGTGAGTCATTAATGCTTCAACTGTCTTCAGGAGCAGGAGAAATCCTTCTTTTTAATGGATAAGGAATCCAATACTGTGAGTTGAAAGAGAGCGTAACTTGATCCAAGGTACTGAGAGAAACAGTGGCACCACTAAACTGCAGTTAGGGCTTCTTCTGATAGTGTATCTTATACCTGATCAGCATTTGGCAGAGATTGCCTTCTGTCTTGGCTCTGTGTTGCTCTTCTTTTCAGGAAACAACCGTTGGCATCTGCTGTGCCCCTTCCATGCTGGCACTGTGAACAGCCTATGAGTAAAAACACCATACTGCAAGTAAAATTGGTGTTATGAAGATGTTAAAGCACACTGAACTCCGTAGTTGCCAATGAGAAAGACACTACCTCACTGTAAGATTCTTTTTCCGTGTCACCTGTCCAGCATACTTGTTTAAATGAAGATCTGACTTCTGAGAACCTAAATAGCTTGCACATTATGTATCTGTGCCCTTAGCATCAAAACTGTGGGAGGCACATACAGCTTCCTTTCTTTCTATGATGTGATTATAAGATCTGGCATAGTTAGCAGGCAGCCCTGTTGTTCTTCATCACAAGTAATCAGGTAATATTCACATGATCATTCAAGTAATATGCATACTTCTGAATTAAATTTCTCAATAGCTTTAGTTGAAGACACTTAACATATCTATCATTCAAATAGATGCTGTGCTAATATATTGGAAAAATCTGAATTTCTCATTTCTCAGCAATAAGAATTTCTTTTGAAAATGATGAATAAGAATTTACTGTTACAGAATTTCATAGAGAGTGATAATGGTAATGACATTCGGGACCAACATCCCTGGCAGTACTGTCGGTGTCCCTTCTATTTTATCTTTTCATTTACTCTGAATCGTAATTCTCAAAATAGCACATTGCAAAAAGCACTCATCAGCTTCTCTGGTTAGCTGAGAGCATCTGGACAGCTGCCTCACTTTTTCTTTCCCAGATAACATCTTTGACTCTTCTGTAGAGTTCAGTGCGTGTGCAATGTGAAAACATATCCATGGTATGAGTTGGCATGCAGATGAAGATTTTAAATATAGATCTAGCTATTATTGCCCTACACAAGTAAATGCCTTGGAACTAACTATATTCAGATACTTCAAAGTGCTTATTTAGAAAATCTCATTGCTTTATCAAAGGTGTAGAAGCAGAAAAATGTGATTGTGTTTGTATGTGCTTGCAGGTCCCTACTGAGGAAGGAATGTAATGGGCAGCTGTCATAATGCTACACGGATAGCTGAGAGTATAGAATCTAGTCAATGTTCAGGAGGTAACTTCTTTTACCACTTTTCTCCCCGGAAGATATAATGTGAAATTTTAATACTGGAAAAGCTACTACAAACAACATCCTAATAAAAACAAAACCTGGCTAATTTTTTCCTTCTTACTAGGGAACCTATTTGAAATGCTTGGAAAATATTAACTTTCTAGTAGATACTCTAAAAATAAGACTTGGGAAAGCAAACAAAGGACAGTTATTCATTTATGTATTTATTTTCCCCAAGCAAGCAAACAAAATGGAGAAAATGGAACTCAGCTAAGAAAGAGAAGTCAAAACACACAAAAATAGTGAAGAAAAAGAGGTGTGAATTTAGTAACTGTGGGAACCTGCCAAGAGAAGTAAAGTGAGGTGAGTGTAAAGAGGTTATCCATGTATGTATGAACAATAAGAAGGCTTTGAATTATTTGTAGAACAAAATAAACTCTAATACCACTTTTCATTTTTGAATTTTTGGTTTTCTTTCTGCAGTGGAAAGGGTAAAATTATCACAGAATCACAGAATCACTGAATTGTAGGGGTTGGAAGGGACCTCCAGAGATCATCAAGTCCAACCTCCCTGCCAAAGCAGGTTCCCTACACCAGGTCACACAAGTAGGCATCCAGGCAGGTCTTGAACATCTCCAGAGAAGGAGACTCCACAGCCTCCCTGGGCAGCCTGTTCCAGTGCTTAAGTGCTTAATCAGTAAGACAGATACATATGTTTATGTCATCTGAGTAAAGCAACCCCAGACAAGCTCTCTTAGAGCTTTCCTTGGCCCTGAGACAACAAAGTATTAAAACTGATAGATTCTACTTCATCTACCTATTATGAATTGCATTAGTTTATGAATTTTCACATATGGAAAGTGATGTTTCAGATATATGAATTATTCTACCTGATGAATCACCTTATCTACATTTGTAAGATCAAAGTATTTAATGACAGCACTGAGATTAATGAGCAATTACATGAACTACTTGCATTTGCGGTCATGAGATTCTTCTGTAAAAAATGTGAAAAATGAAAAAAAGAAACAGCCCAAAATGATTAGTACAGCACACACACAGATCAAAACTTCAATGTCAGTTTTATATTTTTTATAATGTTTTCAAAATGTTTGTCTGTTTTTTCCTCCATATACCTGCTTACTCTGTCCAGCAAACAGTTCAGATAGTCAGACTTCACATTTCTCCAAAATGCAATGGTTTACCATTTCAAATGCATGCCACCTACTTTTATAACACAGTTCTTAAAGCCACAGCTGGAGAAAAACAAGATATTCCTGAAGAAGATGGAATCTACAGTTAACACAAATAGTTCAAGCAAAATAAAGGCTGCAGAGAAGGAAGGTTTTTAAAATTTCTTTACTGTAATTAGAATCTTCTGTTTTACTCGAGGGCTTGCATGAGTGGTGTGGGTTGGGGTTTTTTTATTTGTTTGGTTTTTAATTTTGCAGTCAAGTGATAGGACCTTACCAGCTTTGATTGCTGATGACTGAGTATCAGAGAAGTACGAAATAAAGGTGATAACAAAATGCTAAAGTTCACTCCATATGAAAAGGAAAAATTTTCTTCGCTAAATACGTTTTGTAGGACTGCTGAGCTACAGTGTTCATCTGTTATTGACATTCCTCCTGCAGTTCAGACTTGTCTTAGATGTTAACTAGAAAAAGAGTAGACATTTCAGTATGATGCCAAATAGACTCAGTAGCACATTTGGAAAACACTATGGTGAGGTAGCTGCATCTGATCTTCAGTCCACTTAAAGATTTGTGAACTGCAAATGCCACATTAAAATAGAAAGAACTGAAAGTTGCATTTAATCTGACAATATCAGTCACAGCAGTTATTAAAATAAAACTGCTAACTTTGATATTTAGTGTATTATTTTAGTAAAGGATCTTATGTTGCAGAACCAGGCAGCACTCTTCTGAAAAAGTGGCAAAACCGCAGCAATGTTTTACTTGGTAAGTTTGGGCTTATTACTTTTACCTGTTTTTTGGAATGTTAACAGAAGATTGATAAAAGGACCAGTGGCCCCACTGCACTGCTTGAAAAAAAAAATTGCCTGAGGCATTGCTCTGGCCTGAGAGACATTCCTGCTCAGATGAGGTGGACTTCCATATCAGTAGTGTGTCTCCACTTTGGCTGAGTATGACTAGAAATGCAGAGTTGTCTTTACCGTATAGAGCTCAGATGATTGAACCTATCATTCTTTTTCGTCTCCCACTGATCAGGCACTGCTCACCAAGTTTTTAAAAGAGGACGGAAAAATACCCACTGTGAGTGTTTATTTCCACAGAGGGAGGTAAGTTGTTTAATGTTGCCTAAGTGCTAATTTATAAATGGTTAAAACTGGGTTGGATTTTTTCTTAAACATAGATGCAACCTATGCAAAGATAGGAACATCTATCTTTCTCTGCCACTAATATGTTTGCATATCCATAAAACCCTCCCTGATTTAACAATGTCTTGTGAGAAAGATAAAGCCATGGGACACAATGCCTTCATGTAGGACAGTGTCTCAAGGAAAGCATGTATGGGATCCATCCAAGTGATCACCGTCATCTGCATCTAAGACATTTAAGTTCCTAAAGTACAGGAGATCTGTACAGAAGACAGTGGAGATCTAACATCTGATATAAGGTTCATCTACACAAATGTAGGCATCTCCTTTAAGAAGATATAAATCTCACCCTCAGTTTCATTTACTGGCTTCATTTCCTTTGACCACCTAAGAAACTGGCTTGGACGTGGCTATTTGTACTGCAAAGATCCACATTTGAACATGACAGATACCTCCTTTAATGTGTTAAAGCACTTGCTTTTGCTACTAACACAATAAGAAAGAAAATTTGCTATGCTACAAAAAATACATGTATTACTAATAATCAATTAACTGCTTGTAGATTCTCAAGTAATAATTTGTTGGTGATGCTAGGGAAAAGCTTTTGGGAACAGATGATCTCAAAATTTCATTTTGAGATTGAAATGAGGCCACAAAAGTAGCCACTGAAAATAATTTGTACCTTTATTAGAAGATAAAGAATCAGTCCCTCAAAGTGCTAATTATCAGCTCTGAGGCTCAGTACTTCCTACTGCCTGTTCACTGAGGACTGTACATGCTGAATCTTTCCCAGAAGAGATTTAACCTAATTATTTCAAGGACCTTGTAGTCAGATGAAAAATGTCAAGCTGCCCACAGACCAGTTATAGAGCTTGAATGCTGAACTACTAAATCAAATTTACTTCAATAATTTGGAAAATTTTAATAGGAGTAACATCCTTCTACCCAGGAAATTTGTCCTCTCAATTTACAAGACTGTTAAATATTTAATCAGGAATTAACAACATATAATACTATACCATACACTCCATTTGAGATCAGAAACCAGAAAGTTTACTTGAGTCTGCAGTTCTGCTTGATGGGATTTGTACCACGTATATTTATAAAGAGAGTACATTCACAAAAAAGTTACCCCTTGCACACAGATATACATACCATCCATCTTACAGTGTTTTAATTCTCCTCTTTTCAGAATTGTATAATTTGATGCATGTTTAACATGAGCTACTAGTAAACCAGACATCAAGAAAGTGCTCAAGATGTGGGCTGTATAAATTTTGTGTACTTATTTCCTCAGTATAGTAGATTAACTGTGGTCAGCCTGTATGCAAGGCTGTTCTGATGGGAGTAAGAGCAGTTACTTATAGACCACTTAAGGGCTTGTCTCAGCTGTTTTCTCAGTTGTTAAGGGATCAATTAAGCTGTCTGCTGTTAAGTACTTGGGCAGCTGGCAAAACCAGCAGAGGTTTCTTCTTCTCACCTACAAATGCAAACTTCATCTCTGCATTTTCTTACTTGTGAATACTTGACTTTGCAGATTTATTTGTCTATTAATCTAGCAAGAGAAGGAGTAGAGAGAGAAGGGAGGGAATGTTAATGGAAAATCTTGTGGTATTCTTAAAGAGAAAACTGACCTTCTCAAGGAAATCCATTATGTAGCATTATTGTTACCTAAACAGCTCATCACTAGAGTTTAGTTCTTTGCATCCTTTTGAATTAGTAGCACATTTGTCAACTTCTGCATAAATCAAGAGGAAAAAGCAGAGACGTATCTTCCATCAGCATCTAAAACTAACAATAGAGGAGCCCTAGGAATCCTAAATCCATTTCACACTCCATTTGCCATAGATCCTTCTAACCACATCCACATTTTATTCCTCTTTCCATTTTGTCCAGACAGGGTGGAAATCGTTGCTATTTCTACATTATTCTTTTATTCTGGTCACTTTTGGGTGACCACAGTTGTTCTCATCTCAGTCTTCAACACTTTCTGTATTAATTACCTTGCTAAGTCATTTCAGCTAGAAACTAATGAGAGAATGCCATAAGGGTCCTCACCAGCCGGAGCATAATTTTCAGAGGAAGCCTGGTTCACTTTTTGGTCTTTAAGAAGACAAGTTCCCTTGCCCCTTGCTACCCTGTCACACACAGGGTAAAACCTGTCTGCAAGAAACTTCCTTTCCTCCCTCCAAAATATGCAGCTTGGAGCAAATAATCAACACAATTTCTGTTAAAGTTCTTGTTTTGTTTTCTATGGAAAATATTTGTATTTTCTTCTAATGGGAGGAACTGTAAATCAGGTGCTAATACTACAGCAGACTGGAACAAAATGGATAGTTTTATTTTATTGACAATAAATTCAATTTATAGTTATCATTAAAATATGCATTTTTTAGCTATATGTAGAATGTCACAAAGTACATTTCCTATATGACATCATAATTTGCTTTATATGCCCATAAATTTGAGAAAGACTCTATTTCTCAGTGAACAGTATCCACAGTTACCCTCTTAGTGCAGTTACAGAGTAAATGGCTTTCCAAATGTTAGCCATCTCTTTTATTTCCATTAAAACAAAAAGGTTTGGAAGCCAAGAAAATCTTTATTGCCCACATGACACATTAGCTAACATAAGTAGTAACTTATGGCTTCTTCTATCACATATCATTTTTAAAAAATATGATTCCCAGAATGTGTTATTTTATTAAGAAAAAATAGGTCATCATTCACACAAGTGTCAAAAACAGTGACTTTCCTGATGCTTGATGTGTGTATAGCACACATCTGATTTCTTTTAGGAAATCTGGACTAGTTTCTTACTAGAGCCATATCAGAATTAATCTGGAAGCTTACTGAAGTCAAGACTTGTTCTTAATTTATAACTTCATAAGTGAGATGTCACTTTTAGGGCAAGTAATTCCTCAAGGAGCTAACTACAGTTATTTCTTTCATCTCATTTTGCCAAGAATATTACATACTATTATGACATTGATTAATTATCCTAATGTTGGAGCCAATTAATGAAACACTTTAATCATATAATTAGAAATGATCTCTGGTGCAGTAGTTTCTGTTTTCTCTAATAGAATATGCCATATATTTCGTAACAAATGAGGAGTGGAAGCATCATGCTAGAGTCAAAAGTTTAACAACATACCTATAGTGTTGTTGCTGGTAGACCCGAGAAAAAAGGGTTTGTCTAAGGTAGAATCCAACGCAACACAAACACAGGTCCTTGGACTTGGCACTATGGTTTGCATTTATCCTTTTTAATTTGAGGAATTTAACACAGGCACCTAAATTAAGGGGATAAACTTAATTTGTGTTTCTCCATATACATAAATAACAAAAGAAGGTATTTCCAAAGTCGAAGTCAATGCAGTTAAGATCTAAACTGTTTTGTGTAACATAGTTATTCCACTCCAATCCAAAAGCCTCTGACTTTCTGAACAGACACAGAGAAAAAACATTGCAACAGTGATGACAGGCACCTATCTTAGCTTACCTGTGGAAATTTGTCTGAAAATAACCTGAATTCATTTTTGTCAAACTTAAACAATCTGAAAACTTGGATTTTCAGTCTAGGCTAGATTCACAGGCTCCTGTACAGCTAATAGAGAAGAAAGGACACTTCTGAAAGGAATTAATCCCTAAGATGATTATTTTAAACAGGTAGCATGAACTGGCCTACAGAGGTACCAATTCCCTCTCATTAAGCAGAAAGAGTTGAGGGTCACAGAATCATAGAAAGAATTAGATTAGAAAGGACCTTAAAACTCATTTGGTCCTCTGTGGGCAAGGTTGCCACCCACCAGAAGAGGCTGCTCAGTATTCCATCCACCTGGCCTTGACCACGTCCAGGGATGGGGCACAGAGCCTATGCCAGTGCCTCACTTCCCTCTGAGTAAATAATTTCTTCCTAACATTTAAACTAAATCTCCCCTATTTAAGTTTAAGACCATTCTCCTTTGTTCTATCACTATCAGACCATGTGAAAAGCCAGTCCTCCTCCTGCTTGTAAGCTCCCTTCAAGTAGAAGGCCATAATGATGTCGCCATAGAGCCTTCTTTTCTCAAAGCTGAACAAATCCAACTTCTTTATCTTTTTTTTATAGGAGAGGTGCTCCAGCCCTTTGATCATCTTTGTGGCCTCCTCTGCACCCTCTCCAAAAGCACCACATACTGTACTGGAGACCCCAGATCTGGGCTCAGTACTCTAGATGGGGCCTCACAAGGTCAGAATAGAGGGGGACAATCACCTCCCTCTCCCTGCTGGCCAACTCTCTTTCAATGCAGCCCTATTTCAAAGTTTCAGTGGAATAAATCTAGACCAGATCGTGCTGGTCAGAGTCCTTCTGGACCTGCTAGCTCAGAATATTCGTGAGTTGCCTCTCTCTGTTCCTCTGTGGTCCTGATTTGCATTGAGCCTTCTTAATTTGAGGAGCTTAATCTAGGCATCTAAATCAAGAGAATAGACTTAATTTGTGTATCTCCATAAGCAGTTAAGAGAGACAGGCATTTCCAAAGACCAGATCCACGCACACACAAAATTTCCTAGGCATTAAGCAAAATATGGGTAAATTGGACTGCTTCAGAATTAACATTTCTGAATTAAAAAAATAATTATCTTATTACAAGAGATCTGACAGAGAAACACTTCAACATGAAAAGACTTGGAAAGCTACAAATGATAAATATATTTGTCCAAAAAACAAGCTTCTTAAGTGCTCAGCTACATTTCCTGAAAATATTCAATACACTATTTTAAATATGATAAAAAGTCCTGCCCTGGCTGTATGACCAGAATGAGTTGGCCTTTGGAAGGCTCTGCTTCCTCCCAAATTAAATTAAAAACTCTGAAAGCTGTCTCACTGCTGTCATTGTCAGTGAATGTTTGAGTGTGTGCATATGAAGCCATACCATATGCATATGAACCATATTTAGGGCTGGCTGCAAGCCAGTGTGTGTGTGTACATGAGAAAGAACAGAGCTGTAAAGGCACCACAAGGTTATCAGCCCTTGTACTTGCTCTTGTGCCTATAAATAGACTGTAACTTTTAGTTACTGTATAATCCCAGCTACTACACAATATTTGAAGGAGAAATTCAGGAGTAATAGCATAGGCAGGAGCAGCCAAACCATTTTGTCAAATTAGTTTGAAGCACTAGAACACAATCTCTAGAATTATTAATGTTCATTCTGTCATATAACATATAAAAAAAAGTCTGCTGTCTTTGTTTGGCTCGTGAATACAAAAGAAAATGCAAGCCCTCAGTCTTAGTGATCAGCTAAAACAGCTGAAGTCACCCTTGGATCAAAAACTAATAATAATAATAATAATAACAATTACATACATGGGAACTTTTCATTGTAACTGCTATTTTTGAGCCCTCTGCTGGCAAGAGTCTTTCTAAAATAGACATTTTCAACTAACGAGGAAGTGTGGAAGAAACAAAAAGTATAAACAATCACTTAAGATTCATTTCAAAATCGCACACTGTCTGTGCTGGAACTCCTTTTCCAGGAAAAGATCTCTTTCTATTCTAGATAATTTTCTATTAGTTTCCTTAGCCACTTACTTGGTTTTTTCCACTCCCAATCCCAACCATTTTAAAGGTATGATCAACTGTTAGCATCTGAGGTGTCTGGCCATGACTTCCATCCCAGCCATCCACCTGCTTCGACAAAGATCCTTCAGATCTTTGTTTAGCAGTCCTTGTTTTGCAGCCTTCACAGCTCCCGTACTTCTCCACAGAGCACACATCTGTGGTTTTATCAAAGGACCATGACCCAGACAAATCTGAATGAGTTATTTCAATGCTTTCCATCTGTTCCCAAATACTCAGACATCCTTACTCCTTTCTGCCACTACCAAATTCTATATCCTACTGAAATTGTGTTGACTACTCCTTTGTTATTCTCATCAGGTGCAAGCAGCTTATCTAAAATGTACAGAGGGATTACCTGTTACATCCCTGAGACAGTTCCCTGTGCAAGAAGTGTTCCTTTGTGCTCTTTCCTTCAGAGGTGTTTGATTCCAGGGATCAGGCTTGAGGCGGGCTGAGCCCGGAAATGCTTGTCTTGCTCACTTCCACGCTTCATTCAGTTGGTAATGCTTGCAGCTCCTACCTGACTGGACTTGGTGCATGGCAGAGCAGCTGAAGCCAACTGTAGTGCGAGGGAAGGATAGAAACAAGGTTAAGACCATGAGAAGAAGCAGTGCTTTTTGGAATATGAAGAGAATAGTTCAGGTGTGTTAACATGCCCAGTGGCGTATTTTAAGTTTTTGTGTATTCTGTCTTGCCTCTGCTACTCCAGAAGGCTGCAGGTGCCTTTCAGTTGGTCTCACATCATGTTTACTAGCCCAAGTGGGATGTCTCTGATACCATATGGTACCTATAATAGTACTAGATGCTTATGCTTAGGCACTTGATTTGCTCTCATGGTCTCTAATCAATAAGTCTTGGGGAGAGGGGATATGAAGTGCTAAGTAATGGATTTTCCACTGTTTTTACTTTATTTATCTTTAAAGTAGACAATTTATATTGATATTTCCTGAGAGCTCATATACTACCAGCATGACATGTTACACAAGTGCAGCCAGTGTCTAATACATGGACAGATCAACCCCTGAGAGATGACTGAGGGTGGTCTGATCGGCCTCAGAGATCATCATTCACTCTGTCCAACTGCTTGTTAGGGTAGAAATTTATTGCTCAAACTAAAGTAGATCAAACTGAGAGGCTGAGGGATGTTTATATGTGTGTGCCCTTGGGTGAAAGGAAAATGAATAAATGAGTTTAAACATTTATTTCCTGAGCTCTACAGTTTACTAATCATGCTAGCTTTGGCTTATCAATTTATTCTAGCAACAGTATGTCCTTTTGCTCAAAATCAACGCAAAAGGAGGAGCTGATCAGCAAATTGGACTTCACAAACAAATACTCTATTTTGGCCACCACCATTTTTCTGGGAATACTCTTTCTTTCAGCTTTGGAGACAAGAAGATCAAGTTTAGCAGTCCTGTTTTCAGAGAGCACTGAACTAGTAAGTCTTGTGACATGAGTGAGCACACATTGGGACCAATATGCAACCAAGCAGAAAAGAAATAAATAAGTAATTAAATAAAGCCTTCTAGCCTTATATTGGACATGTTTCAGATGCTTTTCAGGAAATTCGGACAGTACAGCCCTGGAATTACTCCAGGACAGTCTATATGATCCTTCCAGCCAAAAAGCAGGATGTCATTGCTTAGCTGGCACATAGTGCAAGAGTTTAGCAAGGATTGCTAAGATATGCATCTAAGAGCTTTAAACAGCACTTCTGGAATACAGCTTGAACCACATATTTGCACTGAAGCTCAGCAAGATTAGGAAACCTTTGTTTACTCTTCTTCCTCTAGTGTTTTTTCAGTCAGAAACACAAATACAGTAAAACGTATTTAGAATTTGAAGGGGAAAAAATGAAATCCTACCTGAAAATGAATCTAATTTCATGTGAATACAGGGTCCTCTATATTTACTGCTTATAAAGTCAAATTTCATGTAAAACAGACTATTCATTCTGTGCTTTATTCTGTGAATCTTCCAATCATATATTTTGCATCGTGTTGTTTTTTTTTTTTCTGTTCAAAAGCCCTTTGTTAATAAAAGGGACCTCCTGAAAAACATTCAGGGATCATACTTCTGATACTTAACATGGAAACAGAAATCTGTATTGCTAATTATTCTGTTAGACAGTCTGCTTGGAAATTAACGAGAGTAGGTATGAAATGTAGCAAATGTGAAAATCAATTACTAGAAGGTGAGGTAACCAAAAGCCTAGCAAAACAATTTAGCCTCAGATGTAGTCTGATTTTTGCAAAGTCCAGTTAGATGGCAGTATTATTCCTTCATGCACATACACAAAACAAGAATATTACAGAAGGAGCCAATCCCAGGGAAGCACATGCTCCACTCTCTTGTTTCAGGATGTATCCACTATTTTAAATTTAAGCAATAGAGAAAAACATTCTTTTTGCCTTGGCCTTGTTTTTTATTTGTTTGGTTTTTTTTCTGTGTTTTTTTTTTTTTTTTTTTTTTTTTAATGTGAAGAAATATCCTTTAAAAGTTTATGATATAAATACATGTTTTAACATAGACTGCTTCATCACTACAGTCTCTCCTGCGCCATTTCAAATGAATCTGTTTCCATCAAAGAGTTTAGATGACATTTTAGTCTTTAGACTGTATCATGAAGGATCTTTTGGGATTTAGCTTGTCCTTCCTTATGTGCACTCTGAGTGCTGGTTGCTTAGAGGCAGAATAAGAGGTTTTGATCTGCACTGTCTCTATTTATGATTGACTAGCAGAGATTGCATGATCCCTCCTCCCCAGTAATCTCCTTTTTTGAATTAGACAAATATGTATTTAGTCTAGGTTGAGTTAATTCCACCCTAAGGCAGAGAGATGTAGTGCCTAACCATCTGACATCCTTTTTAGTCTTATTTTTTTTTCCTAGTTTTGTGATTATTTCCTGATAAGAAGGCTGCAGGGCTCTTCAAAAGGTTAGGCACTGGAAAAAGATGAGAATGAAAGTCTGAACATGTAAATATATTTAGAAGCTTCAACTTCTATGGAAACTATGTTAAAATATCTGCAGTAAGGCCAGACCATAAACTGTGCAGATGGACAGCCTTTCTTGAATAGGCTCAGATCTCTGAATGGTAAAACTGAAGCTTAAGGTATATGTTATGGTCTACAAAGCTGAGTTATGTTTGGCAGCAAGCTACATGGATGATCGTATTTCTTTAGAATACTACTAAAGGAGGCACAACCTGCTGTGTTTCCTTTGCTGTTGATAAAGAAATAGGAAAAGTTTTCTGAAGGACTGATATCAGATTTGACATCATTATATAAATAAATTAGCACACTTCAGTCTTCTGCATGTCCTTGAATTCTTTCCTAAACTTACTTCACATCCTCTGTTCCATGGCATGTGAAGAGACCCACAAAAAAGGATTTAAGCTTCAGTGCTCTATAACTAAAATCAGTAAATAAAATAAATATTATAAATAATATATATATAAATATAAATTATTAATAATAAATAAAATCAGTATATAAATAAAATACAGTATAAAAAATGAAATTACTCTAATATGAAGATCTGACCACTGCAGGCATTCATGTCAATGTTTTGCACAGTGTTTAAACTAATGTAATTCACTGTCAGAGATCATATGCCAAGAGAAGTTATAATGCAATTTTATTATACATTTACAAATACTCTTCAGTAACTTAAGAGTGTCTAAAGCTGTCTTATGCTGAGATCTTTGAGACGTAACTGGTGAGCAATTTATTCTGTTAAACATTAATGTGAAATTCACACATACTTGAGATTTGTCTTCTTTTTCAAAGTATATCCTTAGGACTCAGATTTGATCTTATCTATAGGAGTGCAAAAGCAGACATTTCCTTCACAATCACTGGTATCAGAGTGGATCTTATAATAATTTTGGCATAATTTACAGTGAGATAAGAAATGTATGCTTTGGGTGGGGTTAAGCTGATTTGCCTGCTGGTTACTGCAGTGAAGGTAACAATCTTCCTAAGTTCTCACTGTAATTATGAAGAACATTCTAGAGTCATTTGAACAGTTTTAAATTTAACTTCAGGGTAAAATTAAGTGAATTCTAGGAACATACACTGCCCTGACTCTAAAGAGAACCGAAAGTGACTCTCACATGCAGTCAAATATGTTCATTTGGATGAATTTTGTTCCTTAACTCACATATTGGGCTACCTAAACAAAGGAGACTGAAAAAAGAGAAATCTTAAACAGCAGAAGAGGGCACTCCTGATCTCAGTAACAGAGGGAGCGTGCTGGTACATTATGGTTAGAGAGTATATTGTAAGGCACAGTTCCTAAGCGTGGATTTAGGAACTGACCTAACAGGAACAAAGATGATTGCTTTAACATACATAACAAGTTCACATACCTCTGATGTCACAGTATGTTAATTTGACCATACACATTAAAATCTTTCCCCTTTTTCAAATGGAAGCTTTGTCACCCTTGTGCTCATGTAAACAGGTTAAAATCACATACTCTTTTTTTGTTTGTTTTGAAGAATTATATCTGGCTGAAAGTTACCTAGACTTAGGGAATGCTGACTTGATCGAGTGAATATGCTACCAGGAATGAAGTGCTGCCAGTAAAACTTTCAAAAACTGTCCTTTCCAAAGCTGACAAATTTTGTTATGTCAAGATTACACATGAATTGAAGCATTTTAATAAAGAATTGCTAAAGTTTACAGAATGTTACAAAATATTCAGTCTTTACTTTTCTACAGAACTGATACTAAAGTGTGTATTTATTCGGAGTGAAATAATGAGATTTTGCATGCACTTAGAAAGGGTCTTCAAATTCACCTGTTACTAATCTATGGAGTTAATTGGTCCATAATTAATTGGTTAATTGATCTAGCTGTACAACTTTGCAGTAATTGAGTTACTGTATCTTCATTTTGATTGTATTGCAACCATGATGTTAAATTAAAACAAAAATTTTCTTTTCTGAATTGACATCTTTATATATACTAGCTCTTTCTAAGGCTTTGTTCAGTAATAGTGAAATGATGTCTGGATCATTGGTATTATTGTATCTTTCCCTACTGAAGGTGTTTGCAGGTTCATCTAAGATGTAGTGTGCCTTACTGCGTTCATGGAAAACTTTGGGTTTTTTTTACAGTTTCTTAGACTTCATTTCAACACAAAGTTAATGTGAGAGAGGAGAACTCTCCTGTGCATATGTATGACTTGTTTGCCATTTAACCCTTAATGGGATCTAAACAGACAGAAAAAAAAAAAAAAAAAAAAAAAAAAAAAAAAGAGGATTTTAACAGTAACAGGAAAAAATGCCATGTCTGCAAATGATACAGAGATACTAAGTTGATTCTTTGGATACAGGCTAATCACAGGATATTTCAAGCAGCCACTCTTTCTAAGGGTCCGAGCATTGTGTGAAGTAAGCACAGAAAGCCTGGTGGCAAAGCTCTCTGGGCACAATGATTTGTTCATTTGTATCAACCATGCATACCTCACCTTTGAGCTGAGTCTTTCAAATAATGCTGCCAGTTTAACTTCTCTAAACATGCTATTGGAAATACAATAAAAAATGCAAATACTAATGTTATCTGACTGAAAATACTTATTTAGCTATCAAAGGAAATTGACAAGATATCTCTAGAGGCTGCTGTATTGTCCCTGGGCTTGATTTACCAGCTTAACCACAGATTTACATGCTACAGCAAGAGTAATCTTTATGGTGGGTCAGATACTGATGGCCTCTGCCCCCTCCCTCAATATCTGGCAAATGCATGTTTGCTAATTGAGCTGTTAATAGCAAATAGCTTACTTGCTCCTTAAAGAAAAGAAGTTTCCTTCTTCTAAAAGTGGGGAAGGTAACTGTATACCTTGCACATTCTTTCATTAAGTAGATCCAGAAATAGGCATTCACCAAAAATACTATTTGCTCTCTCTCTCTGATTTCCTTTTGGCCAGTTCTATTCAACTTTGATTTGGCATGAATCTGACAGGCATGAATCTGACTTTCCAAGCCACAGAACAAGGGACATCACAGTGGTGGGCAATGTTTTCAAGCTGCTAGTTAGCTATTTAATGATGCATAACACCGCATGCATAGTTATTGAATATATATTTGAAAAAAACCAAAAACCTCTCCTTACTGAAATGCCATAAAGTCAGTTTGTTCCAAAACTTAGATTAAAGAAAGGGATGGCTCAAAGGGTCTTTCAGCTTTGGTAGTCATATTCTGCCTCCAGGCCTTTACTCATAGATGTTTTGATGGGAAATCTGAAATTGATCTGCCCAAGTTTGGGGTTCTGTTTAAGGCTGGCCAATTGCTATGTCCAAACTGTGTGGTGAATACATGGTGCGCCCACTCTCAGAGTCGCTCATGTCTCCAAAAATCTTCCCTCTAAAATGAGCTATAACAAGAAATATGAATTATTACTTGTCAATTGTTGGGTTTTTCAGTGATAAATACCTCCTGCATTATTGATAAGAGAAAAACAGTTTGATCCAATTACAGTTGATGCTCTAGAATAGTTTCTATTCGTCAGTGTGTGCTGATATTAACTGTCTCGTTTGGATGTGACTACAGGCCTGGAGAAATGGTTTGAAACAAATTTACAGAAGTGACTGGAGCTCAACTTGGAACACTATAAATGCCTAATTGTAATAAGTACACAAGTGAAACAGACACCTACACATTAACAAAATCTCATCTGTAATATTTTAAGCTGCCTGCGCTCTTATCTTGGCAAAACTCCTTGAACACAATATAGACTTTGTTTGAATGGAAGTCTTAGAATTAGATCCAAAACGTTAAGACCTCTCTGAATTCATCCCAGAACTGCAGAATAGTTGAGGCTGGAAGAGACCTCTGGAAGCCATCTGGTCCAACACCCTTTTCATGCAGACAAGGGGTCAAAGGACAACCAGAGCAGGTTTCTCAGGACCATGTCCAGGTAACCTGGACTCAGTGCTTAACTCCTAGACTTACAAAATAAAGTGTGGCAAATGCCATTCCAGGCTATCAATAATTTAAACCCTAGTAATCTGAATAAAATTAACATTGACTGATTTAGGGGAGCCTCTATGAATGCAGGAAACTTAGTAAGTAGTTGACATCACTACAAGGATATGAAATCAGGGGAGGGGAGGGATATGCTAGCTCTTGTCCTTTTTACAGTGTTAAGACTTAGCTCTCGTTCACTTTCAAGCCTTGGCTAACACAAAGGCCAGTAGTTTATAGTCACAGAAAAACGTGTGTGTACTTGGCAGCCATGCTGTTTGAATTACAATACGAAGAAACTGCCTGTGTGGGATGGTTTTGTTATGACAACTGAAGCTACAAAGATTAGGTAAAATTTCTCTCATAAAGCGGGAGAGAGAAGATTACACTGAAGGGCATTGTAAGTGCTTACACAACAGTTTCTTCAGTCTTTGATATGCAGTTTTAATAGTTATCCAAGGTCAACACAGAGACAGTATGATCATCCTTCAAAAGAATTTGTTTCATTTTATGACACGTACCACAATGCGGTGAAACATTAAAGGCATTCAATTTGGGGATACCTGACAGCTTGTTTGACTGAAGTTCTGAACTTAGTTCAACAATCTTTGTGGAACATGGCTGTATACAGTATAAGATACATAGTATGTCAAGTTTATATCACTAGTTTGTGTAAAAAAAAAAAAAAAAAAAAAAAAAAAAGTTGACATAAAATAATTCTGTTAATACAATCAACATCTCTTTGATCAACAAATCAAAATCTTGTCTCAGATAAATTCAAATAATTATAAATATTTTTACTAAAAATAACTGTCAGCTGCAGAATATGCAGAATAATAGCACTATTACCAAGAATTCAACTTACAGGCAAACTACTTCCTTCCATGACACCAACAGCTATCCAAAACACATAAAAAAGATAATAACATACATCTGGGCATTGTAGCAATTGTATTGAGAAGAACATGCCCATGATGTTACAGTTTCTCAACAACTGAGATCGCTCCTCTAGAGAAAATAGATGGGCTCTCTGAACAAGCTACTTTAAGACCACGTGCATCCTTACTGTGGTACAATCTCTGCCCATCACTGATCATTCAGCTAAACATGAAATATTTGCAGAAAATCATTAACTGCTATAACTCATGCTGGAAGAAGACCACCCTGAATGACTTCTCAGGATACATAGCTTCATTCTGGAGGGACAGGTCTCCAAGCTGACTCTCAAGCTGATTCATAGACCTATCATAAGAAAGTTAAGTCTGGCCAAGTATTCTCAGTTTACTGTTTCTATGAGAGGTCAATAGATAAGACAGGTTTATGCAGTCAAAGTCTTTTCTATTTTTTCCAGTAATTTTCTATTAAGATTATTAGAAGATATTAATAATGTGTACTAGACATCTTTTGATTATTTAAGATGGTAAATCTTAAGTCATAACAGTCAAAACACCTCCACTGTCAGTCAAAGATACTAAACTGTAGTCAATGGACTACTCCAGAAAATTTCACCTCAATCACATTTCAGTTCTGCGCCAGAATGAAATGAATTTAAACATACTGTCCATCAAATGCAGACTCATACTTAGTTCTGCCATGAAAACTAGCATTTAATTCTCTCACACTTTCTATTCAATTGTGAACATTGTTACATCAGATAAATAACCTTGACTCTGGCACCAACAGAGTAATCACAGCTCTTTCAGTTATGATATTTTCAGTACGCTACAACAACAAGATGCCCCTATTGCACATGACAAAATACACAAAAGACGCAGTGCAAAACGGCTGTACTGTGAAGCCAATAGTCCTCCTTTCTGAAAGTATAATGAGAAAGATAAATACATCTCAGTTGCAATAATTTATAATATATAACATGTTTATAGATGAAACAAACAAACAAAAACTCCCTGAACAAAAGAAGTCTCTATAGCAGTGAGGCTTTGCTGATTAAAAATTGTAGAAATAAGACATCAGAAGGTTTCTGCAATAGCAGCATTTTCTTTCATTAAGACTTTTCTTTTGATTTTCATTGTAACATCTAAATCACAATGCATCCTTACAAGACAATATGTGTTTGCAGGACAAGAGATGTTAAATTACTTAGCCTGGATATGATTTCATATCCACTAAGAATCACAGAATCACAGAATCACAGAATTGTAGGGGTTGGAAGGGACCTCCAGAGATCATCGAGTCCAACCTCCCTGCCAAAGCAGGTTCCCTACACCAGGTCACACAGGGAGGCATCCAGGCAGGTCTTGAACATCTCCAGAGAAGGAGACTCCACAACCTCCCAAAGGAGGTTCCAACCTCCCAAAGAAGCTTCCATTCTTTTTCTTTTCTTTTTTTCAGAGAATGTAATATCAAGACTGTTTCCAGATCTGTTTTATTAAGAAAATCTGTGAGCAATTGAGTGTATTGCAATTTCAGTGACCTATAATTCAAATATGACAATCTAAATTCAGCCAGAAAAACTGCAGAGACACAGTATCTGTTTGGAAGAAAATATGAAATTTGGAAAGAAAAAAAAAAAAAAAAGGCACTCCAGATGTATGTATGAGCATAGAAGATTAGATTGCATTGACCTTCACCAGGTATTAGGTATTTACCTGAGAGCAAAATATGCTTTACAGGTAATGTCTTGTTGACAAACTGATCTCAGTCATAATTATTAGTGGCATATATATATAGCATAACGCATAGCCAGGCCAACATCAATCTATTCCAGAGTACGCACTGAAATGAACTTGGCATTGGTCAATTCCTGATAAGAACATTTCCAACTTTTCACCAATTTCATCCACTGGACATCTGAGAAAGGACTCAAAAAGTCTAGGTCTCTAAATATTTTTTTTGAAAACAGCAATGTTGCTTATCGTATCTTTGCTGTTGCCTTCATTACACATCAAATGTATGCATATGGATGCACATTTAAAAGTAAATAACATAGTAAAAAAAAAACTTGAAAGTGTCCAAACATAAGAAATAAACCATAGGTAGTGAGCTCCATGGAACTACTTACTTACTCTAGCAAATTACAAGTCTTTTAGTATTTTTAACAGGAGATCAATAAGTTGTATTTTGGCTTTGAAAGAAAGAGTAAGAGTGATCAAAAGGCAGAGAGGAAATAATGTGAAAGAAAACATGCTACTTCTGAGGAGATCTATCATGGGAAAGAGGCTGAAGAATGTCGGCTTGAAAAGGACATTTTCAAAGAGCCAAGGCTAAAGAAAAATACTGCGGAAGACACGGAAGGTGGGCAGAATGCCAGTACTAGGCAGGTGAAAACAATTACTGAGGCAGTGGAGAAATATCATCAGGTACCAAGTCAAATGTCCACAAAGAGCGTCAGAAACACAGAAGGTGATTTTTTAGTGGGTTTTGAAGTGTTTATAGGCTGGTACATACCTGAAGATGTAATGACCAGCAGTGTCATGTTTACAAAGAATAATGGCAAGGAAGAAATGTCAGGAAGAAGAGAGAAGATTCTGAAGACAACTATCTGCCTCTTGAAATATGTTGCAGAAAAAAACCAAGACTGAATGTTATGGCTGCATATACCCAGGAAGAAGGCTAGATCCAAAAAAAGTAGCCATTTGCATCATAATTTATTATCAAAATAAGAGAAGAAAAGTGAATGGAAGCAACTGAAATGTGGGTGGTTAAGTACAGCTATAACAGGACACTGAGATATTTCCTCATCTGGCTGACGTAATATTTTCAAATTTTTACTTTGCTATAACAAAACAAAACAAAACTGATTACTTTTTGTGTATCAAATCATCTTTCAAACTGTAGGTGATGAAAATGTTATTCGTATCACAGTACGCACAGTAAGCTCAATATACCAAGCTTTCGTATACAAAGCAAGCAAATATAAGTTCATGGGATTTCTCTGAGGCTAGGAATAAGACCCTAGGATGAGGTGTGAGCTTTCAGAGTTGAATTGCAGCAAAATTACTTATACTATATGCAAACATCCAAATGCTCCCGTCAGTCTCATTTTGTTTCTATGCTCTCTCCTCACTTTTCTAATTTCCTTGGCAAGAGAGTTAACATACACTGGTGAGAGATAGTAAATCTTTTTATATTTATAGGTTACAAAACACTGATCCTATTGATGTGGAAAGCATTTAAAAATGGACATTTGGATGCCAAATTTAGTCCCATTTCCTAGTATCTACTCATCAAAATGATTTTATTTATTTTAAAAACATCTCTAGAATCGATTTTACAACTAAGCACAAAACTTAGTGGTGCAAATGCAGTGATAACAAAAATCAGACTTGGCTACAGTTAAGATGTTAAGATTACACTGTATCAACAGAGGGCGGACTTCGATAACTAAAACTTATGTAGACTTGGTGAACAGTAAACTTCTTTTATGTTGGAGCTACAGAGTTGTCAGTTTCAATTAAGGAGAATAAATCTATGATCCACCACCAAAACCAGAAAGGATTCAATTTAAATTAATTAATAATAGATTTGCACTAATTTTATAACAAGCAGGTTCTTGAAACATAAAGGACTCGTTGATTCATCCTCCTGAATCTCAACAGGTAAATTATTTAGAAATGCTCATCAATATTTCAATGAGCATGCTTTCTTTTTTTGAATACTACATTAAATGAGCAGGCCTTCTTTGCATTTCAGCTTTCTGCACCTGTTTATTCTCACAAATACAGTGTGGCAGTAAAGTAGATTTGCACACATTCTGAAAGAATGCCAGCTCTTTTTTTTTTTTTTTTTTTTTTTTTAATGAATGAAAATTCAGCACAAAAGTATTCTAAGAGATCAGCGGATTTGTTATTGGACCCAATCTTGGTCATTGTAACATTGTATTCAGTGACAATTAGTAGGGAACTGCTTTGGGGTTGCACCAATATAACTAGACCAGAATGTAGTCAAGACCTTTTTCCTTTAAGTATGATTTGAAAACAAGTGTTGGCACTTGTTTGCAACTCGAACCGTGCATGTGTATTCATATATGCGTATATTGATTTAGGAAATGGAAAAGGGCAAAAAATCACAGTGTTTAAATTTGGAATGGAATAAAGACGGTACACTTATTCTTGAATTATTATGTAATATATTAATGTTGATAAAGACAGACATTACTTTAAATCTCACCAGTGCTATCTCAAGTCTCTGTGCTGGTTGTACAAATGTGTGTTTTCTTGTTTTAAAAAATAACACCAAACTTTCCCATTATATCTATGCAGTTCCAGTCACTCCACCTCAAACACAGTCATCTCTAACAAGAAGAGCATGTTTGTGAAACTACAGGACAACCTTGATCTTGGGATTTGAATTATTGTCCTTTCAAGCTTAGAAGGAAGACATTAACTGCTACAGTCCAGGGCGAATACCTCATTAGGGCAGAGAAACTGTACTACTGCTTCTTAAGTTACTAGTGGTCTAACTGCTCACATTACTGCTTTCTGTCATTAGGTTCACAAGGGCCCACCTTTCAGGTTTCTCAGAGGAGGCCTCTGTGGCCTGTCTCTTCTGACCAATATCAGAACCTGTTCTTGTTTTCAACATCCCTTACCAAGTTCAGTTCTATCTGTGCCTTGGCTTTCCTAATCCCATCTCTTCATGTCCAGACATCATCCTTGTATTCTTCCCAGGTGACATGCCCTTCTTTCCGCAGCTGGTCCAATCCTTTCTTTTCCCTCAGTCTGACCAGCAGGTCTATGCCGGTTTCCTGTCTCCCCTGCCCGCTTTCTTAATCTGAGGGATGAAGAGCTCTTGTGCTCTCAGAAAGGCATCTTTAAAGAGTAGCCAACTTTGTTCCACTCCTTTGTCTCTAAGGACAGCTTCTCAGGAGATCTCATCTAACAATTTCTTTAACAGCCTGAAGTTTGCTATCCTGAAATTCAGTATCCTGACTCTGCTCTTTGCCAGGCCCACATTCCTCGAGATCAGGAACTCAACCAGGTCGTACAGTCGCTACAACCCAGGCTGCTTCCAATCTTAATGACTGTAACAATCCCCTTCACATTGGTGAGCACAAAGTCCAGCAACACTTCCCTCTGTTCAGCCCATGCAACACCTGAACAAGAAAGTTTTCATCAGTGGACTCCAAAAGTCTCCTGGACCGCTTACAACTCCTTACAGTTTTCCCAGGAGGTATCCAGGTGGTTGAAATCCCCCACATGGATGAGAGCCTATGAGCAGGACACTTCTTGTAGCTGAAGCAAGAAGGTCTCATCAACAGACTGCCCTCGATCAGGTAGCTGCAATAGATCCCAACCACTGGGTGCCCTTTATTGGTCCTAATCTTAACACATAGTCTCTCAGCCTGTTTCTGAGGTTCTCAGAGGGAACTCCTTGCATTCTTTTTAACATAGAAAGCAACTCCCCCATTCCTTGCCTATCCCTTCCAAAAACCTTACAGCCCCCAGTGATAATATTCCAGTTACACAAGTCATCCCACCATGTTTATGTGACAGCAGTAAGATCAAATGCACTGGTTTCCAACTCCTGCTTATTTCCCATGCTGCGTGCATTGGCACAGAGGCAATGCAGCTGGGCTTTCGGATGCATTACCCCCATAGAGGAGTCCTCCCACAAACCTCCTGAACAAACCTGAGGCACTCCGTTGCTTGGACTGTTCTGAATTTGCCTTTCCTCTGTTGGAAAACTTCTATTAAAATACTATGGGTCACATTTCGTTACCAAAGAAGTTAAGCTGCAGTGGGAGAAAATGAATTAAGAAGTCAGCGTTAGGAATTCTGAAACGCAAACACTCCCTCAAGACCAAGCTCTTATTGATGTGCTTTTAACTGCAGACACCAGAGGTCAGAAACGCTGCGCAGCTTTCATTCAACCACAGCCGTGACTGGTCACTGCGACCAGTGAAATCGGATACGAACTGATATGTTTTGCCCGGAGTTATTTATCCGCTTTCTTTCTGGCGCACCGGACGGGCAGCCCCACAGCGAGACAGCCGGGCATCTCTTTCTGCTCCGCAGGGCGGCCGTTAGCACACGCGCTCCCCGACCGCCCCGCTCCCGCACTGCCCCTTCCCTCAGCAGCAACCTGCTTAGCGGGGGGCGGGCGGAGGGAGGGACCGAACCCGCCGTGGCCCGTGAGATGGACAACTGTCTCTGTCCAATCGCAACAGAGGGTCTCTCCCCCCACGGGTGTCTATTGGCCGCGCGGAGGCAGGAGGCGGGTCTTCGGCAGCTGGCGGAGCTCCCTCCGGAGCGCGGCGGGCTGTCCGCAGAGCGCAGCGTGTGCGCGGGGTGAGCGCGTACGCCGCCGTCCTTCTCCAGCAGGGACCATGCAGGCTCTTCTCTCCGTGCCGCGGCGGCTGCCGGCCGGCTTGCTGCTGTTGGCCGGCTGCGTGTGCGTGGGGCTGCCGGAGCCGCTGTCGCCGGGCAGAGCCGCCGTCTCCTCTCCGTGGGCACCGGAGGCGGCGGCTCCCGTCGTGGTGGCCAACCGCGGGCTGCGGGTGCCCTTGGGCCGCTCTGCCTGGCTGGACCCTACGCGGGACTTGGTGCTGCAGGTGCAGCCGGGCGACCGGTGCCATCTCACCGTGCTGGACGAGGACCCGCTGTGGCAGCGGCCGGGCCGCCTGAGCCCCAGGCGCTTCCCCTGCGACTTCGGTCCCCGCGAGGTGCGCTACTCGCACCTGGGCGGCCGCAGCCCCGCGAGGGACCGCGTCCGCCTGCAGCTGCGCTACGACTCGCCCAGCCGCGCCCTGGTGCTGCCGCTGGTGCTGGAGGTAGAGGTGCTCTTCACTCAGCTGGAGATCGTCACCCGAAACCTGCCCCTCGTCGTGGAGCGCCTGCGGGGCACCAGCAGCCCGCTGGATGCCCGCAGCCTGGAGTTCGCCTTCGAGCCGGGTCGGCAGCGCTGCCGGGTGGGCCTGCTGCCTTCGCTGACCGGGCTGCCCCGCTACGGAGAGATCCTCAACTACCCCACGGCCGTGGCGATGCCGGCGGGAGGGACCGTGGAGACGGCAGGAGGCGGCCCGTTGCCCGCCTCCATGTGGGACTGCGAGGAGTTCCTGCGCCTCGGGCTGCGCTACCGGCACACGGCTGCCGGCAGCTCCCCCAACCGCGACCTGGTGCCGCTGGTGGCCGAGTTGTGGGAGGCAGCGGGTGGCGGGGTGCCGCTCAAGCGCGAGTACTTCCAGGTGCTGGTGCGGATTCGAGGCGGGATGGAGAACGTGGCACCCAAACCCAGCTTCATGGCCATGCTGATGATGGAGGTGGATCAGTTTGTCCTCACCGCCCTCACGCCTGACATGCTGGCAGCTGAGGATGCTGAGTCACCCCCAGAACTGCTGCTGTTCAACATCACCTCGCCCTTCGGCCCGGGCCAGGGGCACATGGTCAGCACAGACGACCGGAGTTTGCCCATCTCCTCCTTCAGCCAGCGTGATGTGAGGGAGCTGCGCATTGCCTACCAGCCCCCTGTGGAGGACTCGGATCGGGAACGTCTCTTTGAGCTGGAGCTGGAGGTGCTGGATCCCGAGGGCGCTGCATCAGAGCCCTTCGCCTTTGTGATTGTGGTGAAGCCAATGAATACCCTGGCACCTGTGGTGACCCGCAACACTGGCCTTGTGCTGTATGAGGGGCAGTCACGGCCTCTCTCAGGCCCTGGTCCCAGCCCCAACCTGGTGATCAGTGATGAGGATGATCTTGAGCAGGTGCAGGTGAGTGTTGTGGCAGGACTGAGACATGGCCACCTCACTCTGCTGGAGGACACCCCAGCATCTGCTGCTCCTCGTAAACACTTCACGGTGGCTGAGCTGGCAGCAGGCCGGGTAATTTACCAGCATGATGGCAGTGAGTCTCCACTCAGTGACAACTTGGTGCTGCGACTGGAGGATGGTGGCTCCCGACACCATGTTGAGTTCCTTTTCCCAATTACCCTGGTGCCCACTGATGACCAGCCACCCCTACTCAATGCTAATACAGGGCTTGCTATAGCTGAGGGTGAAACAGTGCCCATCACCACTCGTGCTCTTAGTGCTACTGACATTGACTCACAGGATGCCATCCTGCTTTTCACGGTGGAGTCTGGCCCCAGAGCTGGCCAACTCCTCCTCCGGCAGGCACAGCCACCTCCTGGCTGGGAAGAGGAGGAAGAAGATGAGGGCTTTTCCTGGAGGAAGGTGCCAGGTGTAGTGGGGAGCTCACTAATCTATGAGAAGCCAGTGAGAGAGTGGCTGCAGCAAGACATTGTGGAAGGGCGTCTCTTCTACCACCACTTTGGGCCACACAGCCCTGGCCCTGGGGTTGTGTTGGACCAATTTGTCTTTAGGGTCCAAGATGACAATGACCCGCCCAACCGCTCTGGACCGCAGACCTTTGTGATCCGGGTGCATCCTGTAGACAGATTAGCCCCTGAGCTGCACAGCAGCAGCAGCCTGCACTTAATAGTTGCAGAACAGCAGGTGACTCCCCTGCGGAGGAAGCACTTGTGTTACACAGACCAGGATTCAGGGGACCGTGAGCTCCGCTACACGGTAACCCAGCCCCCCACTGACACTGACTCTAACCACCCTCCAGATGAGCATGGAGCCCGCCTTGGGTCCCTTGTGCTGACTGAAGATCACTCTGTGGAGGTTACCCACTTTACACAAGCCCAGATCAATCATCATAAGATCTCCTACCGCCCCCCCCAGGAAGAGCTGGGAGTGGCTCCTCATTTAATTCAGTTTCACTACCAAGTGGAAGATGCAGCTGGCAATGCAGCCGAGGGGACTTTCACCATCTACCTGCAACCTGTGGATAACCAGCCTCCTGAAATCACTAATACTGGCTTTGCTTTGCCTGAGGGAGGCAGCCATGTCCTTAGCCCAACTGAGCTGGATGCCAGTGACACAGACACAGAGCTTGCTCATCTCCGATTTATCCTGACCCAGGCTCCTCGTTATGGCCAGCTGCAGCTTTCTGGGTACAGTTTGATCCTGGGAGGTGCCTTTGGCTTGGAGGATATCAGACAAGGAAGGGTGGTGTATGTACATAGTGGAGCTGAGACCAACAGTGATACTTGCAGCCTTGATGTGAGTGATGGGGTTCATGTTGTGCCCATCACATTAAAAGTGAATGTGCACCCAGTTGATGATGAGGTTCCTACCTTACGGTTGGCCCCAGGCACTGTTGGTTCTTACCTGGATGTATTGGAGAACGGTGCTGTTGAAATCACTGCTAATGTAATTCAGGGTACAGATGAGGATACAGATGACTTGATGTTGACTTTCATTGTAGAGGATCCTCCTCAGTATGGGAACATCCTGGTCCAAGGGGTGCCTGCAGAGAGATTTTCCCAGAGAGACGTGTTGGATGGTGCTGTGGTGTATGCTCACACTAGTGGTGAAATAGGCCTTCTGCCCAAAGAAGATACCTTCAACCTTACCTTGTCTGACCTGGCTGAGGAGTGGAACATCAGGGGCAATGTTGTTCAAGGAGTGTCAGTATTGGTGACTATTCTCCCTGTAGACAATAAGGCCCCAGAGATTTTTGTGGGGGAGCAGTTCAGAGTAATGGAAGGTGACAAACGTGTTATTACTCCTGCTCATCTAAGGGCTGAAGATGTGGATACTCCTAGTGATGATATCCTGTGCACCATTGTTGCCCAATCCACATCTGGGTATGTAGAGAACATCTCTCCAGCCCCAGGATCTGAAAAATCCAGAGCAGGTATAGCTATTAGTGCTTTTACTTTGAAAGACCTCCGTCAAGGGCATATTTTTTATGTCCAGAGTATACATAAAGGTGTAGAACCTGTTGAAGACAGATTTGCTTTCCGATGTTCTGATGGCATTAACTTTTCCCAAAGGCATGTTTTCCCTATTGTCATTAAGCCAATGAATGATGAAGAACCTGAAATCTTTATACGAGAGTTTGTTGTGATGGAAGGCATGAGCCTGGTCATTGATACCCCTATCCTCAATGCAGTTGATGGGGATGTCCCTGCCGATGAGTTAACATTTACAATCACCAGGCTTCCCAGGCATGGCCACATTGTGAACCAGCTGGTCAATGGAACTGTCCTAGCAGAGAGCTTCACCTTGGATCAGATAACGGAGAGCTCCAACATACTCTATGAACATGATGACTCTGAGACAAGAGAGGACAATTTCGAGGTGAAACTCTCAGATGGTAAACACACCACAGTGAAAACAATATTTATTATGGTTATTCCTGTAGATGATGAGACACCCAGAATGGCCATCAATGATGGATTGGAGATTGAAATAGGGGAAACTAGGACTATTCATAACAGAATATTGAAAGCTACTGACCTAGATTCTGAAGACAAAACCTTGACATATATTATAAGATATGGACCAGGACAAGGTCTTTTACAGAGATTAAAACCTTCAGGTGGAGTTGAGAATATCACTCTGGGGATGAACTTCACTCAAGATGAAGTGGATAGAAATTTAATTCGATATATGCACTTTGGCCGAGAAGGTGTTCGTGATCTTATCAAATTTGACGTGACTGATGGAATAAATCCTCTCATTGACCGCTACTTTTATGTCACAGTAGGTAGCATTGATATAGTCTTCCCAGATGTAATCAGCAAAGGAGTTTCTTTGAAGGAAGGAGGGAAGGTAACCCTTACAACTGATCTGCTTAGCACCAGTGACTTGAATAGTCCAGATGAGAACCTAGTTTTCACTATTACCAGAGCACCCGTTCGTGGTCATCTTGAATGCACAGATCAACCTGGGGTGCCCATCTCCACTTTTACTCAGCTCCTATTAGCAGGCAATAAAATCTATTACATTCATACTTCAGAAGATGAGGTGAAAATGGACAGCTTTGAGTTTGAGGTGACTGACGGTTATAACCCCGTGTTTCGTACTTTCAGAATTTCGATCAGTGATGTGGACAATAAGAAACCTATTGTCACAATCCATAACCTGGTGGTGACTGAAAATGAATACAAACTAATAACCCCGTTTGAACTGACTGTAGAAGACAGAGATACACCTGATCCATTGCTAAAATTTGTCATCACTCAAATACCAATTCACGGTCAAATCATGTTCAATAACTCCAAACCAGTCACCACCTTCACTAAACAAGATCTCAATGAGAATCTGATCAGCTACAAACACGATGGCACAGAATCAGTTGAGGACAGCTTCTCTTTCACTGTTACAGATGGCACTCACGCTGATTTCTATGTCTTCCCTAATACTGTGTTTGAAACAAGGAGACCTCAGACTATGAAGATTCGGATAATGGCTGTGGACAACAGCGTACCTCAAATTGTAACCAACAAAGGTGCTCAGACTCTGCGTTTTCTGGCCACGGGTCACATAGGGTTTCTGATTACCAATAAGGTGCTCAAAGTGGAAGACAGGGACAGTTTACATATTGCTCTGAAGATCAGAATCACAGAGGGTCCTCGCCATGGATTCCTGATTCATCTGGGGAAGGGCAACCATAGCATCAGCCAGTTCACCCAAGGTATTACAGTACTCTCCATGCTCTTTAGTTCACTGGTAACATTCTTTTTTCATGTTAAACTGTGTAATAATTGATGAGATAATCTTTTTGACAGCAATTTATTTGTAGTGGCTTTATTCTTTTTTTAGTCCTACTAATTGTGTCTGTGATAGCTTTAAAAAGGAAAGGGTGTTTACTGGATAAACATTGAATAAAGGAGCATCTTTGCTTTAGAGAGCTTACAGTCCAAATAGCTTGGAATGAGTCTAATTAGATTGAGTTGACTTATTCATTTGGATAACAGAATTGGTTGCACATGGCTCCAGATCTGTAGAGGCCAAGTGCCTTCTTTGAGAATTTTATTTAGAAAGTGCTAAAGGAGTGGCTAAGCTATTATTAACTAATGGTCATGCTATGGCGAGGGTGTCAGTTGCAATACAGTTTGAGTGTACTTAACTGTAAAAAAACAAAACAAACAAAAAAAAAAAAAAAAAAAACAAAAAAAAACAAACCAAAGAAAAACATTTCCCACACATGGGGAAATAATGAGCGCATTTGTTGTCTTAATTACACAAACCTTAGCCACAAAGTGTTTGTGGTAAGTTAAAAGGTAACATAAATGTTTTAAAATTATGTCAGTGGTACGTACTTTTTACACAGACCTAAAATGCCAGGTGGTATAAATAGGATGCAAACTGCATATGCCAAATGCCTTACTACACGGCTATGAAGTAACTTTCTTCAATTGAAAGGCAGCACCAACTATTCTCTGGAGAATTTTCCATGTCACTATGTGATGAATTAATGAAATGAGGTTTCTTGGAGCCTCCTGCTGCTGTTGTGTGTTTAGACTGTATGACTACTCGCAGACTCAGAGCTAAAGGGGCCCAGACTGGCTGAGCTGTGTAGGTAGTAAGGCCAGAGATGAGTCCTTGTAGCTGACAGTATTTGATTTCACATAGCTCATACTGATGAGTATCCCTGGTTACAGGCTTGGCTATAAGTGATACTCTTGTCAGATGCACCAAATATACTGCAAACAGGCCTGATGAACTTTTGAATGGCTGGTGTGCCTTAAGTTTTACAGTATTAGTGCAGAGTAGAAGGTAAGGAGGGGCTAAATATGTTAAGCTTTGGGAACAGCTTCAGCTCATGCAAGGAAGGCTGTGGTAATGCAGTATAAGCAGTATTAAATATGTCATTGTCAGAGTAGGTGAGAAACAGAAGATGGTAAGAGTGAGGAGATAACAGATCGTCACTTTTTTTTTTAATGGGCTTTCTCTTACAATGGAGAATAGAATTGCTGGGCGAGTGCTCGCTAAAAACAGTCTGCTGCATAACAATGTTACCTCATTTCATGGGGACAGAAAGGGAGTGGGAACCAGAATGCTGAGCTGAAGGAGAAGCCTACAGCCTCAGGGAAAATTGATTTTAGAGTTTATGAGGACCTCCAGACCATGTTAAAACTTCACAAGCTCTCTGACCATGCTGGCACAAGCACTCTTTATTTCTACTGATTTGAAGTCTTTTTGAGAAGTAAATACAATTTTCTTCTTTGAGCTCATTAATCAAGTAATGCCTGAGCATCTGCATACCATTTCTGTGTTATCTCTCTTCTCTACTTTCTAAATGCTTTCTATGATGGTTTATATCTTGTGAAGCGAACACATTAAAATGTCTTATGAATGCAGGGCTGGTCACTTGAGGGAGAATAGGTCTGGAAAGGCTGCATGAGAGTGGGAGGGAGAAAGCAAACTCACACAGGGGTAATACATCTATTGGTGGCAAGGAGAGAGGAGTTAATGGAAGTCACAAAATAACCTGGGAATGTAAGTCATGGGTAACAGAGGCTGTCTTTTGCTTTCCTTTTTCTTCACATGCCCTCATGCCTGTAGCTGTTTTGGGTATGGGAGGGGTCATAAATGACAGGGAAACATAAATTCTTGGCTGGACCTAGAAGGCTGTAGTTTTCAGAAGTAATGTGAGGTGCTGAGATCTTATGTAGACCAAGCTGCATGCTCAAAACTGTTCACTGTTGTCCCTTATTTTTAGCCCACTGTAACTGAGGCGCAAGGCACACAAGGCAGCGAACTTATGCATATTTCATACTTCTGTTATCCTGAGACTCTATTATCTAATTATCAGAGCAGGAGTAAATAAGATCCTCTTTTATGACATTCTTAATGACACTGCCATAAAAGCAGATTCTGTCAACAAGCACTCATACTGGCATTGGCTTTAGGATGCTACTGACCATTAAATCTGATATTACTTTGTGTTTAGATCTTTCTCCTTTTTAGGGGTCTCATTTCTGCCATGGGGAGTGACCTTTTACAAACTGCTAAATAAGTCCCAATTCATTAACATGTGGATCCTGATAGAGCTTGCAGAACATCTTTATGATCTTCCAATACATGTTGGAAGGGATCTCTAGAGGTCATTTGGTCCAACCCTTATTAAAAACTGGATCAAATCTGAAATCAGATTGAGGTCTTCAGGGTCCTATGCAGTTCAGTTTTGAGAGATGTTCAGTGGTTTGTGAAGTCCATCCTAATGTTCTACCATCTCATAATCCCATTCCTTGGATTTCATGGAATCATAGGCTCAGAGAATGATTTGGATTGGAAGGGACCTTAAAAATCATCTATTTCCAAACCCCCTGCTGTGGGTAGGGACGCCTCCCGTAAGCCCAAGATGCTCAAAGCCCTGGACAGCCTGGCCTTGAGCGCTTCCAGGGATGAGGTGTATCTTTGTGTGAATACATAAACTGTCCAGTTTGAATGTGATAACGCTGATGAAACAGGATTTTTTTGTGCAAGCAGCTTGAGCAGTCCAGTTTTTAAGATTGTCTGTAATCAGAACAGGGACCAGAGGGATTCTCTGGTAAATGGCTTTCTGCTTTCTGCTTGAGATTGCATTGCAGTGATGGCCCACAGTACTTTTTAAAGAGCTAGAAAGGAAATTAGCCTCGCATGCAGATTGAGCTAAAAGCCCCCATTCAAAATGCATTTGTGCAGAATTTAGTAGGTTCAGGAAACTTGTTCCCTGTGTATTTTGTTCAGGAATAAGCAATGTGGAGCTTTGTAATACCTCAAATACTTCTGCTACCACTGCAGTAAATAGGCTTTCAGCTCACAAACGTTGTAGAGTTCAATGGGATTGCTAAAAACAGATGTTAGAGTACTGAAGAACTAACTTCTGGATAAAAGGCCTCCAACTTCTGCAAACAGTTGATGCTTTTTATTCCTTTTTATTTTATTATTAAAACAGTCTGATTGAGAGAGTCAATTGACAGTAATAAATTAAAATACTCTTAAAAAAAATTAAGCAGTTCCAAAATTTATTCAATTATTATCTATTGCTTCAAGTTATATCTGAAAGCAGTGGTTTCAATTCATTATTACTTCCTTATTGCTTTATATTTACAATTTGATGATGAAGAGCAAATTTACAGAAGAATACTTTTTACATGATAATTTCTAGTTTCTAGTGCTGCTCTAGGATAAAATGTATACAAAGAATAACCTGTGTGCATAATTGCATAGAATTCATCTCTGCAAGTTAGGGCTGGAATCTGTTCATAGCAGATATTCATTAAGATTAGATAATATATTTAAAAGTGGGGAAAAATCTGTTAACAAACTGCCAAGTCTTTCACATTTAAAGAAGTTTAGAGGTATATAACAAGTTGTTAGTTGTTGAATAATGTTTTAAATGCACACCATATGATGGAATCTTCAGTGCTGTTTTGAGAGTCCCAGTCCCACGTGGGTAGGCTTTTAAGGGTCAGGATACATGAACTGTATTGTGAAGTACGTTTGTTTCTTAAAATAGTAGACATTAATATGAATTTTAAATAGGAAGTTCATGTCCTGAGCTAGTGTAGATAACTTCATTTTTTTTTTCCCTAAGAGAAAGCTGCTGGATTTCTAGTGAAGGAAGAATTCCAATTTCATATGAATGTTTAGTAGGTACTGCAGTTGCATAATAATAAATAATGCTTGCAACTAGGTCAGCTTTAACATAGCTAACATAACCTGATCAACTGTGCAAAAAATGTGTAAAACTGCTCAACTGACTCTAAAGGTGTACTTAATGAAAAGAAAGCAGGCCGTTCCTTTGCAATTCTTTTCACAAAAATGAGATTTTTGGATGACAAGTGGCTTTTTTGATGAGGTAGTCCTGCAAACATTGGCTCAAGTGCTTATCTTTATGTATGTTGGAACCATTGATTTTGATAAGGTTACTCGCATGTGCGGAGCTAAGTACCTGTGTAGTGTTTGCAGGATGAAAGATTTATTTGCTGCACTGACATAAAAAGGTATTTGTTTGCATCCTCTTTACAGCCCTGTGAATTTTTGATCACTAACTTTCTTTCAAACATTTATAGAAGAGATTCTTTAGTGACATATACCTGCTGATAGACTTCTTAACTTGTTTGCCTTAGAAGATGTCTGGCTACTTTTGGAACTGAGGATGTTGAGGAGCTCTAATAAAGATGCTTTTGGCTTGTTTTTGACCAATTCACATGCCGTAGCATTGAAATAGAACTTGGGTGCTACTTGACGCTCATTTTAATGCCACTAATTTTGAGAACTTGCTCTTAAAATTGAATAAAATAGGAATTACTCTACACTGTTTGGTGTAGTATCAGACCGGGAATTTGACCAACAAAAGTCTTATCTTTCAAATAGAGTGACAAAAAATACTTTTATGTATTTCGTGTTTCTTGTTACTTCTCAAGGAAACCAGAGCACACTAAATTAATAAATATTTGGTTACTTCTTGTATACTTTTAAAACTGAAATTGATTATTAAAAATTCTGTGTTGATATTTTTTGTTGCTGAAGTCTTGTCAGCTTAAGTAATGTTGAGTTCTACCTGATCACTGTGTTTCAGCACTATTTGTGACAGGACATTTATAGAGGTTACATGCCATATCACTTGAAAATGGGCTGGTATGAAGGATGTTTAAGTTGGTTTCAGAGGCCATTTTTAGGGAACTAAAGAGATTAAGATCTCTGTACTGCAGAATGAGCAGAGATATCCTTCTCTAGAGTTAGGCCACATGTCAAAAAGTAATCCAGTTATAGAAGCAGAGGTGGGTTATGTGGACTGGAATTTAACATATAAAATACCCTGGGTTTTGTTCCTTTTTCAGTCACAAGTTTCCCATCGCCTCTGATGAGTTATTTAGAGTAGAATGCTTTTTATCTCCTTTCAAGTATCTGTATGGTGGATATCAGCATTTGAAGCAATTTCCTAATTATCGGGCATGACTGAAATAGAAATAAAACCTAGGGTACTTTCTTCCTTGAAGCAGGCTACAGTACTTCTCAGGATGGTGACAGAGTGTGTGTATCTGGACTTCTGCGAAAACATGCCACAAATAAACTTTCTGAATGTTGACCTTAAATAGTTAAATTTCCTTTTGATTCTTTTTCTAATACATCTTAAATGAAAGAGAGGACTAGGGATAAGGAAATATAGTGAAAGGAAATGAATCACATCTGTAAAGCTTCAATTCTGTTAAATGCTGAAGTTTCTTAGCTCTAGTGGAGAACCTTGGCTTCTTTCTGCTGAAACGAAGCTATTCAATACAAGTCAAGTTTTTTCTGTAAAAAACAAAACAAAACAATTTCCTGTCTGTAGCATTTAAAGTAAGGTGCATTTTTTCCTGATTCTTTCCAGCTGATATTGATGATATGAAGATATGCTATGTTTTACGAGCGGGTGACAATGCCACCAGTGACATTTTTCACTTCACAGTTGAAGACAGTGGTGAGTACTTGTAAAATCTGTGATTTTGTTGTTCTGGAAAGAGATGGAATGTAACTATATTTGGGGAGATTAAGAACATGGAATGTAATTGGGGGAAGTTCATGCTTTCCCTTGGGATATGATTTTTGTTTTTATTTTCCCATGTTGTGGACTGCCAATGGTGACTACAGAAAGAGGTTTGTAGAAATTATAATTGCATCTAATGAAAAAAGTCCACTTATTAAAGGGAGTGACGTTACCTAAGTCTACTCAGATATTTGGGCTTTCTGTAGTTTTTTCTTTGTATTCCCTGTCCATAATCTTCACACATAAATTGTCATAAACCTTTTATCTAGAGAGACCTTGCAGATTTTGATTCACTACTATGGTTGCCTACCTCTTTAAAGATTCCAGCTGTAAGACCATCTTTCGTCTATTCATAATGGGGGATTGTCTCTGATGTGCATGTTGCTTTGAGTTCAAGTTCAGCTTCTACGTCCTTACCGTAACAGAATCCTTGGTGGCTTTATGAAAGATCTTCATCAGGTGACAGATTCTAATGACTGATAATATCTCATAGGGTTGTGGAAGATGGAAAAGGAAAGAATGAAAACACTTTGAGAATAGTGGCACACGTTAATTTTAGGAAGCAAATGTATTGGGTTTTTTGTTTGTTTGTTTTAAAGCCAAATAAAATAATGCTTTGAGGAGTAAACTAAATGCATTCACCTGCTATTTTTTCCATCCAGTGTTGGTCCGGTAGATATTTCTATATGAAGAAATTTCTGTGCATAGTAACAGTTGGCTAGATTATGTTAATTTAATACCTTTTTTAACGATGTGATACACAGTTCTATGAATAATTAGCAAAGAATATTATTAGTTGATTTCATAATATACTTCTTAGAAAACACACTTCAGACCAGATTTAGCTCATGTACTCAGCATGTGCTTTCTTTACAAAGCAGAGCTAGTGATAACATCAGAGAACAGGCATTTGCCCAGTCTGTCACAGATTAAAGAGTTTATCACCATCTGCCATTGCTGGGAGTAGGTTTATTAAATCATGTTCTCCTGTTCATTGTGCTGGACAACAACAGAAAAAGACAGTACCTCCAGAGACTTTTGAAAATGTGATTTCAAATCTTTGCTGCCTCAGAGATTGAGTAGTGAGATAAGAGTTTGTAATGTCTGGCTCATTTTACTTAAATATTTTATTTTTACTGAATAGTTAGAAAACTTGAAAGCTAAATAATGATAATTTGACATAGTGTGATGTATTTGCTTTGTAGTAACCTCACTTTCTTGTGGCAAGTGTCACTATGTGGTGATACTGTTTGTTATTTTCAAGTTCTGTTAGTAGTTAAACACTCAGTCTTGAAATGTTTCAAGATTTCATGTGAAAGAAGTAAGTAAAACTGGGGAAAATTAGCTCTCTCAGTGGACTGTCTAACATCCATTCTAAATTTGAGTTGATCCTTGGGAATCCAACATTCTTTTCATGGTATTTTAACATTTTATCTTGGCAAATATGTGTTTAAAGCAAATTGCACTTAGTATATCCTAGCTCTAGACAACAATTTTTCTCTTATTGGACACATCTACCACTTGCAAGTTATAACAGATTGTCAATTGTAACAATTGTATTTTTTTCATGATATGAAGCATCATCATAGTAAGAAGGTATTTGCTGATTTTTTAAGAGTCTTTGGAATTTGTGACATTATCATTTTTGCAGGCTACTTAGCAAGATGGTAGGATGGTTCTTTCCTATTTGTTGACTCAGTGCAAGATGAGTTGTGTTGTATTTCAGAGTACTTTTGAATTTTTCCTTGACTGAAGATAGTAAAAATGTGTTTAAAAGTTGATGAAGTTGTGATCAAAACATTTTTGTGTAATTGAAATAACTCTTTTTTAGCAGTGATGTCTTCAGAATTTGTCACAGAGGTGAAAGATCCAATAATTTATCTAGCAGTATTTCAGCTATGTTCAGAAAGACACCAAAGGAGGTATGTTTGCAGCTCAGATAGATTGTGGCAAATTTTCAGTGGTACCAAGATTATTGTTACAGAGTGTTTGATTTTAAGCTAGATCAAAGAAACTATGAGTAAGATTTGAGTGAAAGATTGAGCACAGACTACCAACATCTGCAGTTTAAAAGCACGCTTCAGATTTCTATCTTCTGTATTGGGAATTTTGCAGTAGTAACAAGTTTGTGATGGCTACCATGCAGGACCTGACACTGTAAACAAAGTAAGTGAATCATTCCATAAATAATGTTCCATATTCCATAAGTAATCTTGTGTCCCAGCTATTTTATGTCTTCCAATCCCTTAGTGCCTTAGCAGCAGGAAGCTAGAATACCGATCCCGGCTTTCTTCAAATACTTCAAAGTATTAAATTAAGTTTAAAGAGTTATAAAGTTGATTTTCCTACAGTCCTCTAGCACCTCTGAAATATTGTTTTATGTGTCTGGGAATATTTATTCATGGTCTGTGAACTGCAAATAAGACTAGTCTTTCTGTAGCTCCACCATTTGATAGTTGATCCACCCCACTCAATGCACAGTAACAAAAGAGAACAAATGCGAAAACTTGTCAATTGCCTTTAAATCACAGTCTGACTGAGACTCTAGACTGTTACTTCAGGTAATTGCATGGAGGCGTGGCAAGTAGGAGTCATCAGATTTCTCCACTTTGAATTGTGTTGTGAATCTGGAATTTTGTTAATCTTTTTGCTATTGTGACAAGCAACAGCAGAATAGGTGAGTAGGAGAGGACAAAAGAACCAAGTCTTTGCTCTGCCAGATCTGAAGTGAGTGTCAAACTGAGGAACAAATCACTAGTTAGGATCTGAAAACATGAAATGGGGTGCTGGAGGGAACTTGTCTACCTATTGGCCAAGGGACAAAATTGCAATTCAGACAAATGGAGAATAGCTCAAAAATTATGACTGTCAAATGGCAACTATTCAAGTGTAACTGAAGACAGCAAAAACAGGCTCAAAATGAAGAGAAAGGAAGGCTATTAAAGAATAAAGCAGAGAAGGCCGTTTGGACTGTTGTTTACAAGCGAGAGCCTGTGTTATTCAAACTGAAGTCAGACCTTTTGTCAAAAAGTACTTGTTGAGGTTTGAAGCTCTGTGAGATTCTTATCATCAGCATCAATTACCTACATATGTATGGTTGTAGTGCCTTCTGGCCTTAAGTGACTTCTTTCATAAGGGTAATTAGAAAGTGAGATAAATTGAATGTAGTCCAGCATGTATCAGCACTGATATTTTTTAAGATAGAAGTTCCAATTCTTCATGTTTGGGGAATTATCCTCAAAATGATCTATAAGGTGGATGACCCCTTCCATTTCTGTTCTACTTAGGACAAGAAGACAGTGTAGTGTGTTGGCTGCTGCAGAGTTAGCTGTGCCACGTTTTGAAAGAATTGACTGTATCAATATATCACATCATATCAACAATTTACTTTCTGCTGTGTCAAATTTAGGTCTTAAAATGACCATATGGAGACCAGCTGATACTGAAGTGTTGAGTTCATTTTAGCAAAACTTTGAAAAAAGTTTGGATATTTCTATTTTTCACAAGAGTTGCAAAATAACCTTTGTTGAACTGCTTTACTGAGAAGTGATTTCCACAGTGCATTTATGAAGTGGAAAAAAGCTCTTAGCAAATGCAAGCATATGGCAATGGTGTATCCTGATGTTTAAATTACAAAATTCTTAATTCGGTGATTAATAAAGGAATCAATGCTACCAATCAATAGGAGAAATAGAATATTTTCTGGTGGGGAAGTAAGAAATGAAAATCTAGAATGATTGTCAAACTCTGATGTATTTGTTGAATCTGAAGTTGTGCACTATTTGTGTTATGTTTCAAAGAATGTGAAATTAGTTGAAGGGGTTTAAGGCAATTTTTAGCCAGATTCTGTTGATGCTGTGGAATAAAACAGTGTATCCTCAGGCTTGCACTAAACTCAAATCGTAGCTCAGACCCAACAACCCAGACTTTGACATTCCAGATATGATATTGCCAGAGGCAGATATATTCCCTTACCCAAGGGCAGCTAGCTAGCAGTGAGTATTGAGACTGGAGTAGCAGTACTAGAGCAGTATGAATGCTAGCTGCAAAGCAATGCTTCTCTGTAAAGGACTATTGCAGCATTGTAGTCCCCATTTTCTTCTTCCCCAAAAAAGAGAAAATCCTTCCTAAAAGGAAGGTGTTGGCATAGGCGTGATGTGTAAGGTATAGGTGTTGTAGACAACTCTGAGTTGTTCTAGTTCAGACCTTGTGAGGTCTATTCTTCAATGAATAATTGCTCATCTATTCTAAATAGTGATCCACACCAGAATATTTTTTAAATTCTAATATAGAATGTTATATATATAGAGAGAATATGTATATTTTATATATAATATATAGAATATTATTTTAATTCTATTTTTTAAATTCCCTACAATTCTGTGATTCTTTGAAATATATGACCTGCTCTTGCTTAGCTAGTGCTCTCATCACAGTAGCCTGACTTGTTGTTCCACTTCCTATCCTGTCTGTTTTCTGAAGGTTGAGGCACTGTGAAATAAGACCACAGCACCCAAGGGAAGAACTCTTGTTATGAGCCTCACTATTTTTTGTTGCGAGAAGCTGGTGCCATACTGACAGTATTTTGCATTACGGAGTCAGTTACATTAAAATTTCCTGCTTTGAGGAAAGAATTGAGAAGGCTCTGATTTGGGACCACAGCATTTAAAAACAACACAACGGTAACAAGGGGAAAACTTGTTTTCAATTCAGTCTTAATTTGAAGTGTAATCTGACCCCCCCCTTACCTGACTCCCTTTTCTCAATGATCAGTGGAGTCCTCCAAGCTGTTTCTTTAGGACTGTTAAGTGGCATCTTGCAGTACAGTGCCTCAAGGGTAGCCTAGTTTCAAAGGGGAGGTAATGAAAGAGCCTCTTGCCTGGTTTAGGAATGTGAGGATCACTTGGGAAGGAAAGAAACAGGATTATTTTTTTTTTTCAGTCTCTGTGGAGCAGCTTTTCTTTGAGCCAAAACATTGCAAAGCCAAGGCTCATTGAAATTGGTGGTTTACATCATTAACTAAATTTCATTTAAACTTTTCATTGTAGATCCCCAAATGCCTTAACACAGAACTGCATTTTCTCGTACTAACATTTGGTTAAACCTCTGTTTAAGCAAGAATCTTTCAAAAACAATTCCCTTAAGTTAGTCCTTAAATCACTGTCTGGGAAAACTACATAGGCTTTTGCCATGAAAAAACACTGTTAATTAAAGAAGTATTGCTCTACTGCTTAGAGAAAGCTTCCATTTTTTCTCTAAAAAAAAAAAAAGAAATTCATCTGTTGTCCTGTGCTTTACTAAGTAAAAAGGGCATATTTTAAAGAATTTCACCATTCTGGTATGTGTTATTCATGTGAGAGAAAACAATATGATGCTCCTGAGTATGATTATAGAAATTAAACAGTTGTCAGGTTTTTTTTCAAAGCCATGACACTAATATACTTTCCAGGATGATCTGTAATAACAGCGTGCAAACAGACATTTCATACTTAATATCTGACAGTTCTGAAAGAAGCAGACTGGTAAATTTCACTGGGAATTACTTGCTGCATCCTTGTTTGACCTCACATGTGACATTTGGTCACATTCATCTTGGCAGAAAATATCAACTACATTTATCTTTGGCTTAAAAATGGGAACGTATTATGTTGGTGGTATGTTAAATCATTTGCCAAGTACTGTATTGGGTTCTGATCTGTTGACAGATTTACTGCTGCTGCTGTTTTGATATACCTGAGGTTGGTGCCCAAACAGTTTTTCATGTCACACTTCTTACTGTAAATGTTAGCTGGAGGTTTAAATAACAGCTTGATGATACATTTTTAAAAAAGCAACAACAGCAAACAAACATAGAAGTCCTTACCTATCTGTAAATTAAAGATTAATTCACTGAGGTGATTATAAATGTGGCTGCAGAGCAAAAACAATATTTAAGTGGGCCCGTTAAAATATATAAAGGTATTTGTGTGTTTTGTGTAGAGATAATTACATTGGAAATGTAGAAGTACAGCTAAAAAAATTTTTTTTTTTTTTTTTTTTTTTGCGAGGGAGGGATAGTTTTAGATTTTTGTCTGTTTTTAATTATTTGGATTCAAATGCATGGTGGTTTTTGCCAAAAGCAAAATTTTCCTCTGCTCCCCATTCTGCATTCAGTTTTAACAAAAGCTGAACAAAGTGAACAAAGTCAAAATGCTGAGCTGAGGTGCTGCTCTGCATTAAGAAAAGAGAGGCATTTATGATGTGAATTGCATTTGTACAGAAGTTAGGGCACTTTGTGCAAATGTGTGGAAGGCTCAGATGCATTTACTTAATTTCAGGAGTTTTGAACCCACCCTCCCATAGTGAGACCTAACACCATGCCCCTTACTTGTGTTCTGATCTCCTTCTCCCTCGTGTGTATGAATTCTTAAATAGTTTTTGGTATGTATCTTGGACTCAGATATTCCTGTTTCCTTCTGAGTACTGCTTAGAGAAAGCTTCAAGTGTAGGGCCAGTGTGTTCTGTCTCATTTTTGTGTATCTCTCTCCTCTTTTTGCCCTGTGTATCTTATTTATTTATTTTTTTTCTATAACTGCTGTTCTCCACAGAATAAATTCCTAGATTGTGCTGATTAGGAGCAGTGCATTCTGAAATAACATGTAGGTTGCTGTTGGTTTAGATTGGAGTTTTGAGCAGGCAGTATTTTTGGTTCCAGTTCTCTTTGAATCATGCCTAAAAGTCTTGTCTTCCATGTAGAATGAATATCCCAGCTCCTGGATTGTTTGGGTAGCAGGGAAATCTCTCCATACCATCAGCTGTCAATAGACATTTTTAATAATTTTCAGCTGAGATCTCTTTCCGAATAATCGTACTTTTAATGAACAAGATATTGGTGAGAAAATTGATGAGCTTTGCTCTTGGAACTGAATCCTGCTTCCTGAATAATGCCATTGATTTCATTTGGCGTGCTCAGGTGAGAGGCAGGGGAGGTGATGCTTGAGATTAGCATTATAAGTACTTAGCAGGCTTTTTACCCAAGAACAATCCGTAATTTAGCTTTTATATTATTATGATATATAACAAGGCTCTGCTAGCTACAAAAGCAGCACAGCAATGAGCAGTAAAATCAAGTCAAAATGTGAGAATTAAATGGATTAAGCAGACATTAGGCTTCAGTGAAAGAAATGAGAACTCTCACAAATAACAGTGATTGCTAGTGACATGAGAACCTGCTGAAAGACACTAATTCCTAAAGTTAGCTATAATGAGCCTGTGAAATAATACTGGTTGTTGGCTGCAAATATTTTTGATTGGGATGGATTGAAGAGGTCTAGGGAATCATTTTTATTTTATTTTTCTTTATTTTTTTGTTTTTATTTAAAAGTTAATAATACATACAAATTCATAAGAAGATCTTCTTTGTTAAAAATTTAGTACATTTTGTTGGGATCCTAAATAAAAAGTAACTGCATTTTTCATTAAGTTTTGACATTAGCCAATCATGGAGTAGACAGATGAGAGTGAAGGTGTGCTGTGATGTGGTTGTGGTGACAGTACCATCATGACAAGCAGTTGGGAGTGGCTTGTCAGAGAGGTTATAGAAGATGTAGTGTCATGGCACTGGACCTAGTACAGACTCCTAGGGATAACACTAACTACAGGCTTCCAACTAGGCTCAGTGTTACTGATCAAAACACTCTGAGCCCTGCCATTCAGCCAGTTCTTATTTCTACCTCACTGTCTACTCTTCTAACCCACATTTTCTGGCTTGCCTGTGTTCTGGGAGACAGTGTTGAAAACCTTGCTGAAATCCAGGTAGACGGTATCTGCTACTTTCCCTTCATCTACCCAGCCAGTCATTTCCCAAATGATTTCTAACCCAAGCCTCTTCCACCAAGAGAAAATCTTCCTTTTTCTGGACTTCCTCCCTGATATCCAGGATCCAGGGTTCTGAGGACTAGTCTCAGAAGTGAAGAACCTTCCCATCCCTGACAACCCCTGGGTGCCACAAGGCTGAGCATACTGGATACATAGAAGACACTGCTCAACATGTAGTGGGAATTTCTCCTGAACATTTTCTCTACATGTAGACTATGTTTTAGGGAGCCTGACCCCATGCAACTGAAGATGATGTCATATGGTGGCTTGTGATAGTGAGAATTGTTAGTATCCAAGTAGTCACCACCAAAAATCTTTAAGAGAGTCCATTACTGTGGGAGATCCAACTTGTGCACAGATGCCAATAAATTGCTTGATTCAACAAACACTCTGTCTGTGAGCATCTGTCAGAACTTTGTGGAAGAACATGGGCATAGTGTGGTGACACACAGACTGACAGAGGTCTCTGGAAGTCTGATCCTAAAATAGTAGTAAAGAGAGCTGAACTCTTCAACTGATGCTAATCTAAATTTTTCAATACTTTAAAATGCCAGCATTTGTAGTCTGCTTATTGGGTTTTTGTTGTTGTTGTTGTTGTTTTCTAGTGATCACAGCCAACACAGGTACATTAGGGGAAAGTCCCGTTTAACAAACCTAATTTCCTGTTATGATGATGTTACCCATCTGGATGAGTAAGGGAAGGACAGTAGATGTAATTTTTTTTTAGATTTCATCAGTTTTCAAGAATGAAATGACGGAATGGTTGCTGGCTGCTCTTGATGAGCCTTGCTCATGGGAACTGAGCTTGTTTGATTTTACAGCCTTTTTCACTGGGAGATTCTAAAGAACCTTCAGGATGAGTTAAATTGTGTCACTTCACTTCCTAGTTAACATTGTAGAGTCAGCAGAGTTTCCTTAAAGATTAATTCCATCAGTAGATGAAATATGCCTGAGAAGTTTCTTAATTTCTTTAAAAGTTTAATTGCTATTTATATGAGGGGGATAAACGCTTCTGAAAGAAAATGCAGGTGTAGGTTTCAAGCAGTTTTTCACCCAGAAAAATTAGGGAGTCTTAACCTAAGGAGACACACTAGGAATTAGAGCAAACTAACAATTGAGAAAATCTAATGGAGACATACATTGTTAAAGTTCAAAATGCAATATGTGCATCTTAACTCAAGGCATTCCTGCTATTATAAGAAACACTCTTTAGCAATATGACTATGGTGGATTTTATAGCCTGCTCAGGATGTTTAATCAACAGCTTATTTGTGTTACATTATGCGTACATACATTTGTGTTACATTTGTGTAATTAAAATACATCTGCCAAACCTCCGCCATGCTTGCAGGCATTGGAAATCTGCTGAAACTGAAACTTCCATTCATTTCATAATCACTGAATGCTGAGGGATTAAAAGCCTTCTTCAACAAGAGGGATCCAATCTGTATATGTAGCTTTTCCGGTACTGTACAGGTGGGATGAAGAACAATGAGCTCAGATGTGCTCATTTAGTATTACCTCAATGGCACAGAGTAGCTAGTTTAAGGCAGTGAACTTTCTTCAAAGTTTTTCTGTGGAAGTTAGAAGAATCCTCTTACTGTTCAGAAATACAGTAGGGTCAGAGATATCTCTTCTGACCTTGCAAATAGAACACATAAAAGACTGTGCAGGTTATGAGTCTGCTAGGAATCAGAGCAGAGAATTTGTGTGTTCTTTTTGCCTTGCTGAATCTCAAAATATATGAAACGCTCTTACCTCACAAACCTGTTTATGTACATTCTGAAAAAAAGGAAGACATTCATTGTATTTCATAAACTCAAACTGTTTGAATGTTGTTCACATTTACCCTGCAATTATATTACCTGTTCTTTCTAATTGCCATTGACAAATTTAAGAAGAGGAGGTTAAACTCCAGGAATAATAAAAACAGAGGGAAAATCTTGCTAGAGTAAATTAATGAGTTAATTTCACTTGTGTTGGTTTTTGTTTGGGTTTGGCCTAGATAAGATTTTCTTATGTTAGTATATTGTGGCTTTTTTTTTTTTCCTTTAGTTAATCTTTCTTTTACAGATTTAACTAATTAGTTTTTGGCTTTAAGAGTAGAAAGAATTTCGTTTAGCAGTAGGCCCTTAAGAAGATCTTTGAGAACACAGAAATTTTTTTTCCCCGCTTTCTGAAGAAGGAGTTCAGCTTGTTTAAGTTCAAATCATTAGTAAAACATTAATGCATTCAACTTGATACAGCATTTCCCTGAATGTTTGCCAGGATTCCAATCTCAGTAACTTTTACTTGAAGTACTGGCATCGCACTTCTGTCACTGCTATATAATGTGCATTTTCCTCAAGACTGTAGGAATGCTGTTACCACACACCTTGCTGCCTCTTTAAAGCTTTGTTGTTAGGGTGGAACATAATAATTAGAGAGGGCATTGTTAAGGATAACTTTGAAGAAACATTTGAAACCTGATTCAAAACCTAGTGCCTCCAGTGAGGCTCCTTGTGCCTAGAGGTTTGTGGTTTGATCCTGCATTAGTAAAGTCACTAAAACTTTTTTTTTCCTCTTACTACTGTGATCTTTAATAGCAGGTTATAGAAAATGAGATTCTCATAACTAACAGCAGGCTACTACTCACTGCTCCTAAAACTATTTTGTGCCTAAAAAATTTGTATTTCAGAGACAGACCATAATCTACTGGATTTCTTATTCCAATATCCCATCCTCAGGCAGAGCTTTTGAGCTTGAGAACCTTAGGCTCAGTAATTAACTAAGAAAAAATAAATCACTGGCATACTCTATGTATTAAGAATTATATGGGCTCTGCTGAATTCCTTCACTATCTACACTGTGTAATCTCAGTACTGGCATTTAGGCTGACTCTTTGCAGAAGAGGACATATGCCTCCAGAGAATAGAGAATTTTGTAGATGGAAGTATAAGATTCCAATGAAGAGAAAACTAATCATTAGCTACTCTTCTTCTGATAGATGCTTTGTAAACTGAAGAGTGAAATGGTCTCAGACTTCTTCAGGAATAGATAATACAATATTTTACACTTAATATCAAATGACAGAGCTTTTCCAGTGAGCACATTGAGTGTATTGTGTTCTGGATTCGTGCTCAGATTGTGTAGATCTGTAAAGTGCTGAATTTATAGCCATAATAATTTAGGTTCCCTCCACACCCAGTGACAACATGGAACATCTTATTAGAAGCATAGAATCCTTTGATTTGGAAGGGACCTTTAAAGGTCATTTAGTCCAATTCCCCTGCAAGGAACAGGGACACCTACAGCTTGATCAGGTGCTCAGAGTTCCATCCAGCCTGACCTTGGGTGTCTCCAGGGATGGGGCATCCACCACCTCTCTGGGCAACATGTGCAAGCATCTCACCAACTTTATTGTAGAAAACTGTTTTCTTATATCCAATCTGAATCTTTTCTCTTTTAGTTTAAATTCTTTTTCTGTTGTCCTATCACAACAGACCCTGCTGAAGAGTCTCTCTCCTTCTTTCTTACAGCCCCCCTCTCCCCCCCTTAAGATAGTAAAAGGAGGCTCTGAGGTCTCCCCAGAGCTTTCTCTTCCCCAGGCTGAACAGCCCCAGTTCTCTCAGCCTGTCCTTATAGGGAACATATTCCATTCCTTGGATCATTTTTGTGGCCTTCCTGTGGATGCACTCCAGCATGTTCATGTCTCTCCTGCAGACTCTGATTTGGACATGGTACTCCAGGTGAGGTCTTACCTGTGCAAAGGTCTTACCTGCCCTTGTAGAAGGGCAGGATCACTTCTGTCTCCCTGCTGACCATGCTTCTTTTGATGCAGCCCAGGATATGGTTGGCTTTCTGGGCTGCGTGGGGACACTGCTGGCTCACGTCAGCTTGCCATCCACTAATTTTTGGCAGGACTGGGCTCTATCCTTACATCCTCTAGCTTGTATCAATACTGGGATTTGCTGTGACCCAGGTGCAAGACCCTGCACTTGGGTTTGTTGAACCTCATGAAGTTCTCCTGGGCCCACTGTTCAAGCCTGTTTAAATCTCTCTGGATGGCTTCAGAGTGTGATTAGATTTAGATGTGGCACAAGAGCAATTGCACTGAATCCAGTTTTCTCCATGTTTCTCTTTTCACGTAACCTCAAAATTACATAAATCACATGAGTATGAAATAGCTTTCAGCACTGACAAGACTGATAGGTTTGTTGGTGAAGGGGACATTTTTCAACCAAGCTGACTGTTCTGGGCCCAACACTAAACGTACAAAAGGACTCAACACTGCTAGTGTCCTACTGAGGACCTCCACTTAGTTCCCTCTATTGCCTGAGGGACTTAAACAGGAATTTCATACACGACTGCTCTAACCTTTTGGCAATAGGAAATGCAAGGTGAATCTCTGTAATTGAAGCTGTGTCATTTTATGTGAAATGGTTCACCATTCAGTGCAGCTCAGGTTTCCTTTCCAAGCTCAATCAAACCAGGTTTGGTTTGGGCTGATGCTCAACTTTTCTCAGTTGTTTGCTCCATCCAGCACAGTGGAAACATCTCTTTTTGCTGGTTATCTTCCCTCGTGTGAAAGCCAAGCTCGCTGTTTTCTTTGTCTCATTTGATTTCCATTTATGCCTGTGTGTGGAGAATTGTCTAATTAAGTTTTCACCTCTCTGCCCTCTGTCTTGATCCAGTCTGACATTTTTTTTTAGTTTTTTTCTTCCCCCTGACCTTCTTCTGTATTCTGCTTGCTGCCACAGCCTGTTTGTACCAAGAATCATTGAGAGCTATTCAGATAGAGCATGTACTCATTCAGAGGGTTCTGTTGTTTGCACTCAGTGGCAGGTGGGAATGAGGCAAAGCTAAACAATGTTTTCAGAATTATTTCACCACCAATGAAAATGTCCAAGGGGAAAAAAAATAACAAAAAATAAAGAGTTGCACTTGACCATCCTGAATATATTCTAAAGGATCTGCATCCCTTACCCTTCAGAGTATCTGGAATTAGCAGTAGGTATCAAAATAGAGCTATGGTCTGCAGTGGCTGACGGGACCTACAAGTGAGACATGATAATTCTTGGAGTATATCAGCTAGCCCATGAGCTGGTATGTTTCATACAGTTCTCATTTTTTCCCACACTTAAAAACATGCATAAGGTCATCTGATAGCATGTTCTACAGATGTTGTAGTCGTAGCACAGCTAAGCACTGTGTGTCCTTTTAAGATGCCCAGTCTTGTGCTTGTTTTCGATATGCTGCTTCAGATCCATGGAAAGATCATAACTGAGCTACATTCAAATAAGTAGCACAATGTTCATGAATCTGTCCTATGTCATATGGGGAATAATGTGTGGATTTCAGATTTTGAAGCTGCCTGTAGGGAAAACACAACTAATTCAGCGTTTGCTTTTATGTGTGATTAATCTATTCATTGTAGATCTGTTATAATTTCATTCTAGTCTTCCCTTGGTTTCCACAACTTAAAGAGAATAAACCTAGGTTTTCTGTGAATTTCACTCACATTTTTAATATGAATGTGTGCAAGATGTTAGCTCTTTGGGACAAATCTTCATTTCAAGCTAGGATATACTTTTGGAAATAGATCTGTATCTTGATTTGACCACACAAATGTTTGCTTCTTTATTGTCATGTTGATAGACAATGTATCATTTTGGTCAAAAATAGCTTCTGTGGTATTATTTCCTCCAACAATTCTATGTTGTTTTTTTTTGCATGGAATAGATACATAGTGATGCAGAACTATGAGCTAAGACATCTATAAATACCTTTGTTAAATCCCATGTTCTTATACCCTTTGAGTACTCTTGAATTACTTTTGTAAGTTTTCTTCATAGTATTCATGTTGACTTGTGAAGTTTTTATAGGATGCTGTCCATGTTGGTTAGTTCTTCTTCATACACCGAACTGAGTTGCAAGTATTTCCAGTTAAGTCCAGTTTTGTTTTTCTTTTGTCCTCCTGTTTCATGGCTTCAGAGTGAAGCTATGGTAGGATCAAATATTTCATTCTGAAGGTAATTGCAGAGAGGTAATAGAGACTTTCTCAAGTCACTTGACAGCAACACATGACAAAATTCATATTCAACATTTAACTAACCGTGAGTATCATAAAATGACAATATGGACAGTTTAAATGTTTTGTTTAGACATAGATCTCATGAACTTTCACAAAAGCTGGGAAGCGTAATTTCCTTGTTTTGTGAAACTTGAAAATAATGGTCATTTTGCTAAACAAGGAGTCTGAGGTTTCTTTGGCAGTTTTTGAATGCCTGATTTCTATATTTTACCTGTGGTAGGAAATGGCATAAAAAGGTCAGAGTTTGGAAGCTGAATGCCTAGCAACTTGGATTAGAGATGGAAATATAGTTTTTAAAAGTGAATCAACTTAGCAGAAATTTAATCCAAGAGGTGAACTGTTCTGATGTTTTTAAGAAAAAGTACTTTATTGAAAAACAGTCAGGCAAAAATATCTGAAGCTACATGCAACACTAAATTGCTGGATGTGATTTTATGTTTTTTAATACGGAATACAGTCTAAATGATGACAGATGCTTTTGGCTCTGAAATCTATGAATCAAGAATTTATAGAAACTGTCAACCATTACTGATTTTGTATGCAACTAGAGTCAGCAGCAAAGCTCACCTGGAGCTCAGTGAGGATAAATTAGAAAGATAATATATTACTTATATGACATTCCTATCAGTGCTGTTCTTCCAAATCACATATTTAAGAAATGATCCTTATTCCTCATCTGTTCCTCTTCAACATCCTGAAAATAATTAAGAAGTGCTGTCATTACACCATAGGAGAACCTTTAAAGCACATAATTGACGAGTTTTGAATATGAAGGAGATTAAGCGAAAGCTAAATTGTGCAGCTCTTAAAATCTGTGGGGCTGTTATGTTTTTTTCATGTAGTCTCTGTTTACTTAGTATTTCAACATACAGTCTTCTCCCACTCCCACCCACACACATTCTTGCAAAGTATATCTTGTTAATCTCAATGTTATCCTAACATTTTTCACCCCAAGGAAGTTTTTAGAAAAAAATTATATATATATATATCTAAAAGTAATCAGCACTTAAAGATTTTTAGTTTAGTTTTTAAGGTTGTTTTTTTAGCTGTCTTGTTAATTTTAAAACATTTTGCATTTAACAGTTAAAAACTTTTGTTTGCTGGATTTTATTTATGATGTTTGAAACCACATTGTGTCAACTTTTTCAAGATAATATTGTAGATAAATGTAGATATAGTACTTTTTAGAATGATGTTTATTCTGTTGTGCTTAGCAAGATCAGGGTTATTCTGTATAATCAAGGGAAATATTGCCATAAATGTAAGTAGAACAAGTCTACCCAGCTTTCTTTTTTAATTTCATTTACAAAAGGATTCCCCATCTACTAAGGGATGGAGTTTATCCAGTGAGTGACCTGGATGATGAGAGCACTGCTAAACTTGAATAGATCAAGTTGAAGAGAATAAGATTTCCTCTTAATCACACTGCTAGCTTATGTATGTGCATACAGACACGTGGCACCAAGAATGATGACTTTCTGCTGGTATTCAATTGCTAAAATACCCCATGCACAATTACTTCACATTTCCTTAACTGTGCTGACTTCAACTGATGGCCTGTAACCTAAATGTTTTATAGACAACCAACACTCCTTTGAGACAGCTAGTCAAATTACTGTAGCAAGTATAATTTCTGATGGTGTATTTTCCTGCTTTACTCCTGTTTGGTTGTTTTTAGTTGTTTTTTTTTCCTCATATTAGGCTGAAGTTGCTTTGGTAAGTAGCATGGTTCACTGTTATGTCTTGAACTTTGAATTCTTGACGTGCCTGAACTGGCTTTCTACCTGAAGAAAAGCAAGCGCTCCACTTTCTGGGCTTAGCTTTGTATAAACAGATCTTTACCCTGACCTTTGCTTACAGATATTGTTATCCAGCCATCTTACTACACTTGAAAACAGAGTGTACTGTTTCAAGGCTGCAGTCGGTTTTAAGCTATATGTACCTTTTCTCCTGCACAGGAAAACTAGTTTTTGTGAAAAAAAGAATTATTTGGAGAGAAGATGACCAGGGGATATTTTCTGCAGAATACTTTTTAGATCAACTTCCAGCACTCATTGCTCACAAAACTATAGCTCTCAGGCCCAACCTTCCTCTTCACTGTAGTACCGATAAGAGATCATCAAGAAGCTGATAAATGCAAGCTTGGAGTTAAGAATAAAGTGAAATACTTGGAGTGAGTGGTTAATGCAAAGTGATGTGCATTGGCAGACTTTTTTTTTTGTTTGTTTAAAGTAACTCTGTGGGCTTTTGAAATCCTTTAAGTACTTATTGTGTAACTTAGTATTCCTTGTATTATTCTCATTAAGATAAAAAATCAGTTCTTTTCCCCTCCATAAATACAGTCTTTCTGAGAATTCCCCTTCCGGCATTGTTGTTCAACTCCATTATGAAATACAGGGCTGCTTACTAAATGGTATTGAATAGGATACATAGAAAGAACGAAGCCGTGATTAATTGTATTTGCTAGCACGTTCATTTTATTTCAAACTAGCTGAATATGTTACAGGAATACCAGAAGCCACAGTATGAATTCTGGCATATGTTACTCCAAGGAAAATCTCTCAAGATGTTCTCGATATATGTACTAAATAACAAGCATTACTAAAACCCATATCACTGTCACATCATTGCTAATGCTTGGATGTTAAATAGGTCAAGTTAGCACTAGCATGTACTTATACACATATCTTAATTTTGCTCTGTAGACTTGTCTTCTATTTAATAGGATTTTGCCAAGTTTGGAAGGAATTTGTAGTGAGCTTCCCTAAGCAACTTTGTAGGTATTGTTTTGTTCTGTTTAGTTTTCTTTATGAAAGGTCTTTATATTTAAAGATACAGTATATTTTAGTAAGTTAACCATTTATTACATTATAAATAAAAATGATTCTCCCCAGTGCACCATCAAATCTTGCTTTCAAAATTCAGGGTATATTAAAAAAATGGAATTCATTTGTTTTAACACAGATGTCCAAAATATATGCTTCTAAATCTGATTGCAATTTTGGGATCCTTTTTTAATTAATCTGATTAAGCAAGGGTGATTCATATCAGTCTAAGAGAAGATCTGATAGATTTGTTGAATTTCTGTCCTGTGGTGTTCATGTTGTCATTTACAGTAATTTACTAGAATAAAACTTAGACATTTAAAGATGAAAAAGACAAATTGTCAATTTTATTAGTAGGTGCATGTTGTTAAAATATTATTTTGAAACAATTTTTAAAGTGTCATCTGAATTTGGATAAAAATGCCATAAAAAGAGAAGCTACTTAGTTGTGTTTAATTATGGAGTATCTACAGTTGGAGCTATCTTTTTTTTAAATACTGGAAGCACTTGATCAACCTGATATAAATTATATTCTCTTCAGTGCTTTTCCTTTACAAATGCGTATGATTTTATTTAAAATAAGTATCTGATTACATTCATATCAATGTGACCTTACTCTTTTCAAGAATATCTTAGCTAGCATAACAGTATTTGTTATCTTGCCTACTAACAGATTAATGGTAATTTCTAATCTGGTTTTAGGATCAGTCAGTGCTCTTGGCTATGGGCATAGTGAAAAACTAACGTCACAGCTCTGTAGTCTCAGTCTATAAATGTGTGTCTTTAATGATTTCTGTTTTATGCTGTTTCACCTCTCAGGAATTAACTCATCAGATCTTTAACTTGCATCAATTTATAATCTATTTTCTGGCACGTTTTTCTTTTTCAAAGGTATGACTAAGTGACCAAGGTCTTTTCCTCTTCCCAAATGTCCACTTTCTGTGCTGCAACATTGTGTAGTTCTTAAAAATATAAACATTTGTAAATAAACAGTTCATTCAAATGGGCTTTTCTCCAAATCAACTATACTGCCAGGCTAATGCAGCTGTACATTTTTGGCCATGTAGATGCTACCCTTCAGTTAAATTCTTACACAGTGAGAAACTCTGGAGTGTCAAAAGAACATACGTGGAAGGTAAAGATGAAATTTAGGTGATTTAGGTCATGATTTAGGTGATTTTTACTCAGATTAAATAAAGGAAATGTTACACTATCAAAAATTAACCCATTAAAAGACAAGTACTGAAGCAAAGACAACACAGGTGAAACAAGTTATGTGAATTGTACTTTAGTTTAAAACTATTGTAAAACCTGATCCAGTGGGAGGTGCCCCTACCTATGGCAGGGGGTTGGAACTAGATGATCTAAGGGTCCCTTCTAACTCAAACCATCCTAAGATTCTTTGAAAAGTGGAAATTAAAAAAGAACAAGTAGCTGAGCTCTCCAGTTTAGACAGTTAAATTAACACAAAACAACCTAAAAGCTGTTAAAACTTACCTGTGGCTGGAGGAAAATGTATGTTCTTCGTGTTCTGTGGAGAACAAGGACAAGTAAAGCTTCCTGTAGCAGGTAATATGGTCGAATCATTAGTTAATATAGAATATTTAAAACACTGAATCTTTTTATATTTTGTTAATATAAAGTAGCAGAAATTTCTTAATCCACTGGGATACTTGTAATAACAGAACAGAATGAATTTGTTAGTAGTCCAAATCAGGAATATCCCCAAGGCCATTCCCAAGTAGTTGAAATGTAGCTCAAGTAGGTTAGGAAACTGTAAAAATCAGTAGAGATTAATTTTTAATTAACCGTTGTTAACAGGATTTTAATTGCTTTCATGAGGATTTTGTTGATAATCTGTGCGCATGAGTGAGCAGTGAGGATGCATCTTTACAGGTGAAAGCTCACAGAACTGTTTGGCCTAGAGAAAATCAAGGAACTGCAGAGGGTCTAAAAGCCCTCAGAATAAATATCCATGGTAGCTGGCATTGTTTATTTACAATCTGCAAGGCATCTGATTCACATGTTTTTACAATATGAGTGTCAGACTTTGTTCAGCATCATAAGGAGGAACCTGCAGGCACTGTGAGGGAAGGAAGGTGCAGTTATTCTGAATGCGTCAAGGATGGAGGAGGACTGCAACACCACAGCATCCTTCATGGGTTAAGTCTACAGAGTGCTTGGAAATGCTAGGAGTTATTCACCTCAGATGAAGGGTTCTGCAAAATATACAGATTTTGAATATCTGTGTAAAAGCAGTCCTTGAGACATTTGTTTTATGAAGGAGACAAAGGGAGAACGTAGCAGGTGAAAAGAATCTTCATTGCAGTTGAGAAGGTATACTCAGTATCCTCATACACCACTTTTTGTTAGGCAATTACAAATATGTAAAATATTTAAAAATGATTAAAGCAGCACTGTTTTACATCATTTATAGTTGAAGTCATTAAATATTTTTAAAAGGCTAAAATTTATGAAGTTAATCTGGTAGAAATGTTCTAGAATACTTTTTTCTTCTTCGTAAAAACAGCGCATAGTGAGAAACCTTTCCCTCCATGTTGCTGTGGTATATCTCAGTCTCTGGTGAAATTTAGAAAGAGAAAAAAAATGCTTCTATGCAACCAATTTTGTAACTCCCACATTGAGCTTCATTTGATGAAAGTTATGTTTTGGAGAAATTTAAGTATGAATCACGTCAAACAAGTTTAAGAATTGGGACCAATAGTTGAAATTTATTTCAATTATTGACAGTTATATTAAATTTATTTCTCTGTTTAAAAAGAGTAAAAAAATTAAATGAAGCTGAAATTAGACATGCAGTGTTGCCTGTTTTGTACTCTGAGTATATTAGAGATGAACATGGTAGGACTTCTGTAAAATTCTTTAGTCTTTCCCTAGCTACACAACTCTTTTCACCTTCATTTTATTTTATCATGGTGTTCTCTGAATCTCAGAGTATATTAGAGCTGTCTATTTATTTATCAAAGACTGAGGACTGTACAGGTAATCCAGTATGTCTACTAGGTTACTCCCAGCTAATCTGCTTACACAGTCATTTCAGTGCATTTATTTGCAGCTTAAAAACATGTTATTCATAAAAAGTCAGATTTTGTTTATCAAGGTTTCTAGGGCCTAGGTATGGATATGGTTCCACTTTGTTTATCTGTAAAGTTAATTACTGCAGCATATGTAGTAGATACTGTGAATAGTTTTTTAAAAAGCTGGTGGAATTAAAAAAAAATGAAAATTGAGATTATGTTATCTTTTTCTTCACTGTAAGTCTGACAAGCTACTTTTGTTTTCAGTGGCTATTCCTTTTATCTAAACAGTTGAGAAAGAGAGATAATCATTGGTAGAGTGAAATACCAAGAAGTGATGATTCAGATAAAATAAAATGCTTAGAGACCCAAGTACAATTTTATCTATTCTATACAATCCTTTAATACACCAAGTGATTAGGGAGAATAGGGAGTTGAGCACTGAGGATTATGAAAATGAAACCAAAATGCTGAAAACACATCTTTTAAAATATTTAGCTACATTTTTCAAAGCAGTGGTGTTTATACAGAGTGCCCTAATAATGTGTGCTTATGCACATGTACTTATAAGAAGTGCAATGAAATGAATAGCTCTGAAGTCAAGTAAACAATGACTTTTAAATTTAGTATTTCCAGGTTTTTGGTACAAATGAATAGCACAATTGAAAAAGAATCCAATCCTTTCCCAGCCTTTTTCTAACTCTAAGTAGAGAAAAGATGGCTCTGAGGTGAAGTTCTTAAAATGAATTTTATTCCTAATACTTCACACTTTTTTATGTGACCAGGTTCAAGCCACAGATTCATAGCACAATGACTAAATATCATCCCTTGCATTAGATATTTGCTTAGTAGGTTGAAGGTGGTGCCCATGCATTGAATAGATCACTGAAACAGGATTTTCCCTTTGAGACCTGAAAATATAAAAAAATGCTGAAGCGAGTTCATCAGGTATTGATTCAGTGTTTGATTAAGTAAAGGCTACTGAAAAACTAGGAGTGGTATTGTTCAGAACTTGATTATTCTGTGTTTGCTGCTTCTTTTAAGAGGAAGGAATAGTGCATGTTCTCTGTTTTAAGAGAAAAGTCTTGTGAATTCCTGAATGCTTACATTGTCTCCTGGAGGCATTCAAGGCCAGGCTGGATGTGGCTCTGGGCAGCCTGGTCTAGTAGTTGGCAACCCTACGCATGCAGGAGGTTGAAACTAGATGATCATTGAGGTTCTTTTCAACCCAGGCCATTCTATGATTCTGCGATTGAAACATGCTTTGATAATAGTGTGTAAGTAACTGTATGTGTCCAGAACAAGGATCCTCATCTACCATACAGAGTCAGTGACATTCCAATGCTGGGGATGCAGACACAAGTCCACACGCTTTGTCCTCAGCCCAGGAAAGAGTTTTAAGCGAAGCTGGGAAGATAGGTCTCCTAAGCAAGGCAACTTAGCTTGACTGCCAGCATTAGGCTTTGAAAGTAACCCAACAGAACTGAGGGTCACTGCAGTCCAACGATAGAAGTTAAATGAATCAAAAGGAAGCAGTGTTACCTAGATTTATGAAAATATGTTTTTGACATATATGTGAATTCAATGAGCAAGGAAAACAGTTGTTTTCATGTGACCTCCTTTTCTATTAGCGAATGTATGTTACTGTCTCTGGTAGTACTACAAAAAATCTAGGGATGTTGCTGTAATAAAATAAGAAACTGCAGCATGTTTGTTCAGACATGCAGTGTCTGTAAAGATGCCAACTTACTCTGACATTTTACTATCCCTTTTGCGTAAGAAACAAGATGTTGCCTCTGGATATTTCTTTCTGAAGACATCTCTGTTTAGAGACAGTGCGTGCAGGTGCATGCCTGATTTCCTGTTTATGTTTGTGCCTAGTGGTGCAATTTTTAAAATCTAACATAATCTCATACTGCACAGTGAATTCCTGAACTTTAAATTTTCACATGCAGCGGTGATGAGGTGTATCTAATTTCCCAAATAACGTAGCAATTCACTGCCTTATGGCTTGATGATTTTGATGAATGGAGTAGATTAGCATACATTACACCACTGTTGCAGTCAGTCAAATTCTTTCTGCATGGAAAATGTAAGCTTTCTCTACCTCTACATAAGGTGATATGGTAAGATGAGTTCTAAAGCTATTTTGAACATTCATGATGACTTTGAGTCTTTACAGACTCTGTATGTAAAACTCAGCAGGCTAACTGTAAGGCACAGTAATGATTGTAAAGTCATTCTGGACTAAGGATGTGTGACACTAGCCATAGGGGTCTGCAATTCTGCTTGATTTGCAAATGTAGTTTGGAGTTGTAGCAATGTCTGTTCATGCCGAGTTCTTTGTTGCCACTGCCACATTTTGAAGTATTCTAAAGCTAGGTTCCACGTACCTGTATGTGCTGCAATTGCTTAATTGGATTGCAGTGCACTGTGCCAATGCATCATACCAATACTTGCAAACTGTTGATGGGTAGGGTCACTCTATCTTTTCCTCTGTTGAGGGAAAAGAAGTAGAAAAAATTCTATTCTTCTGAGAGCTCCAGGAGACTGACTGAGACATGAGTAATGCAGAGGAACCCTTGCAAAGGCAAGGGTCTGGACAGTATTTGGTTAAATTAGCCTCTTCTCTGGTTAAAAGCTGATGCTTTTGCCTTTAATCAAAATTATCTAAGCTTGCTGATGCTCTTTGTCACAAGTTTGCCCCCAAGTCCTTCTTGAAAACAGTGGGAGGATTCCTGGACTAATGACCACATTTAAAAAAGAAAAACATTTTGACTGTCATTTACTGAAGAAACAGGTGTGGTGGCTTAACACGTTATTAATTCTCTGTCTGCCAGAGGTAGCTGCCTTTTTGCCGAGTCAGCAGAGTGGAATGCATATGTTAGTTCTGGAAGAGTTTATGCTAAGATGCTTAATATGTAAAATGTGAATGGGGTTGTAAAGGCAAGGAAATGTCCTCCACTAACTCTGCTTGAGGGCTGCTAGTAATGTAGGGAGGAGTTGGTCAGCTGTGAGGAGGGCAGAGACTTAAAGCTGCTACCGCAAGATGTGCTGGAGCTTGCTCGTCAGACACAGTTGTGCCTTTAAGATTTGTATCAGAGTGTACAGTATGGTGCAATGCATTAATAACCTTTATTTACTGCTCATTTCAAGCATACGTTAGTATGTCTAGCATGTCCAAGTTAGTACCTGCTGCCTAGAAAGTAATCCTGATTGCACATATTTAAAACACCAAATTGACAGCTTAATTGTCACTGAATCCACCATGCTCTTAATTGCCCTATTTCTGCATTTTTCATTGCAATTATGGGAGTTTGCATGTTCTTGCAATACACATCATGAATAACGTGTTATGAAAAGCAATTCTGTGATTTAATAGAAATACACAGAAACTCTTTTTTTTTTTTTTTTTTTTTTTTTTTTTTTAAACCTGATTTAAAAAATACATGGTTGTGAAGAACTAAAATGAGTTCATGTTCACTTACAAAGGGATTGTTATCAAGTATGTCTTCTTTGGATTCTGGACTTGATGTAGATGCAGACAAATTTTCTTACCTTAAATAAATATTACTTTATAGGCTAATAGTGTGAACATTCTAATAGTGTGAACATTACAGTGCTAAAAATTCTTCCTATTACAGAAATATTTGCATTAGATATCTGGTATTAAATTAAAAAAATACTGAAGTGCATTTATGTTTTACATACTAACGTAAGAAATCATGGTACACTTAGTTGAGAGAGAATTAAATTTTGACAACCGTGATCGCAGGTAAAATTATGAAGTGGAAATCCAATACCAGGTATGAGGCAGCATGAAGTAAGAAAGTCATGAGACAGATTAGGAAAAAAAGGGAAGACCTAAGTGTTGGTGCAATTGTACATGACAAAAATCTTACCTTTTAATTTTGGAGAGTTGTAGAGAGAGCAAACAGAAATAAGGATATTTACAGAGAAATAAAGAAAGATTGAGAAGAATGCACCACACATCCAGAGGCCACTTGGAAAAAATGGGTTTTAAGACTGTTATGAAATTAATTGAAGTAATTGAAAGAATTACCCCTTGAGCAACGTGAAATTGCAGCGCTTTCTGTGGCCCTGCAGGAAAACAGGTAATGATTTAGGAAGTCTACAAAATTACAGTAATCAAAATGGGAAGTGAATCCAATGTGAGGATTTCTAAATAATTTGTCTTTTTCTGCTGTTCTTTCTTTTCCAGCTGGAGCCTTAAGATATACATGCACATATCTCCACTGTAACTTAAATTGTATGCTGCAACAGGCATCCGCTTTACCTGAGAAGTGGAGGCTTAGTTTGAAATACTGGGGTGAAAAGTCATTCTTTATGATTTCTTTTTCTATATTTCTTCTGTTTATACTTACACAATTTGAGATATTTCTGAGCTCAGTCAGAAATATGTTCCTGACAGTTTCATGTTGAAAGGAAAATTGTCTTTCTGTGTTGTCCTGGAATCAGACCCATCTGTGTATCTGAGAATACTCTTTGCCTCCTACTTTCAGCATTAGAAATACATCACACATTAAGAATCTAGAAGGCCCTAAATCCTGTCCATTATGTGGTTGCTTAGTGTATCAAGTAGGCACTGGAATAGGCTGCCCAGGGAGGTGGTGGAGTCACCAACCCTGGAGGAGTTCAAGGAACATTTGGACTTTGTGTTGAGGGACATGGTTTAGTGAGAGCTATTGATGATGGGTGGAGGGTTGGGCTGGGTGATTCTGTGGGTCTTTTCCAACCTTGGTAATTCTATGGTTCTATGATACTAAGTCGTCCTTCATGAGATGAAACTAGCGGTCTTGCTGAACTGAGCTGCTCTCCTCCAGTATTATGGTACACCACAAACATTTCTGCAAATCTTAGTGGTACAAGATCCTATGAAGATGAAGTAAGTTTTAGCAAGATTTGGTTACACGTGCAGCAAAATGGAGATGTGTTGCATGAAACAGTGACTGCAGGAGCCCTAGATGTAGAGCTGAGCTTCTAATATAGATTACAGTACTGATATTCTGTCCAGTCTCATATTGCCTCCATTCTTGACTGTTCCTGCTCAGCCACATACCTATCCTGAAGAGATTTGAGGTTTGTATGTATGTAGATGGATGGCCACTTAACCGTGTTGGTTCCTAGATGTCCTTTTGTGCACAACCGAGTGATTACAGTATTAGACATCCCTGAAGCAAAAATTAGTAGTGCATGAAGAAGTAGATTTAACTGGAGCTTTTTTTTTTCTGCCACAAATGGAAGTTTGCATTAGTTTGTAAAAGCTATGGCTGAGCATATTGTTATCTCTAAGTAAAATGTAGGTGTTCTGTAGAGTTGGGTGTTTGGGAGGTGTTTGCACTTTTTAATGCTGTGTTCTTTGGCACATGCTGCAGTTACTGAATGTAAGGCCTACAATTTTGCAAGGGTACTGTTGATTTCTGTGGCTATTACAGAACGTTAGGAAAATACTGTCCTCATCACTTGGGCTACTTCCAAGCAAGCAAGAAAAATAAAAAATAAATTTGTGCTTCTGCATCTCTTCATGGCAGGAGGAACAGAAGCTGCTGTGATGGAGATGGGTGATGCTGTTAAATACCTAACCATTTAGGTGTTACTGGTTTTATAGGATTAGAAGAAACAGTGATAATTCATGGAAGCTTAGAGTAGAATCCTCTTGTTCTTTTTCTTATATCACGTCTATATTAAAAACAAACCAAACCAAAGAAAAACAACAACAAAAAAACTCAAGGAAAAAAAAAAGAATCCCAAAAAGTTTTGCTAGCAAAGGAAACGTTGAAATTGAAAGTACTATCCAGAAATTATACAACCAAGATCTGGGAAAGAAAATGTAAAAGTAGAAGTAAAACCTGGGAATAGTTCATCCCCTTGCAAAGCAGGTGGAGCTCTTCATTGTCCATGTACGATACAGTGGACTTTCATTTTCATGGTGCTTTTGTTCTGTCACTGAATCATCTCTGCTGGGTTTGTCCCCTCTGTGCCTCGTGAAGTGGAACTGACACCTTGCTGCATAACCTCCTAACTGCAGAACTGGAACTCTTGGTACCATTCTCCTAATCTCTGTACTGCAGGTGCATGTGAAGTTTCACCAAAAACACTGACTCCTGACTCATTCAGATGCTTTTGAAAATATTATCTGGTAAGAGAGAATTTCAGAGAGGAATTCAAGATTAATTATATAAGCAAACTCACAGTTATTTGTGGACTGAACTAATTGCTTCCACCCTTTGCTAAAACTTGACCTGATGCCCTATAGAGTTGCTTGCATATCTACACATCATCCTCCCCAGCATGTCTCATAATTCCCTTGTTATTTTTCCATTTTCTGTTTTTTTCCCAGGCCCCTTAACCTTAACCCTGAATAATACAGAGTTAAGTGTGATTCTGCTTTGCTAGAGCTGCACTTTAAAATATACAAGAGAGAATACAGATGTAATCCTAGTTACATCTAGTTCTATGTCTTCAAACTTTACTCCTTTTCTCCTGGTGGAGAGAAATGTCAACAGATTGGTCTTCTTTCACAGGAATCTATACAGTTACTTAGATGCTTAACATGTCCTTTGTAGGATAGGATTTTTTCAGTGACTTGATTATTAAGGTACTTTTTTTTTAATTTATTTTAATAGAAGACTGATCTCACTTTAAAAAATTGAAATAAAAATAATTTTATCCTGAGAATTTCTTTTCAAGTCCCTGAAATGTAGTCACCAAGACACATACAAAAATATTCTGTCATAACCCTCTTTTCTCGTCTCCCTCTGTCTTCACAAGATCTTTATCTGCTGTATTTGCAGAGAAAATAAGGGGTTGGAGTAAGGCAGTAGACCAGGATGAGATTAAAATCTCTTTTCAGTCTTTCAGTCACATCTCAGCTGGCTGTTAATCTTGGATATACCCTATAGACTTACTGTCTCCATTTACAGTGGTAGAAAAAAGTCTCTATCTCCTTATCATCATCCTTTTTTATGCTACTACATCTTTAAACTGTCTTTCATGTAGGAGATTTATTTCATTGAACTTAAAAATCAGATTTGTTTTAGTTACCTATTTTGAGATGAGATGTATCCTAACTTTTACTCTGTTGACTAAAGATGAAGCTTTAAGGAAACGAAGCATAGTGTGTATACCGCAGGTTTCTGCCTTTGTTCTCACCCTTAGTATTTCCTGGAAGTTCTAGTATATTTAAGAATAAAACAACTAGGCTTTTGGAATAAAATATAGAATAAGTACATCAGAAATAGGCACTGATACATAAACGTTATTCACATGAATAAAATTTGAGTTTTGCTTTTCTTGCAATTCTTGGGTGTATGACAATAAAGTAATCAAATGGGGGGGGAAAAAAGACCCAGTGTAAAATCTGAGACAATATTCTTCATCACTCAGACAGCCATGCTTTACATTCTGACTAGACAGCTGTACCATATTTTCCGAGTTTATGGGAAAATTACAGTAATTTTAAGATTTATTTCTTTTTAATTAAATTGAGAGTTGTCAGTACTGATGCAGGCTATAGAAAGAAAAATGAATGAGAACTGATCTGAGGGGCTGCAAGTTGGAAAGTAGCCCCTGTTTAGCTAGCAAGAGAAACAGAGGTGGCCATGCCAAACAGATGAACTGCACAGAAGGGCTCAGAGATAACAGGGCAGCAGACCTGTAGATCAGGGATTCACTGAATGCAGAGGGGAGTACATGTGGCACTGGGCCAGGGAAGTCTCACCTTTGTACTCCCACACAGGACTGCCTTGAAGAGCTGTGTTGGGAATACGTGCTTGATTTGCTCAGCGGAACTCTTAAGGGCCATGATTAACACATTTATGCTGTTTATTACTGGCAGGCCTTTCAAAGGAATTCTCATTCTGTTTGGTATTGAGGAGTGGTTTGGGGAACTGGAATAGGGTTAATACCTGGCAGAGCTCCGAGGTATGCCGAGCACCCATGGTATACGATCACAGCCTGATACACTGCTTCCCAGTGAGCCACATCCCAGTGGGATATGGTATCCTAGCTGTATCCCATGGTAAACGGTGGGCAATGACTCTGAGATTTTACTGGTGAACATACATCTTAGAAGGGCTCTGTTGTTATGGCTCACTCACAGGTTGTATCCTCATGGCTACATAACATAACAACCTCTTGCTCTTAGACAACAAGACAAATTCAGTCCACGATTGCAGCTCACCTCTGGGACATGGTGCTACAAAGCAGAAAGAGCTACGGCACAGCACCACAGGTGTTCAAGATACAAGCACAGCCATGGGAATCACGGAATTTATGTGTATTTGCTTTTTGCTCACTTGGCAAAGCTCACAAGAAGTTGATGCCTTCCCAAATACCTAGGAAGCTCCCAGAGACCTCATAAAGTGAGGCTGCTCTACACGAGATTGTATTATTTTTGCACACTGATTTATACTTTAATATTATCTCTTCCCCTCCCCATACCTTGTTTTATTTGGTGTGTATGTCTGTGGCCACTGGAAAAGGGAATGCAAAACCCACAGCACTGATCTGATCTGTGTTCAGTCTAGTATGGGATGTTTACTGTCTTTGGAATAGATTTTAGGCAAACTGGTAAAATTAAAGTAGATAATCACCTCTCTTTTAAAAACCTGACCATTGCCATCCTGATTTCCCAGCATCAGAAATTTATAGCAAATCTCCTAACGCACAGAAATTACATGAAAGCTTTTGTACTTTGCAATAAACATTATACTCAAAAATGCTCACAGGAGCTAGATTAACACTTCTTTTTCCAAGATGCTGACAGTAATATAAAAATCAAAATATTTGTTAGCAATCTGATAGATATTTTATGATTAACACATTCATTGTGATGGACGTAAGCTGAACAAACAGCCAGCAATAATTTTAATTCACACTTTTCTGTTTTTCGCCTGCCCTTTCTGGCATGGAATACATAAACCTTGAAAGATAATTTTTAACCTAGGAGTTACCCATTCATTAGCAAAGCTGAAGGCAGGATGCATTAAGTAGTTATTTCCTGGCCTCAGAGAGGGCTGCCTGTGTGCTCTCAGATCTGTGTCCAATAATTGGTTCTACCTAGGGGGAAAAACAATGAAACCACACCAACCAACTGAATGACCACTGAAGGGTGCTTCCAGAGCAATGGTTGGCTTCTGGCAACGCTCCTGTTCATGTGACAGTTTGAAATAGCTTTCATGTTACTCAGGAACTTCTCCTACCTTCAGCTTTTAAAAGGTCATGGTGGAAAAGCAGCAATATTGCTGAATCTTAAATCTCAGTGCTTATGTTGTTGTCTAAAAATGTTAAAGGACTATCTGAGGATGAAAATGTATGTGTGGGAGCGGTCAATTTTCTGAACATTTTTATCTATAGGTACACCGGCAGACTGCAAACAGCAAACTTTGCCCTTTAGTTAAAGAAAAATTACTTAAATACTTTTCCTGCAAGTTAAGACTCTTGGGTTGACTTTAGTTCGAGTCTTGCCTGTGTACAAAATCAGTAAAGTCCAGCAGGTTATTGTTTTTACCTTGAGCTGGCTGTCTTGGCAGGGGAGTACATTCCAGCTCCATTTAGTGCAGCTCATCAGCTACTAACATAACACCTTTCTCCTTCTACAGCTCCTTTGTTTTTGTCCATTTGCACTTAGCCTAAACTGACTTGAATGGAATGAACTCAATTATAATATGAATGGCATGTGAAGGGCGAAAATAACCTTACAACTGTAAGGAGTGATGTTTTCGGAAGGCTTAAAAGTGTGTTTTAAAAGAGGTATTTGAGAGATCCTTTGAATGGCGTTACTATGTTGCCTCTCTGAAATTTATAAACTCCACGATAAGTGGAAGTTAAGAGTATTTGATAAACTGTTTTTTCTTTTCCTTTATGTAAATTGTTTGTATTTTACTCATCATTTGGCTTGATTAGCACAACTAGATTTGGACTTTTTTCTCCTCCCATTTATAAAGCATTTTTCACTTCCTCGCTTTCCTTGATGCTGTTATTTCTAAATTCCTTGTGCTGAAAATGCAAGGATAAGCATCTTTGGTTAATGCTTCAGAGAGTGAACTTCAGAAAAAAAAAAGTACCAAGAATTTTTATTCCACCTCTTCTGCAGCGCATTACGCCTGCTGAATTGACAGGACAGGAATGAAGATCAGCTGAAACCTTATGCCCCAGTGCACTCGTTGGGGCGGTCAACTGGCCAGGAAAGTCCTGTCCTTCTACATACTTGTACAGAAGAGAGAGAACTGAACCAGGGCTTCTGCTGTGTCTATACCAAGACAAGGGCAAGCTACGCTCTTTCCATACTTCTCTAAACTCAGAAAAGAGAGCTTGTCTCATATATAATTGGCAGGTTAGAAAAGGAAGTTAATGCATGAGCATTTATGGAGAGGAGCAACAACAGACACTCCTAGGAGGGGTTCATGCTTACAGAAGAACATAGGACTGAAGAAATGCAAAGCTGGAAAACGGCTGCAGGAGGGAAATGTTTCTCTACAGTACCTTCTAAATACTGCTCAGCAAATGGATTTATTTTGCTCTTCTATTCTGTGGGAGAAGACAAAGTAAATAATTGCAATCTATCAGGAGCAGAGGGCTCTTATTTTCTTTGCTGTCAAGACTTCCTATTTCTGAGTTTGGATGCATCTTGTTCAGGAATGTAAGATGTTGGACTGAGCTTCACTAGAAGTGGTTTACTGCCTTTCTAGTTAGCCAGCAGATGTCATCACAAGCCTGAGCCTCTTCATCCAGGAGCACCCTTCCTTAATCCCTCACATCCTTGCCAACTCACGACTGGCAGGAACTGTACTGAGGCACTTGAGCTATTTTTTTCTGCCTGGCAGCACAAGTAGGCTAACAAAGTAGTTTAAAGTGTAAGTCATGGGAAGTGCCACTTGCTGAAGCACTTTTATAATGAAGAACTACTCGTTGGGATCTGCTGCCAGAAGTACACAGGATTGTTTTCAACAGTGGAAGGTAATAATGATGCCTGGGCAAATTAGGAAATGGTAAAGACAACATACTTAGTAACGTAAGGGCTCACCAGTGTCTTACTGGCAAGGCTCCAGATATACCAAACATCTACAGCTGTGGAATCCAGCTGTACACTGTACTCCAGAATGGAAGGGTGTGATCTGAAAAAGCATCCAGCATCAACTTAATTCTGTCCTTGCTGAATGGCAATAAGACGTTTATTGCAGATCTTACCAGTGACAAAAAAAAAAAAAATACTTTCCTGCATTTTTAACTTTAAAGACATATTCTCAATCCTTATAAAGCAAGAAGAAAAAAACGCCAGTTTTTAAAATGAGCTACCTGTATGAACACAACTCATAATAGCTCAGGTAGGGTAGAATTTGAGGTGGACTTCTCACATCCAGCTGCCCTTTCAGAGCAATCCAGATTTTCCATAGATCCTGCCTGCCATTCTCCATAGATGTCTGGTTTCCATAGCCATCTTAAATCGCACTAGATGCCAGTGTTGAAGCATCCAAATCCCACCCATATGATTCTTTCTTCTTTCAAATTCTGCAAGCATGCTGAAACAACTAGCATGCATATGACCCATTCCATGTTGTGCATCTCAGTTAACACTGAGGCCCTCTCAGACAATCACTGCAGAAACAGCTGTGCTGGTTTAAGATATTATTGTCCTTCAGCTGTTCATTACTAAACCTCTGATAAAGGCTGAAATCTCATAGGAGAAACAGCAGAACTTTGTCTTTCTCTACTTCAGCATAAGGCCATCTGAGTTACCTTAACTTGCTGATGAAAGGGGTTTAAGCTAACCTGGTTCATTTGTGCTGGTGTGGATGAGAGCTACTCACAAGATCTATTCATTCAAATTGCTAGATTGATGACAGCATCTAGCAGAGGAACAAAAATAAGAAGCTAAGATATATTAGTTTCCAATGCCATCTCACTCATTTCTCCTGTCTGGCTGCAGCCTAAAACTAAAACTAACAGTTTCAGTAGCTGCAGTGATACAGCTAATCTCCATTGTTATGCTCACTCCAATATTTCACAGCACTGCCCCCATCTAAGACTGAGCGGACATCAAAATCTCTGGCTTGCCATTTGCTCATCTCAGCATTCTCAGCTGCCCCTGTATGATAAATGCAAGTATACTGGAGTGTTACTTTAGTGCCCTGAAGCTAAAAACACAGAGGCAACATTACATATTCTGCAGTTTGCATCATAGCCTTATAAAACAGGAATTGTATTGATTCCCACCAGAGAACTCAGAAACACATTCCGATTTTTTACACGTGTCTGCACCTGCTATGGAAGGTCCACCTGTCTGTAGTAATTTGGGAACTGCCAATATCATCTAAATTAGTTTCCTTTAAAGTGTGCAGCCTTTTCCTTACTGACATTGTCCGTGATAAGTCCCATGCAAAGCAGCAGGGCCTGTGGAAAGCTGCCAGACAGATTCTGGCTCAAGAGAGAAAACCTTTCCTGTAGTTTCCTGGCATGACTGTTTGTCTGGCCAGCTTTGCCAGCACAGGGAGGGCAGGCAAGAGCTGCAGAATGACTGTGGATCTTTTCTCTGTGTTCATTTTGTACTCCTCTGCTCTGTACTGCCAATTATTTTCTTTGTAAGAGGGCAAGGACTGAAAAGATATCCACTCCACAGCCATGAGATGACTGCTTGTGTACTACAGCTGTGGTCTGAGGGAATATGAAAATGAACTGTGACAATGTTGCACTAAGAGCAACCTAGCAAGAAAAGTAGAAAAGTATTCTGACAACAGGAAGGTATGACCTGTGATGGGGAAATTATAGGAAAAAAGAACACTGCTGAATAAATGCTGCCATACTGCACAGACTTCTAGGTTACTTGCAGTAATATTTTTTCATAGTGCTCTTCCTTCCACACCTTTTAGGCTGCTTTATATTGACCCACAGCTGATAATTATTTCTCGTGTGTAAAAAAGGAAATATTTTGTGTCATAATCCCTCTTTCTTTCTTTCTTTTTTTTTTTTTTCCGGGATTTAATTTTTATTTTTAATAATAGTGATCAATTCTGACATCATAACTGAAGTTTTACAAAGCTGATTGGAGTGCCAGGATAAATTATTTGTTGAAAACTTTAGAATATGGTCCTACCTATACAAATATCACCAGCAAATCTCTTTAAAGTATAGCTTATTACTATTGAAACTGTCAGTTTGAGAAATGTGATAAGATTACAAGGTCAATAGTGACAAATGCTTTGCTAAATGAAAACACATGTGACACAATAAGGCATCCAGCATAAAGTTTTATTGTCGTTTGTTCAACGTGTAGAACTGCTTCATGACTGTTTTGCAAGGCACACAGTATTTGCACACTGTATTTAGATTTCACTCATCAACCAAATCACGTTTCCCTTATTTTATGCCTGCAGTTGTATAAGGAGTACACAGGTGGTTCTTCTGATAAAAAATGCAACTGTCAGCACAAGACAAGTTAGGATGGAGAATGGAGAATGCATTTTAGGATCAGCTTCCTGGCCAAGGATTTATGCTGTAATCTACTATGTAATAGGGCTGGGAATTTTGAAGCTTTACATATTACGTGAATTTGAAAACCCATCAAGAGCATTAAAAGGATTTACATCTGAGCAAGTGTTCAGTATGGTACTCAGCTGACTTGAAATGAGAATGGAAGAACTGATAAGTCTCCAGATATATATATTCTGGACTAGGAAACATCTTGACAACCATGGATAGTAAGCACATGCAGAAATCTGCAGGACTTCATGCTTAGAGCTAAGTTGTCAATAGCTCACCGTAATGTCAGTATTGTTTTACAATCAGACTTCTTATTGTTGAGAATCAAAGTTAACATTTACAACGTTTATTGTTGTTCAGTTTAGGAAGCTGGTTGATGAATAAACTGTCAACTTTGTTTACTTAAGATACGAGCTTATGGGGGTGGCAAAGAAAATGTGTTCCTGATAAAGCACAGAGCAGTGCAGTGGGACAGGGAAGCATGTTGGAACTTGAGCGATAGTGAGGCTATTCTTCTCTATGTTGGTTCATACTAAACTTCCCCCACCCCGTCCCCATAGTATCCAATCACCTCTCAGTGGTACATGAGCAAACATGATTAGCTTTTGTCACAAAATGTTCTTTCTTTCATCCTTTCCTTGGGGCAGAATAGTGTGTTCAGTGTAGCCTCGTGTGTTTTTGGTGTTTTGTTTTTTTTTGTGTTTTTTTGTGTTTTTTTTTTTTTTTTTTTTTTTTTAATATATGTTATGTATTTGTTGAAGACAAATCAAAGGTATATATGCTCTGTCTGAAACTGGAAGATTTGTGATGGTTCTTCATTCCTGAGGAAGTTCATTTCACAAACTCAGAGCAGTTCCCAAGCAAGCTGTGTTTCCTGCACGGGCAGGCTTTGCTTTCAGGAGGAAAAAAAAACTCTGTTGTGCCTGAGGAGTGCTGAACAGCTAGTTGAACTGAAGCTTTAAGCAGTGTTTCAAATATGTTTGATCCAGAATAGTGAGCTCTAAGGAAAAAACTTTATTTTTTTGAATTTAAATTAAATTTTGATGTGATTTCCTAAACAGTGCATAACATAAAATAGGCTACCTGTACCAAGGAAATTCTGTGTTAGTCAGATGAATGGGTGGTTTTGCTGTCATATGGCATTCCATCTGGATTAAAGCCCACACAGTAAGGATGGATCACATACAACATTGTGACCATGGGAGAAGTGCTAAAAATAAGCATAACAGTTTCTTCAGTAATTACTGGTTGATAAAAGCCTAAGTCAGTGACATAATACTTCCTTTCAGTTTCAAACACAAAATGAACTAAGGTGTTTCTGAAAAAAACTATTCTTGATATATCAATTTGACCAAACATTATCCAAGCCTTCTGCATCTCAGTTATTGTAATAAAAATCAAACATAGGCTGAGTTCACGTTCATTTTGTAAAGCTAGTATCTTAGATGTAATGATGTGTAGATTCAGTTCTGGCCAAACAGAAAACCTGATATAAAGTTTGCATGGCTTTTGTGGTTAAAGCACCTTGCTCTTAGCTGTTCATCCCAACATGTTTGGGATGTCATCTAAGAGTTCTCTCTTCCATCCTCTTAGCATAACAAACTATCAGTTGAGTTTAAAATGAAGATATAAGGCAGCTAGGTTTTATCGCATACTAGATAGGTATATCTCTGCTGACCGTGATGAGAAGCTGGGTTAACACAGAGCTTTTAATTCTGATTTAGGTGAGGAGATTCCCACTTATTATTTCATACACAGAAGTTAGCTTGCTGTTTTTCAGTGTGGAGAGCTTAATTTTCTGACTTGACTGCTGTTGTTTGACAAGGCTAATATCCATAAAATTAAAAAGGATGAAATTAGATGATTTCCTACTCATTTGAGCGTGCGCGGACAGTTATTCTGCATGCACAGCCTTCTCTCATAAAGGAGACGTAAGTCAGACTGGGGAGTATGCTAAAAAGTATTTCACTTGCAAAATCTTTCATTTCCGCCATTTGCAGTTTTGGGAGAAGTCCATTGTATTGTGCAGGGGTGAATCACAGAATGGCTTGGGTTAGAAGGGACCTCAAAGATCATCTAGTTCCAGCCAACTTGACGCAGACAGGGGTGCCAAACACTAAATCAGGGTCTAAATGAGGTTGCCCAGGGTCCTATTCAACTTGGCCTTGAACACCTCCAGGGTTAGGGCAACCATCAAATTTAGTCAGCGTGTGTTTGCTGTGTGTTTGATATACATTCAAATATACAATTGTCTTGGATTTTCACAATTTAGTTAACTGTAAAAAAAAACACATCACAATTCCTGCAAAGATTAGAGATTTTATGTTTTTATCTCTGACAGACATTACAATCCAGGTACAATCATTCAATTAATTCACTAGAAGTTAATTATCTCAGTTACACTCATCGTCTGAGCTTCCTCAGCAAGCATCCTGAAGCGTCTGCAGAGAGGCAGATAGTGTTCAGTGCTAATTTTGGGGATGCTATTCTCTCTTTTGACTGCAGAATATCTGTTTTAGTTTAGATATCTAGCTTTTGTATAGCCAGACTTCTGAAAGATGAATTTCACCTTCACTCGCTCTTCATTTGTTATTCTTTTTTTATTAAAAGAAGCTCTGGATGTTAGGCAACATTTATTCTTTCATTTCTCTCGTTGATAGCTAGGGATTGATACTAGGGATGTAGATCTCTCCTTTGGCTGTGACTATATCATCTGCTACTTTAGTCATCTCTGCCACATTTGGTAATGTGACATTAAAATATTTTAAAAGATTAAATTCTCATGTGTAATTACATTTGAAGATGGCAACTCCCCTCTTTTTTATGAATTTCAAAGGCAGTCAATTACAGTTGAGTAAGTTAAGTGCCTAAGTCTCTGTAAGCATATGCTATTTATAATAGATTATTTGTTTTGGTGCCATCTTTGGTTATACAAGGATGAAGAATTCCTGGTCCTGCTTTTTTTTTTTTTTTACACTAGAAAGTAATAGACTTTTTAGTATACAGAACATTTCTTGTGGAGCTTACTGAACATTCCCACATCTTCTGTTACAGCTGAATTTTCACTGTGTTAACAGTAAACCAGTTTGATTGCTACTACTGTTTGTTGGTGATTTGATAAGTCAAGTTTGTTTTAATCCTTAAAAAGGAGAAAAAATATTTATTTTTTCATTCATGTTGGAACCATTATTATACAGTCTTTCTGATGAATTGAATGCTTTCTAGGATTTGCATCTGCTGAGTGAAACTCATGTGTGGCTTCTCTTCTTAGTGGCCTACAATTTCTTGAACAGCAGTGGCAAAATTGTTATTTCTATCCCAAAATAAGCATCTGTGAAACTTGCAAGGACATTTACCAGCCTCAGATGGGCCCACTGACAAAATGTACAGCTTTAAGGCATTACTTCTTTGTGATTTGATCACATCAAGGCTTTCTGAGGAGTCCTTGATTTCAAGTCGAGCTAGTTCATTATGTTCCTTGATTCTCAGGTCAGCACATTTCCCGTTTTAAGCAATCTGAATTTTCAACTGATTTAAGTTTATAAATATCCTGGAGTACCCAGTTCCACAACTGCTTATGTACTTGAGATGCCAAAAGTTACGACAACACACTGATTTGCAGCAATGCAAACAAAATCAGTAAGTGAATTAATTTTGACTAATCTATATTTTCAAATATAATCCTTTAAAAAGTTTAGGAAAACTTGTGAGAAACTCATCTTTTTTGTGGTTTTGGTGGGTGCTACTTCTTTCTCCTGGGGTTTGAAAAGATTCTAGGGCCTGCATTAACTACACATTTACCTGAGCAACCAATTCTATTATCTGATAGAGACTCTGATAAGAGTCCTGAACTTCTCCTGACCTTCTGGTCATTATTTCATGGTCAGAAATGCACAGGCCTGACAGCAACTATGTCAGCAGGCCCTCCTTGGCATGGGCTTGTCAGATGAGTTTTAGATTAATATAGTGCTGAACTGGAGAACAGTTTGAATATTTCTTTCTGAGGTAATGTGAAGAGCAGTCATGTTTCTGGAAAGGGACTTTCTCCTTAATTTCAGTGAAGATAAAGGGAATAAAGGGACTGTGAACAATTATTCCTGATATCATTATTCTCTGTAGTGTAATTTAGGATCTTAGAGCATCTTGTGTGATGCTTGACCACAAATAGAGTTAAAAAAAAAGTGTTCTTTTTTCTTTTTAATCCAGGAGTATTAAAGGCTAGTGATGAGATAAATGACAAAGGGGTCTGACATGCATGTGCAATTACAAGGACTTCCAAACACTCTATAATTTTCTTAGAATTTATTGTATGTTATTCTTTGTCTTCTGTAAAATTTGAAAGTAATTCTTATTAGCCTAGAAGATATGAATAATATAACTTGTTTAACTACAAGAAAATACATATACTTATTCAGGGTATGAAAGGTCTTCACTCAGATCTGCTGTTTTGTGTTCCTAGAAATGTGTTGCTTGTTTCAATTATATTTAATTAGTTATGTTAGATGTTGCCTTACTTAATTCTTTAAACCAGTGCACGCACGCAACTATGACACAGTGTAAATTTTAGAGAAAAGAAGCTTCCTGCTCAGCTAATGTTAGTCGAGCATGATTGTTACTTACTAAACATCAGTAGGAAGCCCAAAAGAGTCACAGAATGAAATTCTGCCTTGCAGAGTGTTTTCATCCTACCTACTTCTTAATAGTTAAATAAAAATGTATTTTACAATAGCGCTTTGTCCTTTGCATTGGGATGATGCTTAGTATCTTTTCAAATTTGGACGTGATGTGAATAAGATTAATTTCAAGAAAAACTCTGATTAAAGAGCGCAAGATTCGTACTAACTACTAGACTCCTTTAAAATAGCTCCATGGTGCTCTGCTGTTTTGACGCAAAGTGCAGTATGAACAGCTAAAATGTTTCAAAATTGCTTTATCAACTGTGAAATATTAGAATATTTTAACATAATACTACATTAAATACTGTTGATATCTGTGCTGTGAAAATCAGATTTCTTTCTATGAACTTTAGCTATGTTGTTTACAGTGAAAGGACTGACATCTCAGTTACAATAGCTTGTAGTGGGACTGTGGTATGGAAACCTTAAATGAGCTACCTATACTGCATCTAATGAATACGAAGATGCAAAGCATTTGAATGTGAGGAATTAGTTTTCTTCTCATTCACTTAGTGGTTTGGCTGTGGTTATGTGGAGAAAGCTGATCCTCGTGTATTGTTCTGTAGTTATTAAGGGTTGCATCATCCAAGGTTGATTGACCTTCTTGAACTCTGGATATCTAAAAACTAAATATTCAGTAAAGTAAGTGTCTAAGAAAAGACAAACAAGATTATTTTTCTCTGGATGTTCCTGTATCACTTTAAAGACTACAAAGTGGCCAACTACGAGTACCATTACTAGAAAATATTCCATTTAAGCAGAGAGAGGGAAAAAAACAAAGCTTTTCTGAGTGATTGGCCTTGGTAGCTAACTATATTTTGTGTTAAATATGTGGGGAGGTTAATATAAAGAAGAAAACATTTCAGAGAATTTCTGATACTTAAAAATACGAACTAGTTAATTTCAGTATGTATGGAAGAAACCCAAAAGCACTCTGTGCAGTTTCGTAAAATCAATCTGTTATTAGTGAATAGACAAAAGGATAAATATCTGATAAAATTCTTGCAACTAAAACACCTATTGAGATGAAAAATATTTTATTCCCTGATCTCAGTGTTGATTTTTTTTTTTTTTTTTTATAGTGAGGGCATTGAAATGACATACAATATGTAGTGCATGTATAGATCTGCTTCATTTTTATTGCTCTTTTTTTCATTCACAGACCTACATGTCTGGGATGATTACTGTCATCTTTTGCATGCAGGTTGTGCAGGTTTCAAAGATGGATTTGTATGTGCTTGTAATGTTGCTTTGTAAGCAGAAAGCCTTACATTACTGTAGACTCTGATTAATGTAAAAACAGTGAAATTGATTCAGGTTTGAGTTTTCTTCCTTACTTCCTGCAGGAGAGCATAGTGATTCTTTTGCATGCACTGTCACGTACTAATAAAACATCACTACATTCAAAACGAACTTGAGCAAACAGGAAATGCTGAGATAGTTTAATGGTGCCAGAGATTAATGTGAACTTTATTTTATGGTGTGTGTGTGTTACTTCCGTTTACTGTAACATGACCAAGAGAAACAGAGAAAACTGAAGAACACTTTGATCAGATTCATCTTATGTGGAGAAAGCATTTTATTCACTGCTTTTGCACTGATGTCTGCCACGCAGTCATACAGATCTATTTATTCTCTAATGCATAAGTAAACAGTGAAAGTATTTTTCACCAAGTATCTGTTGCTGGCTGCATCATTCACAGCTTAGCTAAATGAATAGCATTAATAAGTGTAGTAGGCTGAAAAAGTCATTTGTGCTATTGTTTGCAGGATAAGGCTGTATGTAAGGGATATTCAGCTGAAACACTGCAGAAGGCAGCAGCTAATACTCAGGTCTTGATTTTTGGATTAGCTTCATATTCTTTATCTTTCCTTCTTCTGGCACTTGAAGGTGCTGAATGGTTTGGTAATAGTAAACAATTAGAGAAGCGCTCAAGAAGTAACTCCCTTAACACATTTAGCAAGCTACTGAAGTCTGCAAAAACAAATTATATTTTTCATTTGCTAATACTTTTCTAGATTTTGGTACTTAGCATATTATTTCAAGTGATACACTATTAATCAAAGAGAAAGTCTTTGTTTTGGTCTTCTGCAGAACAAACAAACCATGCTTATTTTGTTTCGTTCTGTGTTTAAATCATACACTCACTTTAGATGTATTCTGGCGGGTGCTGTACACGATACATGCTTGCGTGTTGCATGTGTGGGTTATGAATGTAAAGAATGAGTTTAAGGGAATTAATTTTTAAAAGGTTAGGCTTTTTTTTTTTCCCTCTTAAGACAACATGTAATGCCTTCTTATCTAAGTGGCTGGCTGGTGGGCATGACAGTTAAACGCAAGGTAATGCCTAATAGATTAGCAAAAGTATCCAACTGCAGCATTTCAGGAAGCTCCATGCTTCAGTCACATCAGCATCTTGGCAAGTGGGCCAGATAGAAATGTTCCTTAACAAAAAGCTTGAGTAGATGCAGACCTTTGTTTTACTTGGGAGCCGTTGTAAGGCTGGAACCTTTAGGAGCACTTCAAATGGTTGTCACAACTCCTGGCTTGTATTAAGAGCATTTTCATGTTGTTAAAGTTATGTGGTCAGCGTCAGCATGTGTGCCTTGGTGACACCCTACTTTAGGTATAATGCTAGGGGATGAGTTGGAAGGTTGGAAAAGGCCACTAAGATCATGTCGTCATGTAGTTGTTAATGGAAATAATGTGGAAAAACCACTCTTTGGTGTAGATTTACACTGTAACATTCTGATCAGAAAGAAATGAGTGCTTAGGGAATTACTTTCAGCATCTAAAGCCATCTTTGCTGCCAAACACATCAGTTCTGTTCTCTCTCCACCCCTGCTACTTGCCACTGTGCTGCTGCCTCCCTAGTGCTGGCACGAGCATGGTTACCCCTGTGCTGTGAACTCCGGGTCAGAGAAATCACTGAAATTAAATCAGAACTATTTATTTCTACATTTAATTCTACTACAGGTTCCTTACAGCAGTTCCTTATATGGCCACACAAGTGCTTGTTTCAGCTGTAGGGAGGGAACACCAAACGCTGGGACTGAGAACACACGGAGGAACAAGGAGTTCCTAATTCCTTTGTCTATGCTTGCTGAATGTGTATGTGAACCTATTGATCATGGATGTAGCGTCAGTCAGCTTAAGCCGATCTCATTATAGCACCAAAATGTATGCTGCCTCCTTCACTTCCCTGCTCTCAGGCTGCCTATTTGATGAAGGCAAACATCTACACAGTCATCTCAAAGGTAGAGCACCAAGAGGCAGGGCTTGCGAATCTCTGTAGAGGTGAAGTCATCTGCCATGTAAAACGAGATTTGTTTCTCAATCTGCACTACTCTCTTCCTAGAAAAAAAGAAGAGAAGGTTTAAAAGTAGCATGTGTGATTCTGTTTTAAAATGAGAACAACCAAATATAGATGTCTAAATGCAGGTTTATGAATATGTCTACGCATAAGCACTGAGCGCAGTTTGGGGTGCTCCAGGCAACTTGCCTGACCTCTGTCCAACCCTGCAGAAGAAACAGATCTCCAAGTAATGCTCTGTTATATTTCCAGCCCTGTGCAGATGTCCCGGATCTCAAATGGCCCTGAATACTTATCTTTAGGCAACAGAATTCTAATCTGGTGACTAGACCATCGCTGACTGCAATGGATGCTTAGAATAACTATCTTAGAATACAGATGTCCACAATGTCCAAAGTTAGATGAAATGAATCCTGGCAAACGCTTTTCAAAAATGTGACTGTAATTCAATGCAGTAATGTCTCCCAACTTAAAGAGTCCTGCAGAGACAGAGGAAGAAAGTTTCCAGCTGCCACTGGCAAGAACAGAAAAGGAGTGGCAGTTACTGGAACCAGCAGGCCTACAGCTTGGATAACAGGGCAATAATTTGTTACAGCTATAAGCTACACCTAATCCAGCAAAACCCTCTTCAGTGCGTCTTGTCATCCCAGTAGAGCTGCATGAGTATAAAGTCAGGGAAGAGAAAGAATAAATCAATTCCAGAGGTACCCAAAGGAGTTTTCTTTTTGTAGTAAATAAATATTATTACCTTTTTACCAGAACATTGTTTTCCACAATCTCCTTACCGTTTCTAGTAAGTGTATGAAACCAGCAAGAGCTTAATACTGTCCAGCCCCTAGGCTTAACATTCTCGGAGCTAAAATATGAGTAATGGCAGATGTCACTATTCTGATAACAGCTACACGTGTTGTATCAGCCTAAAGTGATCTGGTAGAAGAGGTTTTCTGACATTTCCGTGTCGGGAAGTCACACAGTCACAGCAGGCTCAGTCTTGATTTACTGTTAGAATGGGTACTTTTATTTGTGTTTTTTTGGGAAGCTGCATGAACTGATTTCTCCTGTGTGGGTTGTGGGAGTCTGTTGCAGTCCACAGCAAGGTCCAGGGGGATCATGGAATCAATCCTCATAAGGGCGGCAGATAGAGTGGAAACTATTAGTACAGAGATTGTGATTCCAGAGATCTGCAATGAATTTTACTATCCATCACAAAGTGAAATGTTATTATTATCCACATTGTTATCCACAGCATAATTATTAATAACAAATTATAGGTTTATTTCAAACAGCCAAAGAGATTTAATCCTCAACCTGTTATATAAATTCCATTAGCTCTAAATTAAAGACTTGAATTTTTATCAAGATGAAAATTGATACATAACGTGTATCAAAACAAAAATAATGATGTTTCTGTGGGTATGGTATTGTGCTCAGATTTATTCACATTTGTACTGCAGATGTGAAGGGCATCTTATTGATGAGCATATGGTATAGATACCTATTCCGTTTTTCGGTGGCAGAACAGCACAGAAATATTGGTTCGGTCTTCATCTTTGTGAACAGACACTGTTCCATTTGCTTCAGCTGAGCTGTGATGATTTACACAGATTTGGATTGATTTTAAATATGGAGTGAGTGTAGTGTACTCTGTGAACTGTTTAACTAAGCATTCAGATGTATGTCCTCCTACGCAAGTCTGTAAGGACTTACATATACACATATAATTCTCTTTTTGAAGATATATACATATACATATGTAACAAACATATTACATATATCTATATACAGATAATCATTCTACAATTTGATATGTAAAGAATTTCAATTTTCTTTATAAATCTGACAATATACAAAGAAAGCTGGCCTATCTTCATCAGGTGAAATGCATCTGGCATGTTAAAAATATATGATATACTGTTGTTGGGAGGAAATCTGGGAGATTTTTCGCCAAACTGATGTGGATGCTCAAAAAATGGCACATAAATCATTTGCATCTGTCAGGTGTAATTAGGATGTTCTTTAGGATGAATATTATTCTTTATGTTCCACATAGATCATCCTTAAGATTCAGTGTTGACATTAGTAGTTACACTGCATTGTTTACTGATAATTGCACTTTACACTGCTTATTGGGCAGATTCAAAGCATAGAAATGAAAGCTGAGCTTGAGTTTATGATTGGTGTTTGAAATATTATGCTGAAATCCTGTGTAGAGAAGGAACTGTAGAAATTATGTTCAGTAAAATCATACACTGGAAAGGAATTCTGCAGACAAGGACTTGGGTGTCCTGGTGGACAACAGTTGGCTATGAGCCAGCAGTGTGCCCTTGTGGCTCAGAAAGCAACAGAATCCTGGAGTGCATTGTAAAGAGTGTGGTCTGCAGATCAAGTGAGTTGATCTTCCCCCTTTGTTCTGCCCTGGTGAGGACGCAGCTGGAGCCTAGCAATGGATACAGTGCTGGGCTCTGCAGTTCAAGAAAGACAAGGAATTTGACAGGAAGTGCAGAGGAGAGTCACAAAGACAATTCAGAGTCTGGAGCATTTCTGTTACGAGAAGAGGCTGTGAGACCTGAGACTGCTTAGCCTGGAGAAGAGAAGACTGAGAGGGGATCTTATCAGTGCTCATAAATATCTAATTGGTGGCAGTCAAGTGGTTGAGACCAGGTTTTTTGGTGGTGCCCAGAAGCACAGTAAGGGGCAGTTGGCACAAACTAGAACACAGGAAGTTCTGTACAAACACGAGGAAGAACTTCTTTATTTGGCAGATGACAGAGCACTGGAACAGGCTCTGGAGAACACAGAGAGAACAGTTGTGGAGTCTCCTTCTCTGGAGATACTCAGAAGCTGTCTGGACACCTACTTATGTAACCTGCTGTAGAGAGCCTGCTTTCGCAAGGGATTAGATTCAATGATCTCCAGAGGTCCCTTTCAATCCCTGCAATTCTGTGATTTTTCATCTCCTGTTAATAATAATATTCTGGCAAAAGTTAAAGAATATAAATATTATGCTTACTACGGTAAGAATATTTATAACTTGTTGGAAATATCTTTGGAGGTCTTCTAAGTACTGTAAGCTGTTTGCTTGAACAGATCATTTAGATTTCTTTGGGATATAATGTTTTCACATACTGTTCTCTTTTTGACCTCGGTACTCTTTTCGAGTCTAAAGGATCAAAATAGTTTGTATTGACTTCAATAAAATTTTCCTAAGCATTTCCGAGATCAAAAATTGTAGCAAGGGGAAGAACAGTCAAAATAATTCCTGGTGGTATGACTCCTGCTGCCTCTCACTGCTGTTCTGTTATAATGGTGTTAAATGAAGAGAGAATTTGAATATCTGGGTGCAGCTCTTAAGAGATGTAATAGGATGTGTGATATTTTTCCCATTCTGAGAATGAAAATTAACATTTTGATATCTTCTACCTAGGCTTCAAATTTCATACATAGTGTTTCACTGGAAAATGTTATGGGTGCTTGATGCTATAAAATTGAGTTGCATTATCTTTTAAATACAATGCTTATGTAATATTTTCACTATATGATGCTTACTTAAATATCCACGTTTATTTAATATTTGTTTGGGTGATCTTATACTTTTTGGGGAACACTGATTATAAAATATTCATAATTTTTCTATACATTTTGATTTAAGAAATACTTTAGGTCTATGTGCACATCTTATAAAATATCATTAGATATTAACGATGCAGTCTTCAGAACATTATTAAATTCTATTTCCTCTTACCTACTCAGCATATCAAACTTAGTTCTCTATCGTCCTACATTATGATTCTTTCTCTTTTCTTCATTGCATTTCCACTGGATACGTGGTAACCGATCTCTTAAGAATTGGTTATAATGATTTATTTGTATTCCAACCATAGACAAAAAAATCTTGCTCAGTATATTCAGTATTAAATGGCAGAGAACATTGCAGACTTGAATGGAATAGAAGATCACAATAAGTTTTTCAATATTTTTATAATATCAGTTCTTATTTGTTTTGTAAGCTGTGAGTTTGCTAGCACACTAAGTGATGAGGCACATCCTAGCATCAAACATGATCTGGTATAAACAAATATGGAATATTAGGTACTTAATTTCTTTTGATTCAAACATGATAGTGGGAATCTCTAGATTAATTTCCATTGAAACGTATTCTGGTTCATATTATTCATTTATTTATTTAATGATATGTTTTTTTCACTCCTAGCACATCTTTCTTGAGTTGCATTCTATCGTGATTTATTTCTCGAAAGAAATAGTCTTCTGGCATCATGTTGAAAGCTACTAAGGAGGCTGTTTTATATGAAGTCTAAATCAACTCAATCAGATTGACAGTAAGACATTCATTATGGAGCAAAGTAAAATTTAGATTCAGTTTGAAGGACAATGCAATATGTGTAGGATAAAACACTTCTACAGACAGCAAATATTAAAGTTGGGAGTACGATACGATAGATGCACAAAATAGGTGAATGACTCAAACAGTCCCGTTCCACTGAATACAGCCTGGTAAAGCTGTGGTTTTATTTTGAAACTTGGCAAGTAGGACCATCAGTGAAATGAAATTATCTTCATGTGACTTCAAATTGTGTCATCTTGGGAAATGTAGAGAAAACATATATTTAAGGATTTGGTTAGCTGTTAAACGTGTAATGATTTTTCCTTGATGAAATGAAATTGCCCTTCCTGCTTTTGAGATTCTGAATATTAAATAGCTGCCTAGTTGGAAAATAATTCAGAACTCCTTAAAAATTCTTGATATGCCAAATGAATGTAATTAATGAAATTTCTTAAACATTTTATCCTTAATTCTTTTTTATGCAGTATGCTGTACGAATCTCATTGTCCTGCAATTTTTGAGTGGCTGTGTTCTGAATTTACTTAAGAAAAAGATCAACCACAGTCCAAATGGAGCTCCCAGTCTACATTTCTGCAGGAAGGTTTTCTGCCCTGTTCTTCAATGATTTTAAATAGTTGCTGTTCTTTACTTATCAGTAAGTGTCCCAGACAATCTGATTCTGTAAGGACACTCTCAGTGTGAAAACTTGGTAGAATTTGTCTCACACTAATTCCTGGCACCCATTCTTCATTCTTGTCTGTAGGTTTTGAATAGAAACCATCAAAATAAACAGAAGAATTGCCCTGTACTGTATCTCCATATAAGCTGTTGCAGTATTTCCCACAAGTGAGGATATGTGAGGGCCAGTGAGAAAATGGTTTCTATAGTCATTTTCTCATTTCCTACAAATGGGAAGGAAAGACTTGCACACTGAACTGTGGAAAAACAATGAGAGAACTGATAAAATCTGTTCTCCTCATTTATTACTTCTTGAAAAAAATAAATCTTTCCTGTGTAAAGAGCAACACAGTCCTTCGCTGAGATACTCATGACAGAGTTTAATGGACTGATCAGAAAACAGCAATCTGCAGAACTGCCTAGGCCAAACGAAGCATCAAACTGATAAAGCCTTGATTTTTAGGGGGCTGAGTTGCAAAATTGCAAAATTGCAGTTTGTGCAATACAGATGTAGCAGTTGGATTTAATTTATTTGGCTCTAACAGGATGCACATATCACAGAACAGTAGGGATTGGAAAGAATCTCAGTGGCTCTTCTTTGAACTCTCTCTAGCTCGCCACATTCTTTTTAATGCACCCCAGGGTACCATTGGCCTTCTGGGCCACAAGGGCATGCTGCTGGCTCATGGACAACCTGCTGTCCACCAGAACCTTAAGCCTTTCTCCGAAGAGCTCCCTTCCAGCAGATCCACCCCTAACCTGTACTGGTGCATGCAGTTATTCCTCCTTGTACGTAGGACTCTACACTTGCCCTTGTTGAACCTCATAAATTTTTTCTCCCCCCAGCTGTCCAGTCTGTCCATGTACCATGCCGTGCCCCCCGTATTCATGTGTCTAGGCACCTTTAAGATATATTGCTTGTTGTAGCTTGAAATATCAGCCAGTAAAAGAACAAGGAGACTACAAATAAAGGACTCTTTAATGTAAGCATACAGTGAAATTTAGAATATAGAAAATGTGTCTGCATAGAACAAGTAGCTTTTGAGACAGTACTTCACCTTTACCTTCTGTGTTCTTTAATATAAGGACTTTTATCAAACTTAGCTGAAAGTTGCTCATTAACTAGCAAGTAAAAAGGAAGTGCTTTTGCATGCTGTAATCACTTTGTTATTTTAGATTTGTTAGATTGTGATCACTTTGCTTCCAAGAAGCTCTCAGTAAGTGAAGAGAGCAAGAACACTGTGGCAAAGGAATTCTGTAACATATGTGAATTTAATAACAGAAGACCAGATTTATGTCCAAAGAATTAGAAATATGGTTGATCAAAGAGTTTCCAAGGTCAGAATGTGTTCTCTGGGAATTTTTCAGTCAAGATGATTAAAAGAGAGTTAAAGTGACACTGGACTTCAGTGGCTGCTTTTGGTCACTGCTTTTTTGAAGGGTGTTTGAAGGGCTCTACCATAGGAAGTGAGCAAGAAGTCTCTGCTTTTTAGTGGAAATTAATGAGTTTGTGACCAAGAACAGCTTCGAGACTGTCTGTCACAATATGGAACAGGAGGTAGGAATCTTGGAGATCCTTTTCAATTTGGAGATCCTTTTCAATTTCCCACAGACATGAACACTGCAACTAAGATCCTAGTTCATTACTGGGATGAAACTTATTAGAAAACACAGGGTGAGTCTGGACTAGAGAACCTTAAAAACAAAGTGAGATGTAGTGAGGTTATGTTACTACTGCATCCCTTTCTCTTCAGGTATGTATGAGACCTAAAGAATAACTGTAATTATTAAAGGTTAAATGGTTTAACAAGAATAGGTGCAAATACTCCTGTCAGTAACCTGAAGTAATAATTCACTGATATAACTTCCCTTACTAGCTCAGGGCAGGGAGAAGGATGAAATAGTAGTTTAAAAATAATGGCAAGGTTTTATGCAATGATATTTTGTATGTTTAATTAGCTGGGCTTTACAAACAAAGTTAATACTACTTTTCTGTCTTTGAAAGGGCAGGAGGCCAAGGCCAACAAATGATAAACTGGTAGGTACTTCTTTGGAAAGATTAGAGAAAGCATCTAATCTTCTGTGCAGCAGGATGAGGCTGACTGACAGACCATTATCCTTCTTTGAAAAGGTTAATGTAATTTTCCTAGCAGGCAGCAAGTTGACGATCTGATTTAGAAAGGGTGTAGGCATTTGTATGACCCAAGTTACGTGCGCAAATATTATAATGACTGAAACATTATCACTTATCACATAACTTTTCAGATTTATCTCTAAACGCTACCGTGCTTTCCATCTATGTGAATTAGATTGTTTTGCACAGGGGATCAACAGTAATTTTCTTTCAGCCTGACCAACAGGTCAGTCAGCTTTCATAGACAAGCTCAGACGTATGTGTTTTTGGAAGTGTCAAAGAGAGGGCCAACAATCAGTGCCATTTTATACACTGTATAATTATCTATGTGAAAATGAATGCTTCTGCCATCTTCACATATTAAATCGATTGACAAGCATGCCTGTTCAGTCCTATAGCACAGAACAAGAAATTCACTCAAAGTAATTTATGCACCTCTTATGCACTCTCATGAATCAATCCTCCTAAATCTTTTATTTTCTTCTATAGTCAAGGAAAGAAGGGAGAGAAGTACCCTTGCAGGCTATCTAAGGAAGGGCCCATCTACCTCAGTGATGAAACTTTCACAGGTAGCTCCAGGACAATTAAAATTAGAAGGATTTCAGTAGCCCTCTGTAATCATCTGTTGGGAGGGTTGCCCTGAATGAATCAATTTAGCGTGTCCTGTAATCTTTGTTGTCTTGTCACCTCTGCCAGCTCTCTGTCAAAAAATGTAAACATGAGCCCACAGATACCTGTGCCTTTTGCTGCCTGTGTGCAATAGCCAGCAGTCTCAGTGAGCGGTGGAATTGGAATTGACAAAAGCATCTCCCTTGCCATTAGGAAGAAGCTCAAGGATTCTGATTTCTGAATAAACGTGGGAGAATGGTTGTGGAAGTCTTGATCAAGGAGTTCCAAAAGGCTGAGTGAATGCCAAATCAAATTCAACTTGGCACATCAAAAAACATACCTTGGTATTTGAAGGTCAATACATAATTTTCTCACATAAGCTTTTTAAAGAAATTTTTAAGTAAATATGCATTTTCACTTATCAAGACTTTGATGTATGTATCTACTACTATATTAAGAAAGGGAATAACATCTAAATCTGTCATCTCCTTTCAAGCTGAATAAAAGAACAGTGTTTAAGTTGTTTGTTAAAATTTGTCCACTAAAACCATAATATTATTCTAGTACCAGCATAAATGAAATGCTAAGGCTGTACTTCTTTACTGATCATTTTCATTTAATTTAACTATCTTACGGCATGACTAAAGATTGCATGCATTTGCAGAGAGAAGGAAAAAGAGAGAGGAAGAATGTATTGGAACAAATATACTATCGAGATTGACTTATAATTTGACAGTTCTGTCCCAGTCCCTCTGCTGTGTTTCACTTGAGCCCTGCCTGCTCCTTTGCTGGACTCACAGTGGTCGTTCTGTTCTGGAGTTTCGATTCTGTCCTTCAGTTCTGAAGTACTTCCTTTTCTGTACTTGATGTTTAAACATATTTCTTACATCTTGACTTGAATCTTCTTGAATCTTTTAAAGAATTTTTTCTTCTCGTTTTTTTTTTTTTTTTTTTTTTTTTTTCTCTGCTTTATGGTACACACTGATTGCTGCATTAGGACCGTGGAAATTTCATCTAAAATATGTTGGTTGCTCTGAAAGTAATGCCTCCTATTTATTTCCATGAAAATTACAGCACATACAAGGAGCACAATAACACTATTTGGTAGAGAAAATTATCAGCTATAAAATAGTGTTTTTCAATATAGTGACCACAATTAGCTATGCATTTTCACCAGTGATGATAAAGGGACTTCATGCAGTGCCTGTAAAAACCTGCACCAGTGGAGGTGGTCCACTGTCACCACTGCTGAAACACACCACCCACTGCCTCATTGTGCTCACATCCACTATTTGGACTCCATAAACCTTCAGCAAGTGTTGATGAATGTCAGTGGGCGCCATTTTTTCTGCATGGAGGAATTCAACTGCATACCTTTGCTTCATACCACATGTCCATGTCAGACACATTTTGTCAGACCACCCCTCTGCTGTCATTTGTCACATGACAACAAAATGTAATGGAATATTGTTGGGAAGGTTCAACCTCTACTGCCATACCATCAATATCCACCTCTGACATTGTGGGTCAACACAACAAAATAAGAGACATTACTTCTGGAGCAGACCTCAATATTGAAATATAATCTAATTGTTGCCATCAGAATTTGCAGTCTGTTTTTTATGATACTCTTTAGGTAATACTGAAAAACTCATCATGATGTAAACAAAAATTACTAATGCAAAGATATTTCTTTCCACAGCGGAACTAATATCTTAGAACATTTCTTTACAAGACATGTCTTAAGGCAGAGTTACAGTGCTTCTACTGTATTTGTCTCTGTCAGTGGTTGGTTTTTATTTTGCATGTTTTCAGATTTTCACGCTGTCCTTCCGAGGAGGACTGAATCACCTGCCAAAAGTTATAGGGTTGGCAGAGCTTTAAAAGGATCAAACATACCACAGAGGAGTTTCTCTGGTCAAATAATATTAAAAGTTAAGTATTCAAGATTACCAGGTGCAATGACTCTGAAATGAATTAAAAGTAAATGTTAAATGAACCCACCTGACATTTGTTCTCCTCCAGTCAGCCGGGCATTTTATTTGTTGCCCTGCCAGAACAGAAAAGGAACCAAAATTCAAGTCTGTTCAATCACCTTGACATGGAATTATAGGAATACTTTTGCTATAGGTGCTCAGTCAGTTACAGAAGTCAACTGAAGAAATGGGAAAGCTGTTTCATTTTATTTTTCTGCAAATGACAACTGCCGCTTTAATCCCTCTCACATACATTTTCTTCTTAAGGCTGTAAGGTTTGAGATTTATGAGACTAGAATATCACCTGAAATGGAGAGGAATTCTCTGCAAAGACAGCACTCAGTGGAGTTAAAAATCTCAACTACTCCAAGAGAAATTTGCTAATTAGTTTGACACAAATGCCAGTTTCAAATTCATCATGACAAATAAAGGGCCTCAGTTTCAGATAGCACCCCAACACCTACTCTATTTTCAGCAGAGTAATGACAATGCAAGCATTGAAGTATTAAACACATTTGAAGTAGTTTGCAACAGTGGGGTCTAAATAAAAATGTGATTTAAAAGAAGGGAAATGGAATCTTTTCCCTTAGATATGGAAATTTCTTAAAATAATATGTTATTATATAATATCTTGATTTTAGGTATATTCTTCTAAGAAATATCTTTCATTTGTGAGGTTGCAGCACTCCTTGCTGTACAATGTCATTGGTACTACTGATAACTTTGAAGTCTGAGGCTGAAGTTATCCCATGACTCAAATTTAACACTTGATCTTTATTGGAATAGTTTTCCTGTGAACCAATATGTGTGTGATACTGCTTTAAAGGTACAAACCAGAAGTCCTATACTGGACATTATGTAAGCAAGCTCAGGCTGTTATTCTGTGACACAGTGAAATAAGCCTTGCTTTAGTACATTTGGAGCTTGCTTTTTGGGAGAAGTTGTCTGGCGCCACAAAAGGAATTAGTGAGCAGAGATGTGAAGACTATTAAGTTTATTTTAAGAATGCGTTGCCAGAGATCTAATAAATTTACTTACTGCTGCAGGCCATGCACGCATGAAATCTTATTAATGCAGGTGGTGTGGTTGTTTTTTTTTTTTTCCCTTCAGAGGGAGGTGCAGGGTGGGGATCCTGAGGAAAAAAAGGTATTCTGCTTTAGGTAATACAGGCATTGTTTAATGAGAGGCATGACAGCTTGAGTGGTGTGTTTGGGTTTTCTCTGTTTCTACTCACAAGGAAGTTTAATTGTGAAGCTTGTTTCTGACTATACAGAACGCGGACTAGCTTTATGGTGACATAGGAGTAATTGTTTAATAAGAGAATAATTCTCAACTAAATTGATTTTGTTGGGTAATTTTTAAATATTCCAAAGGTGACTTACAAAGCGTTTGAGTTTGGAGGTTTACCACATCACAGTTTGGGAATCGTTGTATGTTTGAGCTTTTTCAGAACTTTTGTTTGTGCACCTAAGAAAAGCACATCAACAGATTTGGGTATCTTAAAGTTGCCCATGTATACTGGTTGTTTGAATATTCTCTCTTTACTTTCAATGGAGCGGTCCATCTCTTTCCAAAGCGCAATCCAGCTGATTGTGTAACATGTGCCTGCAGTTCCTTGCAGTGCAGCTTTTTCCATTCCTTCTGCCTACAAAGCTAGCTTAATTAAACATGTCTTTTAAATTATTAAAATACGAATCCTACCCATAAGACAAGCGTCTCTTGTCTTCACCTTTTCTAAAGCAGAAGCCAGTTGTGTTTCTGTGTTGACACCTGAGCAAAACATTCTGTGCTTTGACAGTAGCGGTTCTTCACTGGAACTGTGGATGTGTGCTTTGTTCAGTTTGTAAAGATCTCCTATGGTGGCTTTGAACTTTTTGGGTCTTCCACTTCCATTAAGGACAGTGATTCTGCAGTGCATATAGGTATGTGCTTAAACATTTCAAGTAGTAACATTTCATTTGTACCCCGAGTTCATAAATTTACATATTCACAAATATAACTTTATAAATGGGAAGCAATCAGCATCTTGCAGAGATGCTTATGGCACAGAATCCCAAACCAGCAGGGGGACCCTTTGGATTCCTTTGAAGTCAGTTGCAAAGCTAACCACTTTACATCTCTGAAGGCTTTTAACCATAGGTGGTGTTCCAGCATCTCTCCTTTGTGATTCAGACTAGGCTTGTCTTTATCAGTTTTGTTTTTTCCATCTTCAAAAGCTCAAAACCTCTCAGCACAGCCAGCAGAGTGAAGATATCCTGGCTCTTGGTGAACTAATGTATATAGAGCTGATCTAAACTGCAATTAATTTAAAGCAATGAAATGCAGTGGCTGAAGACCTGGTACTCCCCCCCCCCTCAATAGATTTCCTAAATGAAAATCTCATTAATCTCCTGCAGAAGAACTAGGATAGCCTTGAACTGAGAATTCCTCAAATTAACCCATCATGAATCTCCATGTTTGGAGTTGTCCTTAGTTATGTTTAGTTGGATTTCAACTAAACTGGGTACAAAATGTAATATGCAGTAGCTAGTCTACAGATTTCAGTATTTTCTCTCACTTCCCCTTCTCTTTTTCTAACAAAGGCGTTGTATAGTATTCTTCAAATATTTTTTTCTGCTACTTGACTTCAAGCATTTGCTTAGTCTAGGCCATGGCAAACAACCATTTCAATTTGTTTCTTGGGGGTAGAGATAAAACAGAAGGAAAAAAGAGTTACAGAGGCTACTGAAAGATGGAAACTGTCTGCAGTTCATTGGATACCAGCAATTACACTCCAGGCAGGCCAAGTCCGTAAGGCTGGGAAGTGTGTGTTTTCTCCTGAGAAGTAAGAGAAAGCATTGTTTTAGTCCCTAATCACTCAGGGCTAGTTTGAGGGGTTGGCTGTGGTTGTTCTGCAAATATATTCAGTTACTGTGGCAGGAGTGCAGAAGGGTGCAGAGTTCAGCAGATTTTGTTAGTGATTGGAGTCTGCTGTGCTACATTTCAGGAAGACTTACGAAGGTGGAGCATTTAAACAAGTTAGTTGGTAATTATAAGGTTAACTTATATATTGTTGCGGTCAATTCAAAACGTTCTAATGGCGTATTTTGTGTGCTGGCTTTACGTATTATTTTGCTTCTGCAAACGTATTTTCTGTATGAAAATACAGCAGTTCTACTGGATATGCAATTTCTGGTGATCCTTCATAGGAGGAGGAAAGGTGTATTTTGTGTTGCTCCAGTTCATTAAATGAAGAAAATTTATTAGCTATTTGTAAGTGTCTTTTTTGAAATTTATCAGACAAAACGTTTATTTGAGACCTTTGCAGTTGTAACATGGAGCTGTGATGTATTGAAACTACAACACTGCGGCAAATCAGAGTTGTTGAAACAGCGTGTCTTGATCTGAGCATATAATGTCTTCTCTATATTTTTTTCTTAAGTTGTATCTTAATCAGGGGAAGAATCACCTAAGATTAGATGTTCTTTTTGTAGTCTGGCAAAAAGCATGTTTATACAGGCCATGAATCATGTATAGCAAATAGTGTGAGAATGAAAAAAACTTGGGCCTGCCAATGTTGGAGACAGCTTCAGGGACAAATGGGGAGTCATGATGCTGAGGACAAAGATTTCATGTCCGGTCTTACTTATAATAAAATTGTTATAGTAACTAAAGTAATCTAACTTTAATCTAACTAGAGTAATGTAACTTTATCCTGCTATATATTACATAAGTTGGCTTGGCACAGAGGTGGCTAATCAGAGCATAAAGAAATCAATTTCTAAAGGTGAAATATTCCATTTTCTTTCCTCTGCCTGTGTGTCATTTCTTTTCCCTGTAGGTTGAACTCAAGTACAGGAGTGGGTTTCCTTTTTCAGATGTTTCATATCCCTGCTGCAATGAGGAAATCCATAGGAAGGAAAAGGATAGTATAGAAACTTTGCAAACAAGTCACCAAACAGTAGCAGGAGCTGGAAAGAGCTGGAAAGAGCTGGAAAGAGCTGGAAGGAGAGGAAGAAAACAGTTTCTTAAAATGTCTTGCTGTTGTTCTAGTTATGTCACATAATGATTCCTGAACTATAGGAGGGCTGTTAATATTTCACTACTGGCCTGGTTATCTTTTATTAACCTCCTAGTCTGGACAGGAAAATAGATAAGAAGAAAAAGGAGGAAAGACCAGCATATAAAATTTTTAAAGGTACTCTCTTTTCTTGGTGCTTTCTTTACCATTCAGATCAAGATAATGACTACTATTTTATAATTTAATTCCTATGTATTCTTACTGATTTTCTTCATTTTTTTTCCCTGTTCTCTTTTGTTCTTGTGATTAATGCATGTTCTGTTTCTTGGAAGAATTTATAGAAGGTTTGGTTTTGTTTTTTCATTAAATGATCTCTGGTAATGACTAAAAAGTATAGCTGTGTTGTACCATAAAGATCTACGTGTACAAGTCAGCTGTGTTTGTTCAGACTCATATCTTGTGGGCACAGTAAGTCTGTGTGTCTACCCTTATACAGGTCAGGCACTCTTTAACTGATTCACCTATGCCTGGTTACACTGTGGATACAATGCAGGGAAGCCAATATCTATATCAAAATCCCTCCATTTCTGTTGAAGTCAGTACACAAACCTGTGGTGTAGCTGTACGCATTTTTGACGAGTTATGGTTCTGGGGTAACTCCTAGGGAGAGCAAAGCCACAGTCAGGTGCTCATCACATAATGCCCTTTTAGGTCACCACTGCTGAAGAGATGGGATTTAATGGCAGAGAGATTTCTTTTACCATTTTGATAGAGTCCAATGGTCAGAGGAGAGAAGTGGAGCTGAGTCTTTCCTTCTCTGAGTTCTTTGCATGATGATAGAAAGTTCTGACAATTGAATCTGTATTTCTCATAGAGGTTTTATTTCTTTATAAAGATATCTGAGCAGCACAGGTAGAAAGATCAATGCTTAAGTGTGAGTATTCATTCGAATCATTTTCCCTTGAAACTATTGTGCTAACCAAGCCTGTACCCCCCTTTTCTTTTATTCATGTTGTGTAATTGAAACTGAAGTTTCCAGGTGACTTAATCTTTCTAGAAATATCTATCTTGATTACCCTTGCAAAAGTAATTTATTGCTGCTTTCTGACATGTTACCAGTTTACCAACAGGATTCCTGTGAAGAGGAATTCTAGGCTACATCCTTCTTTGACACATCACTTTTCAGGTACACCTTTCCAGAGGGAGGTGTCCTTCAGTTATTCCTGAAGTCACCTCATGGCCCACCTTTCCCCAGACACTTAGCTTTAACTCTTTGCAAAGCTTTGACTGTGTCTCAACTCTTCCTATCTCCATTCCTGTGCATGTCTGCCTGCACCATATCCTATCAATTTGTCTATTACTGTTTCCTGATTTATCACATTGCACTCTGGCAAAATTTGAGAAACAGGTTTTCATCCATCTCTCTAGCAATATCCCACAACTGCATCTCACTGATGTCAAGCAAAGTTATTTTGGATGTACCTCATTGTAATTTGGCACTCTTTCCTTTTGTTCAGTTTTAAAAGTGCTCTGTTAATGGCTTCTTTCTCCAAGTTTCTGGTGTGTTTGTATTACAGACACTTGTCTGGAAAAACCCAAACTGTCACTGATGCATAGTACCTTAATTATGTGCCTCGCAGTTAAATGTTTGACTAAGCCCAAGGAAAGTTCCAAAAAAAAAAAAAAAAAAAAAAAAAGAAAGAAAGAAAAGAAAAAGCCTAAAAAGAATGCAAAATTCATTTGCCTATAGAAATATTATTCTTATAAATAGGACAGATAATTTAATAGGGAACCAGATAAAGATAGCATTTATATCTTATAATTCCTGAAAGCTGTATAGTCTTAGATGATCTTTACAGATCATCTCTTTGGCTGATGCTTGCTTGGCTCTACCATATAGTAGAAAAGGCCCAATTTTCATCTAGTTTAGACATGATTCAATTCTTCTTACCCAGCATTAGATGACTTTAGTAAAGATGTCTACAACGCACCTGATCACCACAGGCATCTTTTACAGTTGCTGACAAAAAATGTAGGCATTTCTACATATTTTGAGACACTGTTATTCTAGAATAGATGCCTAAAATAACAGAGGCCTTAAAAGATGCCTCTTTCCTGGTTTTGAAAGTTCAAAATTACTAGCCAAAAAGTAGGTGCCTGAAGTTAGGTAATATGAATCTTCTGCTTCCTACTCTATTGTAACACGAGTCTGAGATAGTAATAATACATATTTAAAAAAAAAAAAAGTTCTTATTCTTTGAATAACATTGGACCTTGGGATGTGTTGCACAATTTAGAAAATATTTCTTTTAAGCACAAAAGTACAAAGAGGAGAAGGCAAGATGTAAAATACCTACATATAAATAGATTTAGAAGTAAATATCTAAACCTGAAACTTGGTACTGTACATTCTAAACTATGAAAAATAGATATTTCTGGGGCAGAAGTAGGCCAGTCAAAGTGGAAGACCTAGAGATAATGTGGATTTGCTTTTTTGTTTGTTTGGTTTTGTTTTTTACTTGAAGGAAAAATTAAAAAAAAAATGCTGAAAGCAAGACAGATGAAATTAATACAACAGTAAGTCTTTCTTGTTGCCTTTCTTGTTTTCTGATTCCTAAGTTTAATACTCTCATTAGGTTTTTAAATCAGCATATTTCTTCATTTTCCATAGCATCACTGACAGCAAACTGGTTTTGTAGTTGTCTACTGGAACTTCTCCACATGGCTGTTCCTTCTTAACCGAGGGACTTTGCCTCTCGTATGGCATTTTTTATTTGTTCAGTAATTATGTGCAAATATAGATTAGATTTGTTTGACCTATTTAATACATTAAGAATAAAGCAAAGAGACCTATCCATAAGTACAGTGTTGTTTGTATGCCTGTGTCCGCAGACTTTTTGAAATATTCATTCTCTGGGCAGTAGAACAGTGATGCCAGGTTTTACGTTGCGATGCTGCAAACCCTGGAAGAAGTTTTTCCTTCAGCTGGGAGTTTATGATGCCTAATGCGCATTGCTAGAAAGCAATGAACTTATATAGCAGCATTTTTTTTCTTCATAGTGATACCTACATGTACTGTTTCATTTATTTTATGATAGACATTTTATTCCTCTGTCAAGTCATGTTTAGACTGGCCAGTGTTCAGAGGTGTTACACACAGCTTTTCTTACAAATTATTTTGCATTTATCCCAAGAAACTGATGGGAACATGCTTTCTGGCACTACAGTTACTGGATTTATAGTGGTGCTTGTTACAGTTTTTGTTATGCATTTTTAGCCTTCCCATTGGAGCAGTTGAGATGAAAGGAACAGAAAGAAGCAGGGCCAGGAAGCATGATACTTTCGTGACCATTTGCCTACTTTCATTTACACAGTACTGTTGCCTTTATGTTAGAGAGATTACACAAGTTTGGTAGTGGGTTTTTTGTGGGTTTTGTGTTTGTTATTTTTCTAGTAGACAGGTCAATAACAAAACACAGAGGCTTATCTGAAGTAGAGTGCAAGAAAATGTAAGGTTTCTTGTTCAAGGGAACAGATTGGAAGAAACTAGAAGGGGAAAATAGTTAAACCATGAGTGAACTGAAATACTTAGATATATTTCTCTGCTATCCAGAGTAAGTTATTTTATTCCCTAGCTTTTGCACAGAAGTGTTTAAAGGGATTTCTTGGCATGTTTCTAATTGTCATTACCTGAGCTAATCTTGTTCTGTAGCAGCACCTTGTGGGAAGGTGATCAGACTACAGCCTCACACCAGCCAGCATTCCCAGAAGACAGTTGCTGAATGAGCATTTATCTTCAGTGAGCAAACCAGGCTGTTTTATTCCTGCGGAAGAAATTACAGGATTCCCCTGAGTAGTAACAAACACCTCCAATAGAATGACATATGGAACTTCATTTGTTCTGCTTCTTATCTGTGACACCCAGAATCCCTATGCTGACAAGAAATGCCTTTTTACTGTGGGAAATCAGTGAACAGGTGGAGATAAACCATACATGACCAAGTAAAGCTATGTTATATTTTATCAGAAATGTGTAATTTGCTATATTCCATCTGTTGTACAAATACTTGGTTTATAGACAGTGAAACGATTCCTGGTTCTTTGTAGCTCTTATATTTCCCACTGAAAAGAAGTGTTGCACTTTTAGCTGGGCCTTAAAGTACCATCTGTTTACATTTGCTTCTGGATTGCTTCTTTACACTACGATAAACTTCTTATAGTTTGCCATTTCAATGACCACTCCTACTGTGTCACAGTTATACAAATCCTATTAACTGTAGGCACATCAGCTCAATTTCTGCTGGAAACAAGAAATTAGGCTGAGACATGCTCATGTTGCATGCTGGTGTTCAGTGTTTTGCATCTGGTGTTAAATGGCTTCCATATCATCCCCTGCAAAACTATGAGTGATGTTTCTTGTATTATTGCATTGATTTGGCTTCAAAAAAAGAGCCTGTTTTTACTGATAAATATATGAGCAATTTATTTCCTTTAGAGCTATGAATATTCTTTATGATACTGTGAGAAGAAATGTTGTCTTCACCTTAAGGACAATGCCATCTGCATTAACAGTGTCACCTGGAGATACTGACTTGGTCCATATTAGAGATTCAGATCCCCCTGCACTGCTTTGCTGCACTCAGCTTTCATTTCACGAGTGCACAGAAACCATCCATGTGTATTGAGACCTCAGGGAAGCTGCTGTACAGCTACAACAGTACAGACCTTGGAAGAGCTCCTCAGGATCAATTTTCTTTGCTAGTGTGTGGTGCTACAGCAGTACTAGTGTAACTGTAACTGAAACAAATTGTGACAATGTCTTTTGGTCTGTTGAAAGCTTAATTCTCAAAACACATTTCAGCAGCTTAATAACTTTGGGGAGATACCATGAAATAGGTCATTACAAAAGAGTTAAAAAGGATGCCAGTAAGCATTTGGGTCTCTTTAAATTTCCTTAGGTGACACACGCAACTGTGCTTGTGTGGTTGACCCAATAATTAGAAGCTTGTAAGCTTAGGAGGACATTAGCACAGCTATAAATTGTGGCATTTATCAGGGATACTCAATATTATTGAAACCATTTCCTAGCAAGATGTGAAAGCTCTTCCTAAAATCCTACAGGAAAGCCCCAAAATGATAATTTTATTGAACTAAGTATTACGTTTTGAAACAGGCTGCATGAGTAAAGGCAATCAGACAGTAGCTATCATCTCCAGTCTCTCAAGATTATAAGGACCTCCCCCAGAAGAGCACTTCTGGTACTCTTATCAAGGAAGGTCCACCTGACATCTTTTGTAGTGAGTCATTTAGAAGTGCTTGTATCATCCTCCATTTTTGTAATTTCTGAAAAAGGGATCCCAAATATAATTTGATGAATTCTTGTTCTTTTTCCTTCAAAAAGAAGAAAATCAGCATACTTCGGAATGAATGGGACTTCTTTGTATGCATCTAAAATCAACTGTAGTGTACACGCATCAAATCTATCACGATTATTTACCTGTTATTTTTTAGTGCTAGGCTTTTGTTATGCTGGAATTTTAATATACAGCTAAGATGGTTTCTTACTCAGGATACAAGTTTCATTAACCTAAGTATTATTTAATACAGAAAATGAGTATATATATATATATATGTATTTTATTTTGCAGGAGGCAATAAGCTGAAGAATCAACATTTTCGTCTAAACTGGGCATGGATTTCCTTAGAACAGGAATATTATTTAGTAAATGAAGATTCCAAATATCTTGATGTCATCCTTAAACGGAGAGGTTACCTTGGAGAAACTTCTTTTATAAGTAAGATCAATTTTAGTCTGAATAGTTGCTTCTATAAACCACTGGCCACATACTTCATAACAGTCATCAATATATTTATGTCCTTTTAGAATTGTTTGATATAGAATATAATAGAAGAATATAATAGAATGTAAGAATATAATAGAATGTAAGAATATAATAGAAGTAATATATTGATTTATCAAAACAACTGTCCTTTGTTGAGCTAGTTGTATGATTTCTTTAGTTGTATGATGACATTTTCACATGGTTGTTTTGGCTAGGTTTCATGACGGGGTTTGTTTTTGCAGCCTTTTGCAATTCATTTTCAATTGAACATCTCAATCCTCCTTTTGATTTGAAACATTAAAACTTCTGTTGGCTTCAATATCAGAAGAGGACCATACAAGCAGAACTGGTTAATCAACATGAAACTGAAATTTATCACAGCATGTCATTCTGAGTAGTTCTCTGGAATATTTCTTCTCCAGAAATAACTTTGTAGTTTGAGTTGCATTTTTGAGAATATTTTAATAGTTTAGATTATAAGTATTTCGTTGAATATAAATATAAAAATTTAAAATTAAAATCATAAAGTGTATAATGTTAGAATAGTACAACAAGTTATTCTTTTATTAATATGAGCATTTGTATTTGTTTAGATATGTAAATGCTTTTTATGATGCAGTCATAGTTCAGTTTGTGTTTGTGACAGACTGTTTAATCACTAGCAGAACAGGTTTTTGCCTTCAGGAAACAGAATGTTTGTTTCTGAATCCAATTTGGAGGTTACAAGGAGTTCTATTACTTGGGAAGACATTGAAACAGAAAAGAGTGAAGTGAGGTCTTGCTATAATTCTGTAGTATTTTTAAATTCTGTTGTGTTGTATATCACAGAATTGCAAAATTATCAAGGTTGGAAAAGACCTCTGAACATCATTCTGTCCAACCTCCCTGCTCAAGCAGTTTCCCCTAGAGCACATTACCCATGACAGTGTCCAGGTGGCTTTTGAATATCTCCACGGAGGGCAACTCCACAACCTCTTTGGGCAGCCTGCACCACTGCACAGAACACAGAAGTGATTGCACAATACGGAAGTCTAAGGGAGAGTTTTTCCTGACTTACCTCCAGCTGGTGGAAAACAGCAGGGACTGATGGCAGCCACTTCCTTTTGGGGTTGAAATTACTGATACAGACTAGGTTTTTTTGAGAGTCAGTCTCATCTGCTCTTAGCTCATGAGATTTCAGAAAAATTGAGGAAATAAGGGTATTTACCTCTTCTGTTACCAGACATTTTTACTGGGAGAACAGATGGCATATGTCCAATCTAAATAAAAAGGTATCTTGAATACATTACATTAAAGCACCTGGGCAGACTCCAGAACAGGCAAATATGTAGAGGGTGAGAATTTTAATTTAAATATATTTGTATATATACTTACTATTAAAAATAGTTTGTAAAAGAAAGACATGAGAAATATCTCAGAACTTGAACAGATTTTTCAGTGAATAATCTTTTTGTGTGTGCGTGTGTCAGAAGAATTCAGAAATCATTAATGAAAGGACTTCCTTTTAAAGAAATATATTAGACTCTACAGAATATTGCCATTTTTATTGTCCAAGCAAAATACTAAAAATACTGTAACAATAAAAGACAACATTTAGAAGTCTATTTCTACAGATGCAAATACATGTATAATCCTAATTTTCAAAGTACTTTTGTTTCTTCAGAAACCTCAGTAGTTTCATGGCCTGAAGAGTCTCCCACAAATAGGTAACAAGGCCAATATTTTCCCACAGACTTGCAAAAAGGTTGAGATGTTGAGGTCTGCTGCTTGTCAAGAAGTATACTAAAAGTACTGAATGTCCTTTTGTGCCACCTTTCATGCACCAATGTATGTATTAATATATATAGCAATAAGTATGCTATATGTAAATGGGGAGGTTGGTGTCCCTGCATGTGGCAGGGGGGTTGGAGATTCATGATCCTTGAAGTCCCTTCCAACCCTGGCCATTCTGTCATTCTGTGATTCTGTGATATATAAACAGCAATTTTAGCTGTACCATACAGGTAAGACTTGTACAGCTTTTAACGAGGCTATGAGTGAAATGGTAAGTTGTAATGAATGATTATACTTATCACCTGTGCAAGGAGGGATTATTTTATAGGCACCTAGGGTTGATACCACTGCTGTATTTGTTTCACAGAATACAGTTCTTGTCCAGATTTCGTTTTCCCTGTAATGAGAAAATACAGTTGTATCAACAAGAAAGACAACAATAAACATGTATCATTTTCCAGGCCATTGTGTGATCCAAGCAGTACGCTCATTATCTTCAGCCCATGTTGGCAGTCAGCTGAGGCTGGTACAGGAGTTGTTAAAAGCTGTTTGCAGTGTCAGGGGAGTGAAAAGGTGGGGAAAAAAGAAATGCATTATCACATTTCCACATTTCTTTTAGAGAAAGTAAAAGAATAAGAGATGAGTGAAATGGGGATTTAAGTATATGTTGCTTAAATTAACTCCTGTTACTGGCTAACAGTTTGACTTCTGGCCTTTTAAATAAAGAAGTTGTACGAAGTTTTCTACCTGTGAATTCAAGTTCAGTTTCTGAATTGAGATGACTCAAAATCAAGCAAAGGATCTGACAAGCACAAGAACAATAAGCCTCCAGTTGGCTCCCTTCATCCTGCAGAATGGAATTACAGAGCTTAAAGGATGCAAAAGATAGTAGGGAAAATGCTTACTAGCCTTGCTGGCCTGTGGGCCGAAAGGTCTTAAGGGACTTAAAGGTTACATCAAATATTGGCACAAGTGGAGAAGTTTTGTAAGGAAAAGGGATATGCTTGAACACATAAAATAATACAGTTTGAAGAAATAGACAGAGAAGAGAGAAGTTTAAATGTGAGTAAAACCTTTAAGATTTGAATTGTACTGTAGAGTTGGAACAGTGGCTAAATGCATGAGTTGGAGATAGTTATAAAGGCTTCTCTAAAGTGAGGGCCTGCAGACAGCCTTAAACTGGGAGGGAAGTAAAAAAAAAAAGCCATTTTTAAGTGGCTGCTTTGGTGGGGATAGCTGCCCTGAATTTTATCCTGTCACTTTACTATTTCAACTTGACCTGAATTGAAAAGTTTGAGTTTAATGACTGTTGTAACATAAACACTGGAACAAGTGGATAATTATTTTTAAAAATGCTTGCTGTAGTGAAAATGACCACAGTGGCTCATGTTTTACATCTTCTGTCAACGTTGTCTCCCTGTTTTACCTCTTTTGTCTGTTTTCTTTAGCATTCCACATGAAGGTTGGACTTTCCAGGTGTGTTTTTATTTTTACCTTAGAGAAATAATTATCAAGGGGGGGGGAGGGTGTTAGGCAATATGTTATTTAGATATTCTGTAATAGAAGAGAGCCCAGAAGGTTAAAATCTGAAAGGAAAATGTATTGGTCTTTTTGGACATCCATAGGTGAGTTACTGAGAAATGGTGACTTGATATTGTGCTCAGAGAATTTAGGTTTTCTAGTAGTTAGTGTTGGCTTGGCTAATTCTATACAGATTTCCCTTCACAATATTAACTGATGTGCTTCCACTTCTGTGTGTGACATAAGTGTAGGATTTACTGAGCAACAACATGAATTGTCTTGAGCAGCTCTGCTACTCTAGTTGTGAAAACAAGTCCATTTTTCTGATTTTTAAAGATGATGTAATGAAAGAAAAATACAAGGGATGTTTTTAATGAGTTGAATTTTTGTTTTTGGCAGGTATTAGCACCAGAGATGGTACTGCCAAGAAAGATAAAGACTTCAGAGGGAAAGCCCAGAAGCAGGTGCAGTTTAATCCTGGCCAAACCTTAGCTACGTGGCGAGTACGGATTTTGAGTGATGGGGAGCATGAGCGATCTGAGTCCTTTCAAATTGTTCTTTCTGAGCCTGTCATGGCAGTTCTGGAATTTCCTTCTGTATCCACAGTGGAAATTATTGATCCAGGAGACGGTAAGAACTTCTTCAGAACAGTATTGACAGTATGTTCATTTTGCAGTTTGAAAAATGGAGGGCAAATCCAGCAGTGGATTGCAAAGTTTACCTTCCCTCATAATATTTCTCAAGACAAATTTGGATATCCAGTAGGGATTTGTTCTGTATCATTTTAAGTGTATGATAAAGATGTAACCAAAGGAGTGTCATCAGCAGCTTCAGTTATTCCTGAAGTCCCCTTATGACCACCTTTCCCCAAACCCTTATCTTTCGCTCTTTACAAAGATTTGACTGTCTTTTCACCCCTGCTGTCTCCGTTCCTGTGCATATATTATATGCTATCTCTGTTCCTGTAATATATTATACTGAGCTTTTTGTTTACTTCTTAGATATAATAGATTTTCTACCCCATTTTCAAGATTTTTTTAAATCTTTAGCTGCTTCTCTTTTTATTACAATAAAATATCTTACCATTCATATTGTTAATTTAGTGATAAATAATCATTTGTTTTGGAAATTATCCTTCTAAAGGAGATTCATTAAGCAACTTGCTCAGACATTTGGCCAGGTCGTATCTGATGTACAAGTCAGAGTAAAAGAGCAACATCTTGACTTGACTTTATAAGCATCCTCAGTGCCAAATAATTTTCATAGTTCTCTTGATGATGCACTAAGTTAACGTATAGCCTTACAGAATCACTGCCAGTGTGTGAGCTCCAAGAATTGCTACTACTGTGATTAATGATTAATAATGAAATATCATGGAAATGATAAAAAGATAGACCTTGTGGACAAAATTCACCAAACTCAGTTTTGTACTTTTAAACCCACCTAAGTAAATTAATCCCATTAGAGACTACTTGGTAAAAACTTGTGATTTTAGATGTGATTTAGTTTTCCATTTCTGATATTTAAAAAGGCTAACTAATTCTTTTTACCCTCTATGGTTTTGAGGTTTTGTAGGGCTTTTTTTTCAGATCTAGGTCCATCACTAATAAATTCAAGATGTTTTGTGGATTTTTGAATATGCCAAAATGCTTCTAGCTGTTTCATAGATTACTTTCTGAGGCCATAAATCTACATAAATAAATATTTCTATCATTTGCAGAATCAACTGTCTTTATTCCTCAGTCTACCTATACTATTGAAGAAGATGTTGGTGAGTTGTTTATTCCAGTCAGAAGAAGTGGAGATGTGAGCCAGGAACTGATGGTTATCTGTTACACGCAACAAGGTAACAGAATCTGCAATATAAAACAATCACACTATTACAGAGTAGCCCGGGTTGGAAGGGACCTGAAGGATCATCAAGCTCCAACCCCAATGCCACAGACAGGCCACCAACCTCCACATGTAATACTAGACCAAAAATAAACAAACAAACAGACAAAAAATCTGAAAATGGAAAAGAGGCAGAAATTGAAAAAAATTGGTCCATCTATTGAATAATGAGTTAGTGAGTTCTTCATCTTCAGATTCTACTGGAAATGTATTCTATTTATCTTGACAATTTGTCTTAGAGTCTTAATGAATTTAGCTGAAAAATAATTATGTTCCAGTCTTCTCCTTTTGTTAGGAGTGTAAGAGGATCTATGTTTTTACCTTTTCACAAGATCTTTTAGTGAGGTCCCTAATATTTGAAAGTGGTGAGAACTGAAAGCATTGCAGTGGTCCATAATAGCCTTTACTTGCTTGTGTCCTGAAAAAAAGAGTATAAAATAATATTGTTCGGTTGATGACCTTCTCTTTCCTCTGCCTACCAATCTCTTATTAATTAAACCAACACAGAGTATAGGACTTCATTTGTTTACATCAAATTAGGAACTGGTTATAATTAATTTCTGTTACACTGGCGTCATCTTTATAACATACTTAGTACACTGAATATATTAAAAGAGTAAAGGAGTTAATTTCTAGCTCTTACACATTCTCCTTTTTAAATCTTCATCTTATGATAGACCATAGTATTCCTTCTGCCTGAAAAGCTGAAAATGAATGTGAGGGTTCATATGCCTTCAGTGCATCACATGATAGAAGTAGTTTGTCCAGGGACCTCAGAAATATAGCCTGCTTAGAGATTTCTGCCTCTCTGATCATCTAACTTTAAACAGAAATTAAAATATAATGAAAATAAAGTTCAGCCATTGTCAGAGGATCATAATAGCCAGTGCATGTGTACTGACTCTTCCTTTTTTGTGCCACAGGAACAGCAACCGGCACTGCTCCAACCTCTGTGCTTTCTTACTCTGACTACATATCCAGGCCTGAGGATCACAACAGTGTTCTCCGTTTTGACAAAGATGAACGAGAAAAAACGTGTCGGGTAGTGATCATAGATGATTCCCTGTATGAAGAGGCTGAGACCTTTGATGTTCTGCTGAGCATGCCAATGGGTGGAAGAATTGGTACAGAATTTGCAAGCACTCGAATTACCATTGTACCTGACAAGGATGATGGTAAGACATAATGTGATAAAGTCAAATTCCCAGTGCAGGGAATAAAAAAACTACAACTAAACTACAACTAGTTTCCCAGTCAAATCAGCATGCAGAAGTTGGATTTTTGCACTTTTTCCATAGTAAAAAATATGCTTCAGTCAAAAGATTTGAAAATAGTGTTAGAGACTGAGGGTGACTTGTTTTTTTGAAGTATTTTGTATTGGTATTTTATGGTTTGAGAAAATCACATGTGCAAACTGAGAACAAGATGTTTTTTTCTCTTTGTTGTAGTAATAGGTGTGACCCAAGATATGACACTGCATGAGCGCCTTTATATGTGTGACTCTGAGGCTGCATGCACAAACCCATCAGGCTCATCAATGATTATGCTCTAGAGCGCCAGATTAGTAGTGATCTAGAAGCCACATACCAGTTGCAATATTCCTTCACTTATGACCCTGAATTTATATTCTGCCTAGAAGTATCCGTGTATGCTTTGTATGTCTTTCTAAAAAAGTAAATAATCAGAAGACAGTTGTGTTGCTTTTGAAATCCCCTCAGGAAGGATGTCCAAACAGAACAATGTCCTTTGTTATTTGAGCAATCAATAGTCTTAATGTGTTTCTTTGAAAGAGACATTTCTTGTGAATTAGAGGTCTGTGACTGAGGAAGAACAGAAACAGCACTCTACTGATTCATCAACTGCTTTGGAAAGCCTGTGTAAATATTGTTATAGCATTAAGTCTCTCCTTGTATGTCCCCGGCTTTGGTGTGCAGCTCTCTATGAGTAGCAAAACATCTCCCTGCAACAATTATTTTTGCATTTATGCATTTTTGCATTTATGCATACAGTTTGGACAGTGCAATCTCAACTGTAAATTCTGTGAAAGGAATACCAAGGAGCTGTTTTAGCCATGTATAATCGAATGTGAAGATGTCATATTTCCTGAAGTCTGATGTGAGGGATTACCAAGTACATATCGTACTCTCTGAAAGCATGATGCCAAATCATAGAATCATCATAGAATCATGGAATTGCTCAGGTTGGAAAAGACCTTAAAGGTCATCAAGTCCAACCATGACCTAATCATACTACCCAACTGCAACAACCCTCTGAGCACCACATCCAAACGGTTTTTAAACACATCCAGGGATGGTGACTCAATCGCTTCCCTGGGCAGCCTATTCCAGTGCTTAACAACCATTTCTGTAAAGAAGTGTTTCCTGATATCCAACCTAAACTTACCCTGGCACAACTTGAGGCCATTTCTCCTCGTCCTGTCACCTGTCACCAGTGAGAAGAGACCAGCCCTGCTCTTGCTGTAAGCACCTTTCAGATATTGGAAGAGAGCAAGAAGGTCTCCCCTCAGCCTCCTTTTCCCCAGACTAAACAGCCCCATTTCCTTCAGTCTCTCCTCATAGGACATATTCTCCAAGCCCTTTACAAGCCTTGTTGTCCTTCTTTGGACCTTCTCCAGCATCTCAATGTCCTTTCTGTACTAAATTGCCCCAAACTGAACGCAGTACTAGAGGTGAGGCCTCACCAGTGCCGAGGACATGGGCAGGAGGACTTCCCTAGTCCTGCTCACTGCGCCATTCTTGATACAAGTCAGGATGCCATTGGCCTTCTTGGCCACCTGGGCACGCTGCTGGCTGATATTCGGCTGACTGTCCATCAGTACACCAAGGTCCCTTTCCATCAGGCAGCTTTCCAGCCACTCCTCCCCAAACCCGTAGGGTTGTCTGGGGTTGTTGTGACTAAAATGCAGAACCTGACACTTGGCCCTGTTGAAACTCAGTTAACCTTGGCCCATCGATCCAGTCTGTCCAGGTCCTTCTATAGTGCCTTTCTCCCCCTGGCAGATCGACACTCCCTCTGAAGTTGGTGTTGTCTGCAAACTTACTGAGGGTGCACTCAATCTCCTCATCAAGATCATTAATAAAGAAGTTAAATAGAAGCAGCCCCAGTACCAAGCCCTGGGGAACACTGCTCGTGACTGGCTGCCAACTGGATTTAACCCCATTGACCACAACACTTTGGGCCCGGCCATCCAGCCAGTGTTTCACCCAGTGGAGCATACACTCATCTAAACCGTGACCAACCAGCTTCTCCATGAGAATGAGACTGTTAATATCAGTGGTTTCTCCCCAGTTAAGGATATAAAGGGTAGCTCTTAAAGGCAGGGAGTTAATACCCTTCTAATTGCATCATAAGTACTCAGCCTATCTGAGCCTTCTCATGTGTAATCCTGTAACAAAGACGACTTTGTTTTCTCTGTGATCCATGTAAGTAATTAAATAACATGAATGAACACAAGTTTGAATCAAGCTTGAATTAATACTTCATGTAAAGTAACAGATCACATATCAAATACAAGCTGAAATGGAAATTTCATGTTTGTCTTACTTCATTGTTATAACAAATAGTTTTCTTCTGTAGGTTTTTATATGGCAATTTGATTTTTTTGTTGTTAATAATTTTAGTGATTTTATTAGGATCACAATTTGCAGGTAGCACAGCCTAAAATAATGGAAGAATAGCTAATATCTCTAATAGTCTGTTAATAAACTAATTATCCAGGCTTGAAGATGTTGTGACCACTAAAAATATATACAGACAATTTGAGGTGGGGAAGATGTTTCTACAAGAGACTAAGAAAAACAGAAATGAGTGGAAATGAGAGTAAGCCCATAGGATCTAACTAAAGTAGCCAACTTCTAATACCATCATGACTATAAGTGACAAAAGAGGTGTGTTCAACTTTGTACTGAACCAGAGTATATTTGAGAAATTCCTGGCAACTGTGTGCCTGAATTAGTGATTACCCAATTGGCTGCTCTGCCAAAGCAAAATCTGGAAAAAAAAAAATCGTAGTATATAGAACATGTGCAAGTATAATTATATATTAAGAAAGTGGCATTGCTGCTGTTGAGACATTTTTTTGTTGGAACAGTCTTTTCCTCATAGGCTTTTAGGCTGGAAACAAAGAAAAAGTATATTAAAAGATTAAGTTAATGGAATATATTAAAGAACTAAAAAATAAAATGCAGATCTGTTGGAGTCAGAGATATAGTAACCGTGAAACATTAAGGAAAAGAAAAAAAACATTGAGGGGAAAGACCTGTTCAAAATCATCCACTTCTGGGTGGACAGAAACAACATTTGATGTTAGCCATCTGTACAGTTAGTTAGACATCTCCTTCAAGCAAGCTATGACAGGGTTCTTCTGTTAGTGAAAAGAGAGCAATGCTCCCCAGAACCATCCGGTCCTAGGAGAAGTATATCAGCTTTTAAGATCAATCACCTTGGGTACCTGATACACCTGAATACCTGGATTTCCGACAGTAGATGTGTACCCTACCCTTTGAAATTTAATTTCCTATTCATCCCAATGTCGTAAAGTCTGTTGGGCATTCTGTCTTTGTCTTAAAACATGCCCTACTGTGAAATGCCATGAATAACATATTTAGCTATTCCTGATTTGGAAGATAATTATGATTTTTTTAAAATATTGAATTACTAAAATTAAATCTCTTAAACACAGACGTAGAAATCAAGCAATGTCACAGAAAATGTAGTGTCATTTACTTTCCAGTAAAATACTCATCATTAAGCTAAATCAGTTAGAAGAAAAAAAACAAACATTTCCAGGTTGTTTTTTTTTTTAAATCTGAGTGGCAAAAAAGTGTCAGTAAGACAGCTTTTCTGTGTATGATATACAATAATACATTCAGTTTGTTTAGTGGATTCCATAGAGAATTCTTGAAGAATTCCCAAGGGGTTCCATTCCAGAATCACAGAATTGTAGAGCTCTCCTGAACAGAGTAAAGCATAGGGTCACAAAGATTCCTTGATCCCTGCAGAAAGACTTGTAGCCAAAAACTCTTTCCTATTCAAATGTTTTGATTGCTGACTCACTGATTTGGACTCTCTCTTACTTTTTTTTTCTGTATTGTATGAAAATTTTAAGCTTTCAGTTTGTAATCAAATTTTGAGACCAGAAGGGAAGAGATGTGATAAATGCACAGCTCAAAATTTGCAGCTATCAGTAGAATAGTTACAGTTATCTTGTTTGCTTTAGGTTTTGGTCAGTGGCTGTCTTCCCAAGCAATTCTAATTCTATGCTACTGTACTTAGAGAGCACACAGACTTACTACCTCAGTGGAATTGTTGAAGCCTCATGCTGTTCACATCAGGAAGTACATTAAATACATTTTTTCCACTTCATTCACGTTAGATGGGCAAGCAGCCCTTCATATGTCCTCTTGACATTTCTACATCAAGGCTAGGTAGGAAAAGGACTCAGTTTTATGCCAGAGACTTGCCTACTATTTTCTTTATACCTACTCAGCAGAATTATCATTGTATCAGCAATTTGATAGAAGATGGCACTGTGTGGAAGCATTTTCTTGCTAAGTAAAATGGCTTATGGTATGACCTAGTCAGAAGCCAAAGGCCAGTGTAAGAGGTCAGACAGGACACATGAATAATATGGTCTTCTGGAAATTTCTTTCTTGCTATTTCTCCCCCTACAGGTAAATGAACTTTGGAAGTTGATATCCACTAGCACTTGTCCAACTTCCCAAACAGTCCACATTTGTATTTGCTATCAGTAGTGTGAAAAAAGACAGAAACTCAGCACTGCAGTCCTACGTTATAAATCTCTGCTTTGCATTGTCTCCAGTAGGCAAGCAGAATAAGCTAATTTTCAGTGTTAGCACTGAGCTGAATTTCAAGCTGGTGACAATTAAATATTCTATTACTGACATAGTTTGCTAGAGGGACATCCATAAACCTCAGAGGCAGCCATTCAAACCTAAATCTTTTTTTGGAGTGCCATAACCTTGACAAGTGCCAGGTCCTGTGCTTTGGCCACAGTAACCCCATGCAGTGCTACAGGCTTGGAGCTGAGTGGCTGGATAGCTGTGAAGAGGAAAGGGACCTGGGGGTGTTGGTTGATGCTTGGCTGAACATGAGCTGTGCCCAGGTGGCCAAGAAGGCCAACGGCATCCTGGCCTGTATTAGAAATGGTGTGGCCAGCAGGAGCAGGGAGGTAAAAGCTCTGTAGTCAGCACTGGTGAGGCCGCACCTCAAGTATTGTGTTCAGTTTTGGGCCCCTCACTACAAGAAAGACATTGAGGCCCTGGAGCATGTCCAGAGAAGGGCAACGAAACTGGTGAGGGGTCTGGAGCACAAGTCTTATGTGGAGTGGCTGAGGGAGCTGGGATTGTTCAGTCTGGAGAAGAGGAGGCTCAGGGGAGACCTCATTGCACTCTACAACTTCCTGAAGGGAGGTTGTGGTGAGGAGGGGTTTGGCCTCTTCTCCCAGGCAGCAAACAGGACCTGAGGAAATGGCCGCAAGTTGTACCAGAGGAGGCTTAGATTAGACATAAGGAAGAACTTTTTCTCTCAGAGAGTGGTCAGGCACTGGAATGGCTGCCCAGGGAGGAGGTGGTGGAGTCGCCGTCCCTGGCAGTGTTCAAGAGGCGTCTGGATGAGGAGCTGCGAGATATGGTTTAGTGCTTGTGGTGGCAATGGTGATGGTAGGGTGGTTGGACTACTTAATCTTGCAGGTGCTTTCCAATCAGATTCTATGGTTCTAATCTTAAATTGCAGGAGTTCTTGGTAGAACATGATAGTTAATATCTGCCTATCAATTTGTCCAATTTTAATTGCAATCTAAAAACAATTGGAAGACCGTACTTAATGTTGTTTTATGGACTTGAGTCATGGTTTGAGCAAGTATCCTTTACCTTCCTATGCAGATGGCTTGAATTATGAATGAGTTATTCTTTTGTTCTGTACAGCAATTTTTTTATACTTTCTCTCTTTTCTATTTTTACAGCATCCATGGTTTTGATGCTTCTGGCACTTCTATGCAGCTTTTAATTTATTTTGTCCTCTCATTAAGTAAAATCTGTGTGAAGCCTCCTCCTTCCTTAGTCTGTGGCAAATGGCCAAATTGGCAGCTAACCAGGAGGAATAGTGGAAGTCAGCCAATTTATGACACATTATATTCCTGTTTTCTTTGCATATTGTTTCTTATTATAAATTCAACAGACTAAAAAATGTTGAATTTATAATGACAGCCTTAAAAATTTTTGGAAGTCTTTGTTTGTTTTCAATCACAGAAATAAATAAATATCATATCTTGCAGCAGGACATCTTAAAGAGGGAACTAGCCACATTTGTGATACTTTGCATGCATCATCTGTTGCTGGCAGATTATTACATGTGTGTGCGTATATTTATTATACATATACAAACTACAGATACTAAATTACTTTAATCTTCACTTAGCTCCTTAAAAAGTTAGTATATTGTCTAACTTCAGGATCTAGGCTCCTTTGATAGGTAGGAATAATACCATAGGATCTCCAGGCAGTACCTCGTCATATATATTTCACGTGGCTCCTTTAGGACAGAGGACTCAGCTGCTGGAGCAGCGTATCTTCAAGCCTTTGCCACTGCAGGTTCTTTAACAATCAGCTTAAATATGTATTATTACCATTTATGTGAATAATGGTATTTCTTTCCAAGATAAATCATAACATTATTTAGGTGGATTATATTAGAAGATATTATAAAGTATTCACAGAATAAGTTAATGCAATTTTGTGGTTTAGGTTTCTTGATCCAAGCGTAGGTGTGTGAACATGCTTTGAGAGAACAAAATTCAAAATATTGTTATCATAAATCTTCTGTTTTTGCAAATATTCTTATTAAACTCAGACCCTTTCTACACATTATTTTTTCTACAAGATCCAAAAGAGAACTAAATAATTAAAATATGAAAAGCATATTTAGACATGGCCACATATTACAGCTCTATGTAACTTAAGTCCAAAGATGCTGCTCAGCTTCTCCTTCCATTCCCGATTGTAGAAATCCTCATTTGATATCTGTGATTGTAGGAATCCTCGTTTGATATCTCATGTACAAATCACAGACTGTGAGTTCATTCATGCTTGGCCAACTTGTGAGATACCTTGTGTGTGGTATATTTAAATACTGTTGCCAAGCCTCCCCATTTATCTGCCTGTCTCTTTTGCAAGATATTCTTCAGAATTTGTTAGTAATATCATTTCCTATGCCTCTTAAAAAAACAAAACAAAACAAAAAAAAAAAACTGATTCATTTTAAAAATGGAACGTGTAGAAGAATCTGAATTGCTTTCATGTTCTATGAGAGGTCTAGATAGAAGAAAAACTCCTTGTAAAAGTCAGGTGGTTGCTGCAGTCAATACCATCACATTCCGGATATCAGTGTTTGTAGATGATATCCTGATAGCGCGGGCAGTGATGATAACAATACTGCTTCTCCTATTACAGATTTTTACATACAGGTGAATTTGATATTTTGGAGAGGTAACAATGTTTCTCAGCAAAGCGACAAAGGTAAATGAATTGCTTCCAAGAAAAGGTCACTTAAAATAGCCAATCTCAAACATTTGTTTTCATCTTGAAATACCCGTTATGGCTGAGAGACTACTTAAGACTCTTGAAAAGCTGAGCTGTGATATAGCCTACTGCTTTCAGATATCCTTACTGACCCTGATACAGACATACTTTGTAACCTAAATCAATTATTACCAAACAATTATGAACAATTACCAAACAATTATGACATTGAGGAAAATCCGAATCATCTCAGTTCTCCAGGCTACAAAGTATGCTGGATGTCCTTGCAGCAGACCTGGGACTCCCAAGTAAAAACTGGGTAACCATAGATCAGGTATTTCTACAACCACTTTATTGCAGCCCTCAGTCTTGCAGCTAAAGCCGTGGTCTGCTTCCTCTACTGTGTTTCTGTGTTCATGATTGATGTTAAATCATTCATGTGTCAGTGTGGTTAGGTGTGGATTCCAAGCCCTCTAAGACTGTAGGGCAGGCAGTCCTGTGATGGTACTGTGTATAGAGAAACTGAATGTAAAGGGCAAGTTAAAAGGTAAAGGTACAAAAGGAAGTACTATGCACCATAAGTTAATTAAAAGTGAACCATATGTAATGTTGTTCATAGCAGTTCTTGATCTTAATTCACTCTTTGCTGAAATTAAGTTGCATAAAACAAGAGTAATCTGGGAATGAAGTGTCAGTGTATGAGTATTCATTGGTATTCACTTCTGTTAAATTTCTTCTATAATCTCATGGAACTCTTGTTCTTACCTAATCTATGTGCAGCTCAACTAATTCACCCTCTGAAGGATAGAGACACCTGTGTTAAATATAGACTAGCCTCAACTCCACCGTTTAATGCTAACCATGAAAATGGATTGCAAGTAAGCATTGTGTCGCCATATATGTGTAACCTGGGCTGAACCAGCTCAAGCCCAGAGCAAATGTAGCCATGCTTGTCTTTTGTTAGGTCTAAACTAATTATCTGTCAACAAACAGGGTTCATTCCTTTGAACTCAGACTGCATGTCTAATGTAGCATATCTGGACTGCATGAGTAGTGCTAACATCGTAGCGTTGTTTGTACAGTGCATGGAAACCAAGGTGGGAAAAGCTTTTAGAAAGAAAATTTTTAACACCATTAGAAAAGAGAAAGCATGTGTTCATCTGTAATGACTATTCCAACATCTAAGTACATCAGCACGACCAGTCCTGTTTTTTTTTTCCAATTATTTATCTCCTCCTGAGAATGTATACATATATATATATATATGCATATCTTTCTCTCTATCCATATATATCTCTCTCTGAAAATATTAATCACTGAAAATCACGTTATTATTAAGGCCTATCCTGGCATAGAAGAGTCTCTTATGTGTTGGTCTAACTATCCTATCTTTCATAGTATTTTGTGCTGGCAACTCAAACTGACTGTAGCATTTTGCATATGCTTTCTTCTTCTACTATGATTCTATAAAGTAGTTTGTAAGGATATCATTTTAAGAACAAAAACTTCCTTAGAAACAAATATTTTCATTCCATTTCATTGATTTTCTGATATATATTCAATGATATACATTTCTGATATATTCGTTATGTTCTGATATGTTTTGATATATGTTCTATACATGTTTCAGGTAAATGTTGAATTTGTAACACATGAGAAGCATGTTTGTTTCCCTGTTACTGCTTTCTGCTGTAGTTGATATACACACCTGACTATATAAATACGAAGGCAAGACAAAGATTTCACTCCTTTGCCAAGAAAACAGGGAGTAAAGCACCTAGCCTTTCTTTCTGATTATTGTAACTTCAATCCACTGAAATCTGTGGGTCTGAACAAAAACCTCTTTTAAAAAGTCTTCTTATTTCTGAAAGAGAAACCATTAAATTTGCAGTAGTCTCTCCGAGTGATTACTGGATTAAAGGTCTGCTGTAAGCGAGCCCACAGTCATTGAGCGGAGTGTTTTCCAGCCGTGACCTGAGCAATACAATGCTTCCCCTGTTAGCAGCTTGGCTTTGCAATTCCCCTGGGAGCTGCTAACACAGTTAACAGGAAATGAGCTTACAAAACACTTGTAAGGATCTGTTTCCTAGGATGAGTAACCATACAGAGCGTGTCATTCATTGAAGATACATGCCTCTAGAAGTGTGAAAAGCACGCTCAGGACTACAAGGCTAGCTAATTTTGCATTTAGGCATTTTTATTTTTGGCTGTGACTGCCTGAACAAATAGTGCATGAGGGCTCTTTTTCAGCAAAAACAAGCATTAGGTTAACATTAAAATAAACAAAACAATTTTAATCTTTGAAAATTTGAAGTACATCATCTAAGCTCCATAAATGGTCAATGAATAGAAGGGAATACTTCCAGATCTCAGATTTAATCACTGTGGTGGGTGATCCATTCTACTTCTCCTTGTTATGCTGGCAAACCTTCTGGAATTGCCTGTCTTTGTCCTTGAAAACTGAGAGCAAGCAGTCTGTGAATGAGTACCTCTCACTTAAGTGCTTAAAATGAGGTGGAGTTGGGGCTAGATCAATTCCGGAACTACCAGGACATCAGTATACAATCAAGAGGATTATAAGAATAAGATTAAGCTTGGAAAACCATGCTAATCTTTAAAAATACTTGTTTAAAAAAATGCACATATTAGCTATAATGATTTTTTAATCTTTTTTTTTTTTTTTCTGCTAGTACATTCATAACTATTTGATCTTAGTAGCTGTTCTATATTTTTAAACCTCTAGAAGTTGAATGAGTATTTGTACATCTTGAGAATTTTAGAAGATCCATGTAGGTCTGACATAGGCCCGTAAGTAGAAAAGTATAATCAAAATTAATAATAATTATACAAGACTTGCTCCCTTGTATAGGGAGTAAAGTGATACTGCCTATTTTATTACATTGGCCCACAGCATCAGAGGTGGATGTTGGTGGTATGGCAGCAGAGGTTGAAGCTTCCCACGATTATTCCATTACACTTTATTCTGTGTGACAAAGAGAAGAGGGACGGTCTGACAAAATGATGTCTGATATGGACATGAAGCAAAAGTGTGTCATTGAATTCCTCTGTGTGAAAAAAAAATGGCACCCATTGACAGTCACTGATGCTTGCTGAAGATTTATGGAGACCGAACAGTGGATGTGAACACAGCAAGGCAGAGGGTGGTGGGTTTCAGCAGTGACAACAGAAATGTGAAAAACAAGCCACGTTCTGAATGGCCATTCATGGCTGTCACACCGCAAAATTAAGAGCACCTCAGTCAGCTGATCTGTGTGAATAGGCTAATGAAGGTCACTATGTTGGAAAATAGTGTTTTGTAGCAGAGAATTTTCTCTATCAAATAGTTATTGTGCTTCTTGTATCTGTTGTAGTTTCCATGGAAACAAATAGGAGGCATTACTTTCAGAACAACCTACGTAGAAGAATTTCCAAAGAGCATATTGTATTCAACTGAGTATTCAAAATATTTCAGATGAAAGCTTCTCAGTCCCAAATATAAATGCAACCACTGACAACCCAATCTCTGTAGGCAAATAACTTAATATTGATGTATGTGTCTGTCTTTGTATACATACAGTTAAATACACATCGTGGTGAATAAAAGTTTTGAAGTGGACCTGAAAGATTTTTCTGCCAAAGCCAGACATTTACTCAATTTGTCTTTCATCCTGCAAAGGTTGATGACCTTGATAATGTTGAAGCTAGTCTGTGAGTCTGCACTGTCATTCAGTAAACACATTCAGTTCCATCAGTTTGCTGCAACTCATGAGTCTAGTTTTCCCAGAAGAGAGGCAGCTGCATTTGTTTTCACTGGTGGAATATTAAGGGGTTTGTTTGCTTGGTTTTTAATCATTTTGTTAGTTGTGAAATACAGAAAACAATCTTGAAACCAGAAGATCCTTTTCTCCAAAACTTCTAATTTAACTGTTTTGCACAATTCTAGAAGACTCAGGAACTGCTGCCTTCTCAGAGGAAGCTTTAGCTTATGAATAACTGAGCAACTGCTTTATATTATTTATTGTTAATTTCAATTAAAATCTTTTCCTACATTGTTTGGTTTTCTATAAAAAGAAATAAGCAATCTTTAACAGAGGAAATCTTTTCTGTATGCTATACAGTCCATCAAATTGTCGTCAATTACTGTGTAAGAACTTTGTTTTTTCTCTGATTATCCTACAGGCCTCTTCAAAACCTTCCTGAGAAAATATATTCACAATATTTTGTTTTATTGAGCTTAGCTGAAGTCAGAGGCAGGTTTCTCAATTAGAAGATGCTCGTTCTATAATAACAGAAATCAGATACTTCGATATAATATAATAGTGAAAATTGACTGAGTCACAGAAATGATAGGCCTAACTTCCATTTATGTCTATTCCTTTGGGTAGCCTGTACCTTTGCTCTGTAGAACCATAAGTATTCCAATCACTTCTTTTGAATTTTCCCTGTATGCTGATGAAAGAGAAGAATTCATAATGATTAAATTGCTATGATATTTATCAACTCAAGTGTAGTTGGCCATATGTAATATGGTATTTTGCAGCATGTTTGTGGTATCATAACCTTCATGTTTATAACAAATTGCCACTAACAACATAAGAAAATTGTGACGACATAGAAGGTGTATTTGTACAGATTTTCAAGCACTGGGGAAAGTAGTTGTGATTTCTGCTATGCAATGGGAAAATTGAGGCACTGGCTGTGTGTGCTTGCTTTTATATGTTTGAATGGAAATGAAAGGATAGCAAAGGGGAGCTATATCCAGGATGTAGCTGGGCTATGTTTTCATTCCTGTTTATTTTGTAAAATTGTTGTGGGTGGAAAAGTTGAAGAAGGGAGGAGAAAAGTTGAAGATAAAAAATATGTCTGTTAAGTGGGATATAGCTTAATCTCCTTTGCGTTTTGCTCTTCTTTCTTATAAACTCTGGGACTTAAATATTAAGATGAAAGACTATTCACATTCCAGTCTACATGAAGTAAGATTGATTTTGTTTTAAATGTTAGATATGAGCGAACTAAAAATTAAGTCTCTGCCCCTTTGGTTAGATAGAAAACATTTGCAAAGCAGCTCCAGTCATATATCTTCTTCCACTCTAGTTTCGACTACAGAAATCTGTGAGAACATTCTTATTAATCTTTCATTATCTGTATTCACCTTTGTCTCTTTGTACCAAAGTGAAAAATGCAAGGAATTTACTGGCTTGTGCACAGGACACAGCTCAAGTAAGTTTAATGAGATAACATATTTGTTTTTACACCTACTAACACACAAAGTTGGAAACTTGGGAGGCAAGGAAAAGAGGACAGTGCTGATTTAACAATTGCTGTCCCAAAATGGCTAAATACTTGAAATTAAGCTAAAAATACCTAAGAAAAAGTCTTAAGCTTAAAACAAATACGTTATTTCAATTACTGAATAGAGTGAAGGTCTCTCCATTGTCTAACATGGATTTTATGCTTTCTCATTACCTTTAGTGTAAGGTAAAGAAATACTGACAGATATGATTACTCTCTTACCAGAACCAGCATTCTACTTTGGAAATGATGAATACTATGTTGATGAGAGTGCTGGCTATGTTGAGGTACGTGTTTGGAGGACAGGAACTGATCTATCTAAAGCTGCCTCTGTTACAGTGAGGTCTCGCAAATCTGAATCAAGAACTGCAGAAGGTAAGTTACTGTTTTAGTCTTGTTTCATAATACGTCTCAACAACAAGTGCTGCTACATTTGGTCTTACTTGATTGAGATTCAGATACATAAGATGAAATTTACATGTCTCAGCAAATCTTTCTTCTAGAACAAACTAAGTTCTTAAGAATTTGCTCTCAAACAAACTGGAATAGGAGCAACTTTAAGGTCCAGAACTGAGAGAAACTCTTTCAAATATTTGTATAACACACTGTTCCACAAAGGCAGTTGATTATTGTCTCATGTTCCAGACACAGGCTTATAAACCCTGTCAACATGCACCATTTCTCCCCTTACTCTTTCTGTAGACAATGAGAAATTACCTAGAATCCCATTCAGTAGGAGGATTGCTACAGCTGTGTGGCTCAGTGGTGGTTTGGTAGAATCTTTGTCTGCAAAATAAAATTTGAGTGTACATCAGTATTTTTGCAAACTGATACTTGAGACAGCCAAATGCAGACTTCATAAAAAGATCAGTTATCCTCCTTAGTTGCTTATCCTTAGCATAACTGGACAGTAGAGTTCATCTTTTCAACTAATTTCTATTGAGGTAAAGTTGTGTAAAACTTTACTGTTGAGTAATATGGGGAATCTGAACACTCACCTCTAGCAAGTCTTTATGTATTGTTTCTCATGAAAAAGGAAATTATGTAGTCTAAAAAGAATATATGATTGCTTCATACCCTGGTGCCTCAGCTGAGAGGCCCATGTGTGGGTATAGCAACAAGGACTCTGTGTCCATCTGATGATGGCCTTTGAGGTCACCATATTTGTCACTTTCATGTAATAACAAACCCCTTTTTATTTTCAAAGAAACTGCTTTCCCCAAAGCTTTGTGTCAACAGTTCTGTTGCTTAATCACCTTAAACAGAAATACTAAAACTTAGTCTTTTTCTGAAGTTCTAGATATCCTTAATACTTTGGTTCTCATATACACTGTTACATTTTAGTCATTCATTTAGTCATTTAGTCATATGTTTAGTCATTGTTTTGTTTCATTCCTTCTCATTGGTTTGTTTGTCTGTGGGCTTGCTTTACTTAAAACAAAACAGTGATTGAGCTTGATGGTCTTAGAGGTCTTTTCCAATCTAAATTATACCATGATTCCATAAGAACAGAACAAAACATAAAAACAAGCCAAATCAGATCAGTCTGTAAGTGAATAGAATTTTGAAGAGAATAGAATTGTGAAGTGAACAGGAGTTGACAAACCCCACCTGACATGGTTTGGGCAGAATTTGATTCTTTCAGTTTCCCTTCCTTCTGTTTTTTGTTTCTCCTTTGAACAGCACTTCTTCCTTACACTCAGCTCACTGCCTTTTTTTTCCTTCCTTGTTTACACTGGCCTCCAAACTTCAAAAATGATTACAGATTAATACGAATTGACTTTCCAAAAGACTCTGCTTCATCTCCAGAATCTCTCAAATTTCTGTGCTTACTTTCAGTTTTTATGTTGTACAAACTATATTGATTGTAGTGTAATAACTTCTAGTTTCCAAGAGAAAAGAATCAGGCCAGGTTCGTGACTTGTATCACTAAACAAAAAGTGACAATGTAAAGCAGAAATATCTCTTCACCATCTAAGTTGACATTGACTGCTAACATTTGACAAAATATTGAAATTACTTTTAAAGAAAAAATAGATTTAACTAAAATTAACTGTTTAGTGTTATGTATGTTGGGTATTTTTATTTTTAATTACATGTAACACTGTCTATTTATTTATTTTAATCCCTTCTCCACTGGTAGCTGGAGTAGATTATGTTGGTATCAGTCGTAATTTGGATTTTGCCCCTGGAGTCACTATGCAGACATTTCGTGTGGTAATTCTGGATGACCTTGGACAACCCATGTTAGAAGGAACTGAGAAGTTTGAGCTTGTGCTAAGAATGCCTATGAATGCTGCCCTTGGAGAACCCAGCAAGGCTACCATCTTCATCAATGACTCAGTCTCTGACTGTGAGTTAATTTCTTGTACCCTTTCACATTATTACCCGAGGTGGATGACTGCAATACAAAGACAGCACATGTCCTTTTGGATCATACCAAAGCCAGTGAATCTAAATCTTTCAGCTGCAGACAATTTGTTATGTCAGTTGCTGGGTAGCTGCATATGTTATATATCTGGTGCAGTATAGCACAACAAAATTTGAACTAGGGGAGCAAAGATCTGAATATCTGCAATAATATTTTACACATACATTTTGTATTTCTCTGCACAGTGCCTAAGATGCAGTTTAAAGAACCTGTATATGTAGTCAATGAAAATGATGGACAGATTTCTGCCATGATATACAGGAGTGGAGATATCCAATACACATCAACTGTGAGATGTTATACAAGGCAAGGTTCAGCTCAGGTAATGATCGACTTTGAAGAACGTCCTAATACTGATAGTTCCATCATCACATTCCTTCCTGGTAAGCTCTTGATCCTATTTTAGAAGTCTTTAGTCTACTACCTTGTTTTGGTTTGGTTTATCTAATTTTAGTTTTAAATTTCTTCTTATAAACTAATGCCAAAAAGACTGCTTTGCTCTGGAAAACCAAATTCAAATTGAACATTTCGTAGCTCAAAAAAAAATTTTAAGGAGATTTGAAACCAATGGGAATTTTAAAGACATTAAAATGGAATAATATAAGTGAAGGTGCACAAAACTGGGAATTATCTTAAAATAAGCTTCCAATTCTTGAAATCCAAAAACTCCAGGATAAAATTACCTTGAGTATTCCTGAAAGTTTCTATTGTACTGTTTCCTTGTGCAAGTATTTGATTCTGAAATACACGCTGTGGGTGAGTTCACTGAAAAGTATAAAGATAAAACAAAAGGAACAATACATGTAGAGTGGATATACTAAACATAAACTTGTCTTAGAGAAATCCCAAAACAGAAGATTCCATTGAAACAGTTGTGACAAGTACTCCTTTCACTGCTATTGCTCATTAAATTGCGTGGTACCAAGATAGTGAGGTGGGTGCCTTGGCCAGAATAAGTATCCTGTTCCTTCAGCTTGAAGAAAAGTGCTGTCAAAAAGCAAAGAACACCTAAGATCTGCATGATATTACCTTCAGAATGATTGCAGGTGAGACAGAGAAGCCTTGCACACTGGTGCTTATGGATGACACTTTTCATGAAGAAGATGAAGAACTACGTCTGGTTCTTGGCACTCCAAGAAGTGATTCATCCTTCGGCGCCTCTATTGGTGAACAAAATGAGACCCTCATAAAGATTCGAGATGATGCAGACAGTAAGAAATTATTTGATTATTGTTAGCTTTTGCAAGCCAATTAGTGGGCTCTAATTGTATTTTTCCTATAATTACAGAGGCTATTATTAAATTTGGTGAGACCAAATTTAGTGTGAGTGAGCCAAAGGACACAAGGCAAGTAGCAGTTGTAAAAATCCCAGTGATTCGTCTGGGAGACACATCCAAGGTTTCTGTTGTGAGAGTTCATACAAAGGATGGATCTGCTATTTCTGGAGAGGACTATCATCCTATATCAGAAGGTAATGTCAATCAGATGTTTATCACATCCTATGGTTTGTGGGATTATTGTTATGCATTATAATTACTTATTATTAACATTATAGTATAATATTTGAACAATTACATAATTTCATTAATAGAATTAGCTTTTGCTGTTTGGATTCAATATGGGCATAATCCAGTGTGGTACACAAAAAAAATCAAATTCTCTTAAATGCCATGTATCTGTGAAGACATTTACAAAATAATTGTGACTCTTGAAGACACCTGTAGCTTGAATAACTGTGGGAAAAATGTTTGTGCTATCATTTGTGTATTACCATTACTCTGCAGAAGCATTTAATCACTGTGAAGTTGTTTTTCAAGCAACTCAATAAGTTAATGGTTTATTGCTCTATCTAGGAATGAATATCTATTTCTATTTTTTTGTTCTACTTTCATAATATTTAAACTTACTTTCTGTATCTCTGCAATTCACTGCCCACTGCTCCTTTCAAGTGATGAATTAGAAGAGAAGTTGTGAAACAGAATGAGAAATTTCATAGCTGATAAGCTTCTTTCTGTTAGTAGCCCACCCACATGGTTTGTTGAATAATAGCACCATGTATTTTCTGTCTTTTATAGTTAATGATAATACATGATATTAATCTGTGTCTTACCACTCAGCTTTCCTTGCTGGAGTGTTTTCATAGTTTGAGATAAACAAATTTGATGTCCAGGCCAGCTGCAGGGTGGGACTTATTTCTGAACATCAACAGCGACATGGAGACATCTTCAAATTCCACAGAAGGAGAGGCATTTCTCACTAGTGATATTTGAAAAAATGTTAGCAATTAAAAAATGATCAAGCTGGATGTTGCTAACACCAGCCACTTTGTCTCCTGCATTTCAGTCTTCTTCTTTCCTCCTGAAAGCCACAGGAATTTTTAATGTCAGCTGACAGTGTCACTATAAGTGTTATCTTATGCCTTTCAGTTTTGCTTCACTGGTCACTCCCTTTCACTCCTTATCATCTATACTTTATTTCCCATATATGCTCCAGCTTTCATCCACTGCTGCTTATTGTGCTTGTCCCTTCAGAGTAGGGTTGTGTTTCAGTTTACTAATTAGAATGTCACTTTCTGTGAGGCTTTTATTTTCTTCTGGCCTTCAATTTCTGTTGGTAATTTCTGTGCCATTAATACTTGCATACTTTAAATAATAAAGACTGCAGAAATAATGTAATCACAGAATGTTTTAGGTTGGAAGGGATCTCTGCAGTCATCTGGCCCAGTCCCTGCCCAGGGCCACGTCCAGGCAGCTCTGGGAGATCCCCTATGAGGAGACCCCACAGCCTCTGGGCAGCCTGTTCCAGTACTCTGTCACTGCACAGCACAGAAGGGCTCCTGGTGTTCAGAGGGAAATCCTGTGCTCCAGTTTGTGCCCAGGGCCTCTGGTTCTGGCACCAGACACCACTGGAATGAGCCTGACTCTCATTGCATCCTCCCTTCAGGTATTTATAAATACAGGCTCAACATGAGCCAGCAGTGTGCCCTTGTAACCAAGAGGGCAAACCACATTTTATGATGCATTAAGCACACCACAGCCATCTATTAAAAAGAATTGAGTCTCCCACTATATTTTGAATTAGTGTGTCTTCACCTTGAATACTGTGTGCAATTCTGGGCTCCACAATATGAAAAGGATGTTAAGATACCAGATCTGGAAGTATATCCTATGAGGTGAGGCTGAGGATACTTGAGAGAAGAGGAAGCCAAGAGGTGACCTCATTTCTCTCTGCATCTCTCTAAGGAAAAGGAAAGCAGAAGGAGGTGCTGGAATCTACTCCCTGGTAAGCAATGGCAAGGCTTGTGGGAACTGTACAAAGCTGTGTCATGGGAGGATCAGACTGAGCATTAAGAAACATTTCTTTACTGTGAATGTGATCAAACACTGAGCCAGGCTTCCTACTAAGGTGGTTAGTGACCCACACCTGTCAGTATACAAGAGGAATTTTGAGATTGCTTTCATTAATATGCTTTAACTTTTTCTTAAACCTGAAGTGGTCAGGCAGTTGGACATGATGATCTTTGAACTGAGCTACTCTACTCTACCCTACTCCTATTCTATTCTATTCTATTCTATTCTATTCTATTCTATTCTATTCTATTCTATTCTATTCT
>NW_024962262.1:9638330-9778489 GCF_019238085.1 Lagopus leucura
CTATTCTATTCTATTCTATTCTATTCTATTCTATTCTATTCTATTCTGTTCTGTTCTGTTCTGTTCTGTTCTGTTCTGTTCTGTTCTACACTGCTAAGCTCCTCTCAAGCCTATGAGATCACTTCTCTTGAAATGCACGTATTTCTTTAGTATGTCTCACCCAGTCCATATAAAATGTTGAATAGTTTCTGTAGTTTTGCATCCCCTTGCTGATATACAGTTCACTTCTACTTCTGTCAGCTAAGATTGAACTTTTCATCCACCAAGAACTCGGAAGTTTTTTCAGAGACAGTGCTTTGTAATATAAAATGTGTTTTTTTATAACTCTGACTTTGTGCCTTATTTAGGTTATAGCACTGTACTGAAGTACATTTTGTTTGAGTAAACTCTGACAACACTTATCGTTTAGAATTCTTAAGTCTTTAGGCCATTCACATATGTTGTCAGCATTTATGGAAAAGTTAGTCCTAAATCACTTCCAGAATATTAAGTTCAATTATACTACATCCTGGTTTTGCAGATCTCTTTTTGTGATGACAGTTCCTCATTGTCAGTGAATTCTCTGTGTATTCACTGCTATTCATTATTATTTTTAGCATCGAATAGATTAAACTAAATACGCTCATATGAACTTGTGTAATTTGAAAGGTGGGTATTAGCTGCCGTCTCCTATAGCTAGGCTTAAAGTTCCAGCTTCTTATGAACATCAGATTTACTTTTAGGTGTCTCGTTATGTTTTTAGAAATTGAATTTAAGGAGGGTGAAACACAGCACTTTGTGGAGATTGAAGTTCTCTTTGATGGAGTTAGGGAGATGAGAGAAGCCTTCACTGTTCACCTGAAACCTGATGAGAACATGGTTGCTGAAATACAGGTAACAAAATAATTCCAAGACCTCAGCAGCAAAGCCTGTAAAAAGATATTGCTTTTTGGCTTCGCAGCTTTATTCTTCTCTTAATGTTTATGCAAGCCATCTTTGCTTGTAGTTTTAAAGGACATGCAATGCAATCCCATCTGATACTGTAATACCTACCCCAAACAGTTTGTTGCCATGGTGGTAAGGTTCATGGGTTCTAGAGATAAGGAGAGTCCATGTAAAACAGAAATTTTCAAGATACCTTTCCAGATATATTCTCTTTTTCAAATCATCACTAAAAATCTTGGAAATACTGGCTGGCCGTATATAAAATATATACTTTATGCTGCAAAAAGAACAATCAGGTGAAATAGATCTTCTACTGTCAAAGCTATGTTAAGATTTGAAGTAGCCACATATTCTTCCTTATTTAGCACTATATCATACATACTTTAAGTATAAATGGTAAACTTTTCTGATTCTGCATGAAAATACTGTTCAGGGTCTGCTACCTTCAGTGTACAGAAAACCAAAAAAAAAAACCCAAAAACTTTTAGTTTGATAGTCTGCAATATACTTTCCAGTGCCTGAAACTTTTCTCGACAGCTCATACAGCTGAGGTTTTAGAGCTTACCCTGGGACACTGTTTCAAAATCCATATATACTCTGACCAAGGTCTAGCTTGAATTCCTTTGTTTGTTTAAATCTTCACAGCAAACATTTTTACCCTTTCATTATCAGACAGCCAAGGCCATTGTTTACATTGAAGAAATGAACAGCATGGCAGATGTCACCTTTCCTTCTGTCCCTCAAGTTGCATCCCTTTTGATATATGATGACACTTCCAGAGCCAAAGACAGAACCAGTCCTGTGGCTGGCTATCCTGTCATCTGTATTACAGTGAGTATTTCTGTGGAAAGGTGGAGCAACACCAGTATATGGATTTTGTTCAAAGATCCAATTAAATAATAGACAATATTATTAATCATATTGTTGTGAGTCACACATGAATTTAAGCTAGGACAGTCCTAAGTGCTAATATAATTTGTCTGGATAGCAAATGAATTTTCAGGAGGACAAAAATCACTTGGTCATCACTAAGAACAAGTTTGATACTTGTACAGTGTCTGTAAGCTGACTGTATCACCTTACTATTTTCTACATTTCCTTGCATTAAGTTAAAATCACTGGAGATAACCAATGAGCCATCGTTTTTAATGAGTGTCACAGACTGAAAAATGACTGCTGTTTTTTGGAGCATTCTTTTACTTTGAGGAAGTTTTTGGTCCTTCTATATCTTCAGTTTCCTACATCATTCATTACACACAGGAATGGGTCATGTGTTGGATGGTTTTCCTAAGTACAAAACCAAAAGTAATCTTTAAACGCAAAGTGTATTTGCAGAATTAGATCAGGTGTGATATCCTAGTTAAAGTAGCAGGTAGAAGTGTAGTTTGAACCTCCATAACTGTATTTTCACCCATAAACTATAATTTCAAATGCAAGTTTTTATTTCAGTTAAGTATAAGTTAGACAAGCCTTTTAATTTACCTTAAAGGTGATAAAAGTATCACAGCCAAAACAAATTAATTATTCCTCACTGGAGTTACCTGTTCCACATTGCTGAGTTTGTGACTATTGAAAAATTAAAATTCCCTTGCCTTAAAGCAAATAAATAGTTATGCATCTGCCTTATTCTGCAGGCTTGCAATCCTAAATATGAAGACTTTGATAAGACTGGTACGATATGTGCTAGCGAACACATCAATAATACTCTGACACAATATCGATGGCTTGTGAGTGCACCCACTGGTCCTGATGGTGTTACTAGCCCCATGAAGGAGGTTGACTTCGATACCTTCTTCACTTCGTCCAAGATGATCACACTGGACTCCATTTACTTTCAAGCTGGCTCTCGTGTCCAATGTGCAGCTCGTGCTGTGAATTCAGATGGGAATGAGGGTCTTGAACTTATGAGCCCTATTGTAACTATAAGCACATCAGAAGGTAAGGTATCAACTATTACAAAAATACCTAGGCTACTTCTGAAACCCACTTTACATAGTAACAAAATCAAATGGCATTATAAGGTATTTTCACACTTACAGCTTCAGCTTTCCTTCTACTTTTAATATTTCCTTCTACTTTTAATACAGATAGTGTGAAAAGTATCTTAGCATCAGAAAAGTGTATATATTGAATTGATGCTGCATCCTCTCAACCAGTATAGGTACCTAGTCTACCTACCAAAGGAGTCTACCTCCTTTTCCCAGCCACCTCTTTTTCATGGAACTTATACTGTTACAAACTTATGAAGCAGAGGTTTGGAACCAATATGGGCATGAGTACAGTCTGATAGCATCTGCTATTTTTTCATAGCAATCTCAGATACTTTTTTTTACTGTATAATCTGTTGAATGAGTAATTGTCGGCCATCAAACTGAATTACAAAATATTGTATTCATCATGTCATCTCTGCTGTTTCTGTTGCTGCATTAAGTCTTCTGGTTTATGTAACATCTTACAGTAGATAATTATGTGACTGATTTGCAATATCATTTTAATTTCCTTGACCTTTCCAACTAAATATTTTTATTTAAAACCATTTGTCTCCTGCAAAGTTAGGGCTCTACGGAGCTTAATAAATGAAATTTCTATTTACTTTCTTTATTTCACATTTTTACTGTAGGCTAAAGTCACTTTTGTTTGCGCTATCAGGAATCCTAAAAAGGACTAAAAAGGACTCTCTCTGAGGGTATTGTCTACCAGATACAATGTAGTGCTTTTTAAAGACAGACAACTTTGCATTGGATGAGCTAGTTTGGTTATATAAAACAGTCTGACTATGTTAGAGTTATAATGATTACACATGACAAATTAGCAGGGCTAATTAACCCAGGACCAGCATTGAATTGTCACAAAGATATTACTTCCAGTACCTTAGTGGTCATGCGATGAGGAAAACATCAGTTCTGATGATCATATACAACACAGAGGGTGGAAATCAAATAGTTGTTATATGCTATTTTCAAAGATATACACTGATCTAAGCAACATGCCAAAATCCTGTTTGCAACTTCAACAGCATTTGACCTGCAGTAAACAGACGAAATTCTCAAAAGTAAGTCAGACTGTGAAAAAAATAAATAAATAAATAAAAATTGCATTTAGTCTCTTTAGCACATCTTACTTCCGTTAGAGAATAAACAAATTATTGTTTTGCAGAAGAGAAATCTTGTGCCCTCAAGCCTGCTGCTTCCAGCTTAGAGCTGTTGAGCAAAAGGAAGTCCACCAGAATCAATAAATGATCCAGGAGGTGAGCCCTGCCTCCTTTACTTTGTTTGTAACCCTTCAGAAATGGGCAAATAACAAAACATGTGCTAAATCAGATTATCAGCTTCTGATGGTTTCTTTCTCAGAAGACCCATCCTGCAACCAGGATGCAAGCATTTCTACACTGAACAATGTTACTGGAAGTTGCATGTATCTCATATCATACAATTATAAACCTAATCTGCTAGTCCTGCAAACCAGGATTAATCCTAGAACAGGTTGAATTAAGTCCGGACAGGCTGACAAAGGAATTTACAGATTCTCCTGCCTTGGAGAAACTTAGAATCAACAGAATAAGGCCCTGATCTGGCTTAGAAGCTGGCTTCATTTTGAGCATGGCATTCCTAGAGAACATTTCCAACTAAAATTAGTTTATGACAATATTCTCTAATGGGACAAGAGTCCCATCAAGTCATATATGGGTCCATACCTCAGTCCAGTTCTAGAAGCACCTGAATACTGATCAGTGTCCTCCATAAAGCTCTATATGGGTTTAAGGGAAAGGGAATTAAGGCCTCTGAGGTCATCTGTAAGGAAGTAGGGTGTATGACACTTATTTTGCAAGTATGGTTGCAATATTTAACTGAAAATGTACAGGTGCAGTCATCACCAGGTTCTGAAAATGTGATCCAATTGATAAAGAATAATTTCTACTTGACTGTTCTTTTGCATAAATTCCTGTTCAAACCTCTGATAAATGTCTTCCATAGCATTTACCTGTCATTTCAGAAAATTCTCCTTGTTTTAGCAACATATCTAGTGGGAAAAGAAGTGTGTCTAAAATTAATGCAAGGGAAAGTACAGATTATTTCTTCTGGACATAAAGTTACTTTATTTTTTTTCCATTAGGTCTTTGTCAGCCTCGTGTGTCAGGAGTAGTTGGAGCAGAACCATTCTCTGCCAAACTGCGCTACACAGGCCCGGAAGATCCCGCTTATGCCAATCTCATCAAACTGACAGTCACAATGCCACATATTGATGGTATGACAAAAGCAGCTTGGGAGTCGAGAAAAGTTGTACAACTTGCTGTCATTTGAGCTATTTTATCAGTCATGTTATTTTAAATAGTCAAAATCGTTGTTATCTTTTAACACATGAAACCAGAGAAAAATGCCATGAATGTAATACAGATGCACTTTGCAGTAAGATGCATAAGATGCTGTATAACTTCACAGTCTTTGATGTGAAGACTATTCCCAGATTAATTGCATAGTTGACATAAATTGGGCTAGACCTACACTTAATAAAATTCCTTTGAATGCACAGTTATAACAAGGAATACTTAACTTTTTTTTAAAAAACATATGAAGCAGCTTAATTGCTACATGCTTCTAAAAACTTAACAAAAATTTGAATTGAAAAATACATTACAGCTTTAGAAATATCTGGCATTTCATAGTAAAATGACAGACACAGCATATCATCTTTCTTTGAACTCTCAAGTACATTCATTACTGTAAGTTCCAAGTACAGAAGCACTTCATAATATGCTTGGTTTTCGAGAGTTTTTTGCCAAGTTAAGCAACTCAGAGCACTGAAATTTAGTGACAGTGATATCATTATTTTACCTTTTTTTTAGGCATGCTGCCTGTTATTTCTACAAGAGAGCTCTCCAATTTTGAGCTGACACTTAGCCCTGATGGAACTAGAGTTGGAAACCATAAGTGCTCCAACCTGCTGGATTACACAGAAGTGAAGACCCACCACGGTTTCTTGACTGATGCTACCAAAAATGCGAATGTGATTGGAGAGACCATTCCCTACCAATACAGTCCAGGAATCAGAGGCTTCAATACCTTACGATTCTACCGAAATCTGAATCTGGAAGCCTGTTTATGGGAGTTTGTTAGCTATTATGACATGTCCGAGCTCCTCACAGATTGTGGAGGCACCATTGGGACAGATGGACAGGTACCAAAGTACAACTTGATATTTTTACTATATTCTTTAAATTGAAAACTTCCCATGAAATGTATTTCTAAGTACAATAATATATCTATTCATCCATTAATAGTTTTAAAAGTATTCCTTTTTTTATTATTATTTAACAAAATACAGACTTCTGCTAAGGACAGTATATTCCCTAAAGCTATCAGTGTGTCAGTTAAACACTAATAGGCTATATATGAAATCCTTGTCCAACTGAAATTAAGTGAGTGACTGAATTTGAATTAAATTTGCTATAACTTTCACACAATGAAACACCTACCCAATTTTTATCGAGCCACTTTAGTCTTTCTTAGAATGGGAGCCTTTTAGACGATTACTATCCTATTACTGTTAGCACATAGGTAGTGCTAGACTGTTAGTCATTTTGTATCTTAAAGTTAAGAAGAACTTTGAAGTCTTCCTGCATAATGGACTGCATTGTACTATCAGCTGCTTGGCACTGCTCATCTTTTGCTCACAGTGTAACAGGACCCACCAGTGCAGACAGCACAGTGGTCTCACATTGCCCAGCACAAAATTCCTTGGTTGAGAAGCAGTGAGAAGCTGTCAGTGTGGCTGAAGAACAGAGCTGAGAAAGTGGTTTGTAGATTATAAACAAGGAAATTGGAGAGATCTTCAAATGTCCTTTGGAAAATGGTTTCTAGAAATCCATAATAGTGTGGGAGCAAAAAGAGTGCAACGTTTCTTCTGCTGCAACAACAGCAAAGTTAATCATTCGGTCTTCCTTGTGCAATTACTACACAAGCCTGTCTGCTCCCACTCAGATTCTGGAGAACAAAAGCTGTAGCCAGGAAGATCAATCCCTTATGACACAGATATGTCCCTTTAGGGATAATACAGAAGGACTGGAAATGCAGTGCCTTGTTTCACAGAAGTCCATGCTCAGCACAAAGCTGTATGGTAAGCCAGCTCACTTTCCTGGCTCACTGGCATTGCCTCTGAACCACTGTGAAAAGGATAAGGCCTCTGTGAAATGGCCAGAACTGTTCTGCTTTTTAACAGGTATTCATCTAGGAACCATCAGCTTATCCACCCTCACAGAGTCTTAGGTTTATATGCACAGAGTCTTCATCATTTGAGTGCTCTGTTGTCTCTCCTGGTTCCTTGTCTGTTGCAGAGACCAGTTCAAGGTATATGCTTTGATGCTGGAAGCTCACTGTTTGTGCATCTGCTTGGAGTTGCCCCTCCACAAAGAGCAGATCCTCCTACAGGTACATTCCACTGTAGCCATGAACCTGTCAGAGGGAAGGGGAAGGCATGAAAGTGTGGGATGTAAGCCTTTCACATTCCCACATGATAAAAATGACAGCAATCTTCTCTGTTCCTAGAATGATCTCATTGCTTCACCTCATTGTTCCTTTTACTTTCTCTTTATGCTCCAGAACATGTACAACATGCAGACATATATTCTTATTTCCCAAACTGCACAATCACAGGTACAAAAAGCTGCCAAGCAGCTGTCAGACAATGCTGTCACCTATTTCTCCCATAGTGAAAAGGAAGATATGATTTGAATTCTCTCCATATTTAATACTCCAGTATCCTATAGAGAAAAGGCTGAACAGTCGGTTTAGCCAAATGTCTAAATAAGTCTTATATATGGATGGATGGATATAAACAGAACAAAAAATAACAATCCTTCCTTCATTTTAGAGAACCTATGTGTTTCTTTGTGGAGGACATGCATAAATGATAATTGGGCTTAGGAAGAAAGCCATTCTTTAAGCTTCAGAAGCGTTATGTATTTTAGATCAGATCTCTCATTTAAAAGTAGAGAGGGACAAACATGAGCTGCAGAGCCATGAAACTGCAGCTGATGTCAGCCCTTAGCGCTCTGTAGGGTGTGGCTAAAAGGCTACAGTGGTAAGTGAAATATCAAGCTGAATTACTTCTAGCAGGAAAGCATTTCGCCGCAGCCGGTATGCGCTTCACTGCTCTCCCTGTTCCCCCCACCTCCATTTAATTCTTCTCCAAGTTCGGTCTTTATCTTCACATGACCCCCCCCAGCTGAGAGGGGAGGCAGTCAGTGCCCTATCTCTGTGGTTGTCACCATTGTTGTCTTTTTCTCCTTCGGTGAGCAATTAATAATCCTTCTCTGTGAGAGGGAAGCTGGCAGCTATGGTTTTCACCATGTTTTTTTTAGCACACAAAGGAAGCTTAATTTCCATCATACATACTGGACTGATAAAGAAATTAAATTCTCTTACCATATCCTGCTACCACTATAAATTTGCTAGCTTGAATTTACCAGTTGGTAGATCTTTAAGCTCAAAATTCTGCTTTTCAGTTCTTGTCCTCCAGCGCTTCTATGTGATCAAAGGTAGCACTCATGATTCAGACAGGGATATTCCATAAAAACGGCTGGCAATTTCTTGTGTGATGTGGACCTTCACTTATGTGAGCTCCTCTAATGGGAGGGGAAGAAGATGAACTTCAGGAAGCAAAGTGTGAGGTGGGAAACCTGCAGCTGGTGTCGTTCTTCTGGCAGCACTCCTGGTGTTTGCCGCAGACTGCAGCTGTCTTTGCCAGTTCCCATGAACTCATGAACTGTCATAATACATACAGGGAAGGTTTTAGTTTTCTTTCTTTTCTTTTCTTTTTCTTTTTTGTCCTTGAGGCCTTCTCCTTGTGACCCATTCTCTTTTGCAATTACTCTGTGCATGAGCAAACCCTGTGTGAGATAGATGCGGCCCTTCTTTCAGAATATAGCTTGACGCTTTGTTCCTGGGGTCTGCCCATATTCACCATATCTGAAAAATCAAGCATCTGTGTATCTATTATGGATTAAGGAATGCATATTTATAAATAAAAGTCTGCTCTTTAAATTGAACTTATTCGTTTGGATTACAGCTGTGTTCTGGTCGAAATTAAGGTCATTTATCTTTTGAACATCTTCCCTTCATAATCTGAAATTCAAGGTCTTTGTTTGGATCTACTGAGGATGTAAAAACGTGGAGCTCCTCTATGTAAGTTGTCTTTGTGTATCTTCAGGAAATTATTAGAGATTGGACCTTACTTCATGAGGGCACTGTGAGAGTAAAGCACTAAAGATATCTCAGGTCCTCAAGACACAGATGCTAAAGCAATGCCAGATTTCCTTGAAAGGAAATTAAAAAATGAAACAGTGAAAACCAAGTAACTATCCTGTAATAAAGCATATGTTGAAGGACTGGCCTACTCTTATTTAATGGAGTGTGAAGTATCATTTGATCTCACTTCCTGCCATTACAATTATTTGCTGTAAGCAGGCAGTTTGGCATCCAAAGGCTACTGCGTGTTTCAGGCCAAGTACTTATGTGTGGATTTTGCTTTTACTTGTTCCTAACCACTGCCAGACTTGGCATAAGAACACAAGGAAATTACCATTCCGATTTTATTAGCAACTAGTTAAGCAAGTCTTTGACTGAAACAAAGAGGTGAAAAACATACACTAAAATATTTGTACATGCAGATTAATGCCTTGAAGCTAGAGTACAGCTGAAGACTTTGTTTTGCTTTCCGATAAAAAAAAGTTTGTTCTGACTTAAATTGAAAACGTTTCTCTTCCAGTATGTTCAGTTCACGTTTATGTTGCATATGGCACTGAGATGCTTGGAAATCCCATATGAAAGCAAATCTTAAAATCACTAATATACTGCCTCAGCTTATGTGAGGCAGCTTGCAGAGATTTTAGCATTGCATGGAAACAGTGTATTTTCAGCTTTAATAGTTTTAGCTTTACAAAAATCATTTGTAAGGGGAAAAGCCAGCTTTTCTGAAATTCTCACTAGAAGCTGTAAACTGCAGATGGCCAGAAGTGTCTATTTTCAGATTTTATATTCATGTCAGCCACCACAATCAATTTAAGAAAACCTGCAGTTTGTATTTCCTTGAAAGAAGCTAACAAGCCATCAAGTTGTTTTTTTTTTTTTTTCCCTCCAGCTGTAAACCCTATCTATTGCAAAAAAAAAAAAAAAAAACAACAAAAATCTATCCCAAAGTTAATGCACCAGCAGTGCAACAAAGCCAGAGGTTAAACATTTCAAGGAGCTGGCATTTCGGTGTTGTATTGCATTCTCTTTTCCATTCAGGCTTTTTTAAACAAGGCTGCTTTGCATTTCACCTGTGACCTACCTGGCTGTTTGCCTTCTTGGGGCCAAATCTGAGCTTTGCCATATATTTATTGTGTAAACATTGAGTTGACAACATTGTTGTGTGACTCAAATTTGCTGACATAGCAAGTAAATGCAATAGGAAGCCAGGATTAGGATAGATTGGAGGACAAAAATACAGTTCTCATGAAAAGTTCGGTTCATTAGGATAATCAATATAAAATATGAAACTGTAATTTCTAATTTCTAATTTTGACCTTGCCAGTACTGACAGCACATGCCCATGCTCACAGACACACACACACACTCTCTTACTGCTACTGATCACATCCCAAAGCTATAACATCATTTTCCTGGAGAAAGTTCTGTTCTTTGGAATGAAAGCCAAATAAATAAAATTCAGTATAATGCAGGACAGAGTCCATGCCCCATAACCTTAACTGAAAATGATTTGCTCACTTGTTACATGACAGGTGCTCAAATTAATTATTATTTTTTTTTTCTTAATGAAGTTTGACAGTTTGCATCAGAAAGGGGAACAAAAGAAGAACACCTATAGAAATTCTTAAATGGGAATTGTCTGTGACAATTTATCTTGCAAAGAACATGTATAAATCTCTACAATATACCATCTATATTGGTATTCAGGATAAATCATGTTCTTCTCTCAGACAAAGACATTTTTAGATGAGCTACTTGAATGATTTTTTAGCTATTTGAATGACTTTTTTCAGATAGTGATCATAAGATTGTTCCCTTCTTGGAACAATTTTTGTCCTCTGCCTTCTCAGGCATTGTCACAGGATGAGAGACACAGTTTTCCCAATTCAGCTCAGATGTGGCCGTTTCTGTGCTAGTATCACAAGGCTGGCTGAAAGTCACATCCACTTTTTATTGTATAAAACTAATGTTAGTGAAATTTAGTGAAATGTTAGTTTGCCCATACAACTTCTACAATCTTCTGTTCACAGGCTGTGTAGATACGCAGTGCACCTGTTCTGTCTCTCCATAGCAGTTCAGCTGATCCTACACTTACACAGCTCTGAGTTACCATTTCGGTTTCATCAGTGTCACACTGAGATAAAATATGAACAGCTGGCTACTCTCAATAGGCTTTGCAGGAAAATAAAGATAACCCAATGGAAAGAATGCTTTCTTGTGGTAAGAGAGTTGGAGAAGTGGGGCTTCTCCATCTGCATGACACATTCCATCATTTCATTTGTTGGGGGGCTCCTCTTACTCTGATAATTTTCCTCTGCAGTTAATTTCCTCTTTTTTTTTTTTTTTTTTGTTATATCAAAAAGGTCCCCTGTGTTTTAGTTTGAGTATCTTGAGTTTTTTCTGTGCTGTCCACTGAAGAGTAATTTTCCCCCTGCAGCTGTTTATTTTTTAGTAAGAAATGAGTTGGCTTTGTAAGCTACAAGTTGCTGTTAGCATAAGAAAGCTATTTATTCAATAACTTTTGCTACCAGTATTATAGGTTTTCCTCCATACCTACTGTCCAGTGAGTGCCTCAGGAGGGATTTGTGTGCATAACAACTCGATGAGATGGTTTAGAAAGAACTTCTTCCTCTCCCTGTGTCCAGCAAATCACACCTGAAGGCAGTCATGCTGATGGAAGCACAGTTTCATAGGTAGATGAATAAATTCCCATGCTGGAGCAAGTAGCCCTCCTGCCCAAACATCATATGTGGGTTTTACTAGGAGAGAAGAATCTGCTAAATTCTAGGATGAATTTTCTGACACTTTAGTTTCAGACTTTTCTGCAGAGCAGTAGCAAGATATGGCAAAGGAGCAGCATTTCAGACAGACTTTCTCCAGAGTAGATCCTACTGAATCACAGAATCACAGAATGGCCAGGGTAGGAAGGGACCTCAAGGATGATGAATCTTCAACCCCCCTGCCACAGGCAGGGCCACCAACCTCCCCATTTAATACTAGACCAGGCTGCCCAGGCCCCCATCTAATCTGGCCTTGAACACCTCCAGGAACGGGGCATCCACAACCTCTCTGGGCAGCCTGTGCCAGCTCCTCACCATTCTCTCTGTACTGCTGGATTTCCCACCAGTACAAGTGATCTGAGCTCACCAGTGCCATGCTTACACAGAATGGAGGCAAGAGTAGCCTAAAATGTGGCTTACAAACCCCATTCATAGATTTCTCTGTGTACAAGGTACATGAACAGTGAATGGTACCTAATACTGGATAACCAAGAATAACTTTGAGAGAAGCCTTTTTTCGCTTGTGGCATAAGACTGAACTAGAAGAGCTTTGTGGATCACTCTGTCCAGGTCATTCCTGTCAGCAACCTTAACACTATATAATGTAGTTCCAACCTGGTAAACTTAATCTGAAAACTAATAGGATTTCATGGCCTCACTGTTCTTGTGAGGGTTAGAAATCCTCCTGATTTCTAGGCTGTATTTGTCATGGCCATCTTATGCCCATTTGTTCTCATGTCAGCACCATCTTTCATCATCCTCAGTAGTTCTTCTCTACTATTCATCTCCTAATGTGTATAGGTGGAATTATTTCCTCACAGCTTATGTTGAACTACTCTAAACAACCCAGCTATTCTAGTTGCTTCTCATAAAATATTTTGAGTTAGTACAGTCTACAATGCAAATTAGGCTTTTTCAAGCATGGATGATCAAAGCTGTTCCAGATAAGCTCTCACTAGTGCTCTGAATAATGGCATGCATGCTTCTAATTTCCACTCCATTCCTCAGTTTATCTTAGGCACATATCACATGGAGGGGATACGAAGGTCATAGTTATGATGTGATCAACTCACATACCGAATTTTTTTCTCCGCTATTCTTTCTAACCAGTGTCTTTAATTTCAGCCAGAAATCCCCGTCACTGGTTCCTATTACCTTATGCTTTATAGTATAAAATTTCATCTCAGTTCTATTTAGTCCTCAAGGTCATTAAACTCTCTGTGTGATATGCCAGTCCTCCTCACTAAGCATTATGGATGCATCTTTTCAAGAGGACAACAATGTATCAACTCTTCTCACTTCCCATAAGCAAACTGAATTTTAGATATTTTGCTTTGATGTCCAATTTTTATTGTACAACATGCAGATGCGGGGCAAAAACACAGAGTAAAGGTATCCTAGTTTTGCTGGGAGGACTTTTCAGTAGTGATACATTTTCTATGTGAGCAAATGTATTTAGTTAGCTCTTGATATCCTTCCAGAAAATGGCAAATATTCAGTGTTACTCCCGAATTAAAGGCATAGTAAGATATGTTGTAGATTTGCATTATAGCTTTATCTTTCTTGATAAAAATGAACATTCAGTGTTGTTATTTGGAATAATTTAACAAATCCATGCCTGAAATAGTTGCTTGAATGTCCATGACAGCATCCCAAAGGTAATATTGCATCTGTTTGTGTAAAATAAATAGGACTGAAGGCTAATGTTGCTGTCCAACTTCAATTTGTCATCCACACATACACAGAATAAAAGTATTCTATTTTTTTGTTTCAAGTAGAACATCTTGATTGTGTTTACATATAAGAAAGAATAATTAATATAAAATCATCTATGTGTGTACTGGCTCATGCTATCTGCCAGACTTTACTGCATGCTACCGTGTGTGTTTCTGGACTCTCTAGGCCTACATACTAGCACATCTTATGGAATGATGCTAACATTTTAAGTGGAAGGTGTTAAGTAACATAGTGTGTAGATCAAGGAGTGTCATGCATAAAATTAAGCTGTTGCAACTATGAATACTTGCCATAATTAACACCTGAACTATTTCAGAGTATTTGGTCAGCTCAGGCAGTAAATTTGTCATTTCATAATATCACTGAAACTTTTGTCCGGCATTTGGAAAAGTAAAGCAGCTGTAAGGTAGTGGATGTTCAATCTCTTCACATGCCTCTGGGGGAACTCAGAAACAGTTCGGTTTCTACACAGTTTATAATGTTCTTTGAATGCTTTCTTTAATAGTGAAAAACACTCTTCAAAGGCCTATAAGGGAACCACTCAGGGGAAATGTTCAGATGCACAAATGTCAGTTAGGCACACTTTCTGCTGGAAGTGAGTGGGAGTTCAACACCACTTATGCTTTTGAAATTTTTCTCCTTGGGAGATGATCTCAATGCCTTTCCTTCTTTGTCTTTGTGAGACAATCCATCATTTTCTAAAAGGATCTGTATTGCACATTTTTAATTAGAGAGATGTGAAGTAAGACACTTCAGAAAAGGATTCTTAAATCACGTAAGAGCTGTGTTAAGAGCTAACAGTTTACTGACACTGTTTTTGCCTTTTTTATCAAAATGTATAGAGAGAATTTTTAATTCTCTGGTTGATAATAATGCTACTGTTTTGTACAATATATGCATAGAGGATCTACTGTTAAATCTGTGTCAAACTGCACATCATTTTCAGTTCTTTGTGTGAGTGACAATATGATTTATGTGTTTGCATGCAGTATGCCAGCCAGCATCTCTGCACAAAGGAGGAAATAATTCGAGAGCTGAGTGAGTGCAGTCTAACAACTCAGACTTGCAATGACCTCTGAGCAAGTTCAGGGTCTTCCAGTAGATCTTGCAGGAGAGCAACATAAGAATGTAAGCAAAAGAGTTAGTTATGGGAAAGGACAGAGCAAACGCAGGAGGATACTTGAAGATTTTCTAAAGTCTTTGTGATATTCATGTACTTAAAAAGCCCAAACAAAAAGGATGAGTCAAAATTTAGATGTTTGTGTGTCAGAATTCGTACTCTGTTTAAGATACAAAGATACAAAGAGAACTTGAGCTTCAATGAAAAATAATTCAGGTACAATTTTTAATTCAAGTGGTCTTTTTTTTTTTTTTTTTTTGCATTGAAATTGCCTGTGCAGTGCTGTTCTTCCTCACCTCTAACCTCAAGAAATCATTTTTCTTTTTGCCAGGTTCTCAACCTAGTACAATCCTATGTCACACTGAGGGTCCCTTTGTACGTCTCCTATGTTTTCCACTCTCCGGTGGGAGTAGGAGGTTGGCAGCACTTTGATCTGCAGTCTGAGCTCCGGCTGACTTTTGTGTATGACACTGCCATCCTGTGGAAGGACGGTATCGGGAGTCCACCAGAGGCAGAGCTCCAAGGTGGGACTCTGATTTCTTTTCATCAAAATCATTCTGTTACCGAGAGTGTAATTTGTACTTCACTATTGGTTGCAAGCTGTTTGTTTTTTGCCCAGCGCTTGAAATTCTCTGCTGTGTTGCTTATGAAAGCCACGTTAAGTTGATATCAATTATTTTCCTGCAAAGAAAAACAACTGCCTCTCTGTGTTTCTAGTACACAAAATTAACACATTTATTTCTACTCAGGGCCTCAACATTTACCGTGTCTTTGTATTCTGTTACCACACACTATATTTGAGTATTAATGAGAAAAATTGAAACTTTGTTGTCAATATTTTTCTAGCTCTGAGCATACAATTGCAGAATATTTTTGATATTTTGAAAACATTAATTATGAAACATTGAAAAAGAAGAGAAATACATAATGGATGTAACAACCTGTCATCTGTTAGACTACTGAATTGTAAAAGTAAAACGTTATTTAAATGTGATACATGCTGCCGATAAATATTTGTGACTGCAATTAGTCAGCAGGTCAGACTTTATCATTAGATATTTTATCTCTGCAAAAAGTGGATTTATTTAAAAAAACATGTAGATATCTGCAAAAGATTAAAATGCATAGCTGTGCATATGTACTGCTTTGTTCTTCATGTGCAGATTTACTTAGCAGCGCCCAGAATTAAGCTTCAGGTGTTCGTTATCGGTCCCAACCTAAGGTAGGATACAGGCACCAGCTATAATTACATATGTGCACTCACACAATGTCAGCAATCCAGTGTGAAGCTGAAGCTATTCTTTTTTTTTTTTTTTTGGCAAACTCTATGTCTAAACTGCAGATGTCATTGCTATGCAAATTTCTGTCCTCATAGTAAGAGGAGGCAATGAGGAATGGCAAGGGCAATCTGCAGTGCATGAAGAATGAAGCACATGCCAGGCACTGCCTAAAGAACAAGCCACATGCCACAGATCATGTGATGTATTTGTCACCACTTAAAAGCCAGATCTAATCCTTAGTTTTAGCAACTATGTGATGTGTCTGTGCCACCACTTTCATGCCTTTGGTGCTTTAAATTTTTATTTATATGTCTAAAAAGCTGATGTTCAGGGCTATGGAGGTAATGAACATTGGCAGCTCCCTTTGAACACAGAAGCATAGAACATAATGAGCACAGGAGTAGTGGAGGGCAGACACCCAATAGATTCCAGTCTGATTTGGGCAGCTACTGAGAGTTATTGCTTCTCACTATGTGTTTTTCTGGGCAGGAAGGAGTTAACTACTTCTCACTTTATTTCTATACCTCTGGATGCATTTATTTCCTCTACAGAAATTCTATGTAAAGCCACAATTCATGTATACATACAGGTATACATTTATATATATTTCTAATGTATAAATTAATGTATTTGGTACAAGTGATTTTGTGCATATTTTGTGATATGTGTTCATGTTGATGAACATGTTAGGTTTCTGACACATTATCTTAGGTTTCTGGCCTGTTTTCTTCTTGCCACTAGCAAACAGGAGGCTGTTACACCACTGGCTCTTGATAAGTGAGCACTGTAGAAATGCCCGAACTCTGAAGCTTTGCAGAATACCGGAGTAAAGGGGATTTGAATTCAAGCAACAGAAATAAACCACTTCTGACATATAAACAAGACCTTGTAACCTGAGATTAGGGAACATTACGCTCGTGTTTTGGGTTGAATTCATTCCAGAAATCTCCAGCAATGCAAACCCTGTCAGAACAAGTTTCACAGATTCATCTGTCCACCAGTACCACGGAAGACACAACTGCTGCTGCCACAGTGGCAGTGCATGCTGCCTTGGCACAATGGACAGAGAGGCCCTGATAAAGAGGACACAGCTTTTATTGACAGAAGTCAGTTTGAATACCTGGTGAAACCGAAAGTATTCTTCCTTCTCCAGAACCCACTGGCCCTGACTATGTTGTTCCTGAATACACATGCTGCCTATGCTGTGAATTTTTCTCAGTCTACTAGAACTTCTGTGTGGGCATAGCAACATATGTAAGACTATGAATTTGCAGGGAATTAAGAATTTCTCTATGTATTTTGGAAAACATTGCGAAACTCTAGCTCTAGTCCCACTATGTAAATTCATGTTTAAAAAGACTCTTAAATGAGCCTAAAAGATACCATCAGGCCCCCTCCCAAACAGCTGATGAGGCAAGAGAGAATAAAAAGAGTGGAGCTGCTGTTGTGTAGAAGTGTGATTTGTTTGTCATCTGCATTTGTAATGGTATTTATGGATTGGCTTCTGCTGACAGGTTCTCTGTACCCAACCAGCATGCGTATTAGTGAAGAGGGGCGCCTGGTTGTCAACTTCAAGACTGAAGCACGGTTTCACGGTCTGTTTGTCATGTCCCACCTTGGTAAGCTTAATCTGCAGTTTAGCAGTACTGTAAAAATACAGACACACCTCCCAAATTTCATATTTTTCATTCTTAATCTTGCTGCTGACATCTGGTGTTTTTATGTCCTCTGTCTCTCCAGATAATGATTTGTTCTGTTTGGGTTTTTTTGCTTGTCACTGATGACTATATTCAGAATTTCAAACTTAGTGAAATAGTTCCACTTGATGGAAAGGCTGATTAGTGAAAGGTGAAGATCTAGGCCAATCTGTCCACTAGAGATCCATAAAAACATATTTTTGATCCAAAAGCTAAGATGTACAACCTACCTCTATTTAGAGACTAAGAATTAAAATTTCTTTTCTAATTTGCAGTCTGTCAATGTTATTTAGACCTTTTTCAAAGAGTAAAAAAAGCTTTAGTAGGAGTTTTGTATCTCTCTGTTAATAAAACATTCTCACTGCCATTCAATTAAGTCATTACTGAGGACCTGATCCTGCAATTTAATCTGTTTAAACCCTTCTCCCTTTGTTCAGAATAATCACAGGTAGAAGTCTCTTTTTACAGATGTAAGTCTGAGCATGAATGTTGGCTATGGAAAAGATTATCCAAGTAAATTAAATCTGTTGAACAATAATGGAAGGGGGGAAAAAAAAAAGCATTTTAAGAAATCTGTTTTAGTTTTAGTTAGTTTTTTTAACCTATAACACTCCTTCATAGTGATTCTGCTTTTTCTCAGCTGTCTTCTAGAGTTTAAGGTTCTGTGTATTGGATAGAACTGAAAGAGTTACTCTGCTAAGATAAATTATTTTTTGTTCCCTGGGCTGACATTCCAAGTTAAAAACAGAGGGATTATAGATCTTTGCCATTCCACTCTCACTGTTTTGCCTTTCAGTTAGATTTAATCTTTATACAATTCTGGTTGCATAGCCCAAAAACAACTGCTTAACTGACATTTGAACAAGAGTCAAGGGGGCCCAGCTATGTTGACTGTAATTCATTTTGTAAGTTTCAGCTAATAAAGCCCATTGCCCTGTAAAAGCATTAACATCACCACAGCATTATGGTTTTTAAATTATTGGGAATGTTTGTCAGGCTGAGAGTCTGCACTGAAACACTGAAGGTGACAAATCTGTCTATGGGCACATTTCTAGCTTCATCTCTAACTTCCATGGTTATGTCAGCTGATCACCCGAGCCTGACATTCAGCCTCAGCCTCATCCGAAGCGAGCCCACGTACAACCAACCAGTACAGCAGTGGAGCTTTGTTTCAGATTTTGCGGTAAAACCTCATCCTTTGCTTTTTTCCCTTACCTCAACTTGTCAGTTAGGACGTTGGTGTTAACACTCTTCTCTCTCAATGTCTCTCCACAAAGGTTCGAGACTATTCTGGGACCTATACAGTAAAGCTGATAGCTTGTACCACTGCTGCACACCAGGAGTACAGCCTACCGGTGATCTGCAATCCTAGAGAGCCGATCACATTTGATCTGGATATTCGATTCCAGCAGGTAGCACCCCAGTGATGTTTTCTTCATATTTGCTTTTCATTTTAATTTTCAAATCACCTTTGGTAATCTTGTAATTATAGTACCAGAAATTTAATTTACTTGCTTACAACAAACCAGTTCCAAAACTGCAGTGACAGAACATGCTCTCTTCTGCTGTTTAGTTTTACGCAATGTGGAAAGATTGATGTAGGAGCACAAGTGATTTTTTTTGTCCTTGACGCATGGACAGTATTTGTTCATTTTTCTATGATAGTCAGAAGGATGTTCACATTGATTTGTATGATGGTTACCATTTCTGGTATTGAATGTGGAACCTTCAGAGGAAGATTGATTCAGTCCTAAGGTAGGACTTCCTCCACTTGCTGTGGAGGAAGTGTACATAAGCAACACTGTTAAAACACTCGGCTTGAAGACTTATTTGTGATATTAAGTGACAAGAATCCCAGCCATATGGATCACTAATTGTAAGGGCTAGCATGATCTTGGGAATAGTAAGGATGAAGTTTTATTACTCCTGTTATTTGGAGCCAATACAACCAAGACTGGAACAATGTGGCTGGGGTTTCATGCTCATTAGTATAGATGTATGCTATTAGATCATCTTACAGTGTAAATACAGTGTGAATCAGCCAGAGATGCACAATCAGTTTCCTGTTGAATTAGCCAGAGTATGCAAAAGAATGTATGCAGCCTTTATGCTTTCATTTGGTGTTATGCCAGCTATGGGAGAACAGATGATTCCTGATACGGCATTAAGCTCTGGTGAAACAGGAAGATGATACATGATCTGACACAAAACCTGCCTTCTCAGAATTAACCCAGCAAAACATTTTGGAAAAAATGAGTGGCTGGAGTTGGGAGGGGCAATTTTTTACTAGTTCAGCACTCTGGCTTTCATCTGGCATTTCTAATCTGCTTCTAGGAACTCTAAAGCTATTCACAGCAGTGCTGAACCACAGCTTGTGTCCAGTCCTCATGCAAACAAGAAAGATGCGGATGATTTGAAGAAAATTCAAAAGAGCAACAAAATCGTTGCAAAATTGGCAAAGTAGCCTGGAGATATTCTTTTTATCTCACCTGGAAGAAGCCTAAGGAGCAAATTTCTCAAGTTGTGAGAATGATTTTGTGAAAATAAAATGGCTGCTATTGGGTTCCTTGTATCAGATAACACTTTAATAGTGTGGTATATGCAAGTTTCAGGTACACATATTAAAATTAGGGATGAGGTACGCAACTGTAATACTGTCATAATTGCAAAGTACTGTTGCTGCTTAGTCCCCATCACCAGCAATTTTCAAATCAAGACCAACTTATTGTTTTGAGATACTCACAGTGAAAGGAATTCAGGAAATGTTGTGGTCCACTATTGTTTCCTTTGATCATAGATGGAAAGAATATGTGGTCTTAAAGTGGGTTCCAATAAGACTTTTAGGCATTCTGCAAAAATGAATGAACATTAGTATCCACATTTTAGCAATAAGAAACAGGAAACAGAGAAGTGAGCATGAAAACTCATGCTGCGATATCTTGCAGACCCACTGAAGTCAGTGAGTGCCAGTCTCAAAACTGGATCAAAATGGTTTTGACTGCAAATCAAATTATGAAATAGAACCACAAAAATTGTTTCTCTAAGTTCTCATTCTAGTGCCCCAGCTGCTCTACTGAATTATCTTCTTGGTATTTTTGGTATGAGACTTTTTATATTCTTTTAATCATCGTTTTGTTTGGATTTCCTTCACCATTGTTTTCATTGTTTAGGAGCGAGGGGCCATTTTAAGATGCAAAAATCAAGTAGAAAAGATATTTTTGTGTTCTCTCTTTGAAGATTTCACTTCAGTATTTCCGTCTTTACCATGTTTCTACCCATTTCGTTGTTATTCCTTCTGTGGCCCTAGAAGAGGGGAGCAGGTAGCCTGTAACATTACTGAGCATTGTATTACCACTACTTCATTCTGGGATGCCCTGTACATGACAGCATCCAAACTGCAATCTCTGTTATGTTACAATCTTTTCAGCATCTCCTTTCTTTTAATGCACATGACTAATTCTTGACAGAACTACTCCCATAGTACTTGCTGCCCTCAGATGAACCTGCCTCAGGAGCCATGTGCTTCTTTTGAGGTACCATGTATCTCATGGCTTTTTGTCCCATGGACGTGGATATGTGTATATATATAGATATATATAAAATGTATATATATAGTTCCAAACCATCCATATGCAAAGTTCATGAGTATGACAAATAGGCAGAGTAAACTGGCTGTACATTTTTTCACTCAGCAGATCCTCACAGATTATGTTTTTAAGTGCTCTTTTGTTTAAAATGCTTTAGCTGGACAATGGAAGTAATTACATTTAAATTACTGTCATAAAATTCAGCTATAAGTCAGCCACTGGCAGCACTGAGTCTTACATGTAAAACTGAAACAAAAATAGTCACAGAATGAATAAGAGATGTATTCCCAGCTATATGCATAGTATTGATCCAGACCATTGCTCTTACCATTGGTTGTAAATGGTGTGCCTGAAGTCAGTGCCTTCAGTTTAACACATGCCTTTTGTTTCCAGTTCAGTAGAGATTTACTCTGCCAAGGAAGAGCTTGATGAGGCCATGCTTCATTCTCTTTCAGATCCGCAGCTGAAAACCAGTTGACTCCGATAGGTATTTGAAGCTGTGGGATCACAACCCAGTAGCTTGAATCCAGGCATTTGGAAGGGAGCATTCCAAAGAGATTGGAAGTGATTTTTTAATTATTATAATTTCTGTGAAAAGGTTATGGGGATAAGACTCCTCTGTATGAAGTTTATAAAAATGTTTTAGCTGTTCATTCTTTTTGCTAAATCCTGTTGCTCTGGCAGTTTTGGGAGCCTACTGTGAAAAACGGGATTTGAAGAAGAAAAAGCCTGCATATATTGTGGCAGCAGTTTCTGTTTATGTTGTTATATCTCACTCCATCAGCACCCTTTCTGTGGGCCAGCAAGAATGTTTTCATTTGTGTCTTCTTTCCTTCTTTTTCATATATATATATGCATTGACAAAGGCATTTTTCTTATTTGTTTAGTGGCCTCTTGTGCTTTTTTTTTTTCCTTTTTTTTGTCTTTTTTTTTTTTTTTTTTTTTTTTTTTTTTTTGGAATGCATGAAACGCATCTTTTTGAGGTCTGGGTTCTCCTCAGTCCTTTTTGCTGTATTCTTTCATTTTTCTTATGGCCAATATAGGGGTTGCCTTCTAACTTATGTTTATGAAGTTTGTGGCCCAGTGAGAACCTGCTTCTAATAATATTGTTTTATTGTACTTTTATTATGTAATCAAGGAAAAATCATAGATAACAATATGGAACATATGAAGATAAATATTAGCATAAAAGATGCTCAGATGCTTTGGTGCCTTTTCACATATATGATCTGAGATACATACACAGATATCCTGCATCACTAAATCTTGCAAATATATCAGAGAATCAGAAACAGACTTGGGACTTCAGCGTAAGGTTAAAAATGGGATAGAGAAAACAGGCAGAGTCAAAAAGAAAGAAGATACTGTGGAAAATATTTTCTTCACCTTACCACACATACAAGTTGCCCTGGGCACCTTCTTGTCTGGGATTTGAAAAATGTGGTGGGAAAAAACTAGCCCAGAATCTCATCAATCACAGAAGTAGATAAGCAAAAGGCTATGCATGTGTAAAATATGCAGCAATATATTTCTAGTGCAAATAAATATTTATAGTTAGGCTGTGTTATAGCATGTAAATATGAGCTGATGAATAGCATATATGGGAGAAGATCAATGTTTTGAAAGTGATTAAAGAATGCTTTTTGAAGCACTGTTGTGTTTTAGGTTAGTGACCCAGTGGCTGCTGAGTTCAGCTTGAACACCCAGATGTTCCTTCTCTCCAAAAAGACGCTCTGGCTGTCAGATGGATCAATGGGCTTTGGACAAGAAAGTGATGTTGCTTTCTCAGAAGGTAAAATTGTGCACTGATCACAGACCTTTAATATGTGTGTCACACTTTCAGGATTCTGTTTCAGGAATAAGAATTTAGCTGTGTCTAGCTGCATTCTTTTGCATTTGCCTTTCCTACTGGCACTTTATACCAGAGCTGTTGGTCCATCTACGCAGAAACTATTACATCTGAATTTGACATTAGTGGTGCCATTTCTCAAATGCTGTGCACTTCATAAACACTTTTTGAGTGAAGACCTGAATATAGTCCATAATTTAAAGCAGCTTCTGAACTGGTTCTAATTATAGCAACTGCAAATGGCTTCCTAGTGCTATTATGCAGCCCAGAGCGTGTAGAAGAGTGTGCAGTTTGATCACAACCTTTGGCAACACCCTCTGGTGAAAGCTGAGTGGCAAGGTGTCTCAAGTAAATTCTTGATGTAGCTGTAGGCAGACTGAGAGTCTTCAGCTCGGACGTTTGAAATGAGCAGAAACTGCAGTCACATTACACTGCACCAAGCTTCTTAACTAGGCTTATTTGTTTAGCTTCAGTATTGTTAACAGTTAACTGTTCCAGTGTAACAGGATGTTCACTGTGTGCATTCTCTTACAGGTGATGTCATTTATGGTCGAGTGATGGTGGATCCAGTGCAAAATCTGGGTGATTCCTTCTATTGTAGCATTGAGAAGGTTTTCCTGTGTACAGGAGCTGATGGATATGTACCCAAGTATAATCCATCCAACACTGAATATGGGTGTCTTGCTGATTCTCCATCCCTTCTGTACAGATTCAAGATTGTGGTAAGATTTCTAGATCTGGAAGAATACACATTTATTGTGATAATTTTTTCTACTTCTTCTTTTATCTAAAACCAATCTGGGAATAACAGATCTATATTTTACAAACATGCTTTTTTTTTTTTTTTTTTTTTTACCTCTGTGATCTTGTAGGATAAAGCTCAACCAGAAACACAAGCCACAAGCTTTGGAGATGTGCTTTTTAATGCAAAACTTGCAATAGATGATCCAGAAGCAATTTCTTTAGTTAAACAACCAGGCTCTGATGGATTTAAAGTAGACTCAACTCCTCTGTTTCAGGTATGATTTCTATAGCTTAGTACCAAGACACTGAACCAAGCAGAAACACTTGTACAAGAAATGTTTTTAAGTATGAGTAACATTGAAACCAACTAAAAGATTTATTGTTATTTCAATTCAGTTAAATAGAGTTTCAAACGCTTACAAATTTCAAGATGTAAAATACTGTAGCGATTGGACAGATCAAAATGATGGGAAAAGGTGTTTCACCGGAGGTGTAATGGCGGAAGAATCAGCACAGTAGAAAGGTGCTATAAGGAAAAGGAAGAAGATTGCTTACCCATATCAGAAGATTCCAGGTTTGCAGAGGAAAGCTCCACTAGAGAGGGATCTCCAGAAAGAGATCCTCCCCTAGTTCCAGTCAGCTCTTAAATGGGGTTTAAAGAGGTGCAGCCAGACTTTACCCCTTCTGGTTGTGCAGGTGAATTGCCTTCAGCTGTGCTCCCAGGTCTGACCTGGTCCTTTCCCAGGAGATCAATCAGTGGTTCAGGCCGTGACTCAATAGTTCCCATAAACAAACTCAAAAGTACAAATTAGGAAAAGTACTAAGGAGTCATTAATCCTACTCCCATCCATTCAGTGATATGTCCCACTGTAAACAATGGAGTATTTAAGAGAACAGCCTATTTAATACAAAAATGGTTTCATAACCTGACCCCACTGAACTGATATCTTTGTTTTGTTTTAAAGAATCCTTTCCCAATAATGCAGTGTTTTTTTTGCTCTCATTCTGTCAAAAGAATGAGAATGTGAAGAAACATTATGTCCTGACAAAGATGTGGAAAAACAAGTATAAAATAGAAAATGTGTTCAGCATTTTGCATGATAACAGAATCTGGGGCCAACTACGTAAAGTAGAAACCAGTAGCCTTAAAAAAAAAAAAAAATAGGAGAGATTCGGATCATCCTATTGGATCTTGCCAAATTTGTTATGTATCCAGAAAATAGACAGACTTGAGGAAGATGATGTTATCTTCTGCAGACTGCAGGGAATCGCAGAGTCACAGAATGAATGAGGTTGTCAGGGACTTCTGGAAATGTTCTATTCCGACCCCTCTGCTCAAAGCAGAGTCACCCAGAACAGGTTGCCCAGGTCTTGTTCAGCTGGATTGTGAATGACTCCAAGAACGGAGATTCTACAGGCTCTCTGTTTAACCACCATGAGATGGCAAATTGCTTTCTTATGTTCAGATGGAAACAGGAGCCACAGCTAAGGTCCAGAAGGCTGGGAGGTTGGGTCTGGAAAGCCCCTTCTCTGTAGCCTGTCCATGGCTGAGGTTCTTTGCACAAGACCTGTACGGCCATTGGTGTTAACGGTACAAAGTTAAATGACAAGGCTGTCTTTCTTCATCTGCACCTGTTAGTTATAGAGTGTGGCTATGGAGAGGGGTTAACACTGTTCTTAAAATTTTGACAGAAAATGTGACTTACCTGGGACTGATTGACACATAGTGTGTTTTATCTGTTCCTGATTTTGAAATTTGAAAGTACTGTCCAGACAGTCATTACAAAGTGGTAACTGATTTTGTCTGTTTATAGCTCTGTCCAGATTGTGCATGTATGTTTAAAAGCAAAAAAAATTGTGTCTCTCTAGGTGTCTTTGGGCAGGGAGTGGTATGTCCATACAATCTACACTGTACGATCAAAGGAGAACGCTAACCGCGGAATTGGCAAAAGAAGCGTGGAGCAGCAGTACCACTCACTTTTTAGTGGAGGTAGCACAGTAGCATCCACACAGAGACGCCGTAAGAGAGGAGTTGTGGGAGCCCCAGAGCTTGCAAAAGACATTGGAGTAGAAAACAACCGAGGGACGAACATACAGCACATAGCACTGGATCGCACCAGCAAGAAACAGGTCCCTCAAAGGGAGGTTGTGGTCAGTGGTGTTCTCCCCAGAGAACTGAACAGCCAGAGCTCAGGGGTCAGCGTAGTCACAATCATTGGTGGAGCTGCTGCCATTTTCCTTGCCATCTGCTTAATTGCAATCATTATTTTGCTGCTAAAGCGGAGACAAAATTCTGAGAAGAAGGAAGCTTCAAAGAAGTCAGGCAGCAATGAACCAATGATGCTGCCCGATAACTACATTAGCGATAGCTCTGAGGTTTGATTTGAAGAACACGGAGTTCAATCCAGAGTCTCCAGGGTGCCTCAAAACAAAATTGAACTGCACTTACGTAGCAGCAGATCACGGTGACTCGTGAAGAGTAAAAAGTTCATGTGCGTCTAGATTTACTTGAAATTTTTTATCCTGAACTTTTGCTGCCTTTGTCAACAATAGCAAAATCCATGCTGAATCTCCCACTTTGCACTAAAGGTTATCGTGATGTCCCTATATCATGCACTAATCTTTAGCAGGAGTTCAAGGAACTGCATTGTAAGGGAGAACATTTTGTTTTATCTTTTTGTATTTGCTGACATTTCAAAAAAGTAGTGGAAACTATCCAAAGGTGCTATAGATCCTGTCTGTAATAAGAGAGGAAATCCATTTCTTTAGAAATACTGAATACTTGAGAGGTGGAATGCTTACACTCTTCAGTTAAATTTTGTACTGTTTCTCACAAAGAACTCAGTGTCTGCAGTTAGGCTGAAAGGTGATAAAATACCTTAGGCATGAATCCTCCCTCCTGTAAGACTTTGACTTCGTTTAAGCTATACCAGTGATTAGGTTTTTTTTTTTCCTTATGTTTAACTGAACTTTTTCAAAAGGCAGCTAGATTAGACGGTGTAACATTATAATCAGTTGCATGTCACAAAAGGCAATATGTATTCTTTTCTGCAAATTCTTATTCAGCTATTTAATCAGATTTTTTTTTTCCTTATTTATGTTGATATAAAGCCAAAGAATACAACAAATCGTGAAGGAATTTTGTTTTTGACAGGAACTGGACGCATATCTTCCTAAGTTTATAACAAATCATGGATGTGTTGTAAGGCAAGTTGTATTTCTTAGTGCATATCCACTGCTGGGAAATGCAAGCATTAGTATTTCAGTACTTAGTATTAGATTCAAAATGCAGAGGACAAAGTTCTGCCTGAACTGAGCCTAGGAATCATGATATTGAATCCAGCATGTGATTGTCAGTTGCCATGTCAAATGGCAACAAAGTGAAAAAAAAAAAAAATAACATGATTGAATCAAGTAGTATTTATTAGCTTACCATTATAGCATATCTTGACAAACATGCTAGATCATTGCTGGGCTACTTTTTGTTTTTAACAAATGACTACTTCTGAAAGAGAGATTCTGATTTTCTCTCAGTCTTCCCAATGTAGACAGTCTGGCAGCATTGATGTCTCACTGAAGTTTGGATCAGCAGTGTCCCATGCCATTTGTTTTATGCAGACAGGACCTGTTCTGCCCTAAAGATATCCTGCCAAATGCTTGGCCCTGGGTGCCATATAATCCTGAAGATTATCCCATTTGTCACACTAGCATTTGATATGAATAAATCTTTTCAAGTCAGTGGAGTTCAGCTATATAAACTAAATAAAATCTGAAGTAGGCTGTTGAGATTGGTGCTGAAAAACCTGTTCTCTTCCACAGCCTTTGGTAGTGGGTACTGGCAACCCCTCAAACTATCCTCAAGCTGCAAACAATCTGGCATTTGACATTCTGGAGACCATGCTGCAAAGATCTGAGTTACCAGGATCCAGTCTGAAAGCAGCCTGGCTTCTATCACAGAGTGCTGCCTCTTCACTAAAATATACCCAAGAGGCTTTGTGTCCTATGTGTGGCTGGCTGTAAACACAGGGAGACTCAACTTAGTGATTCTGCACAATCGTCCATAAGGCTGAGAAATGTTGAGGTCTGCTCTGCTGGGCACGTCTGTGCCCAGGATTTGTGGTACAGTGTGAATGTGCCCACAGAGGGACTCACGCTAATATCTGCGGATTTATTTTGTTGTGACTTCACTCATTTTGTAAGGCTTCATCAGTTTTTCACCAACGAATCAGGTCAGAATCTGTACCGTCTTTTCCTGGGTTTTCTGAAGACTGTTGTTCAGGCTGCTTAATTGGAAGATGTTTTCAGCAACCTGAGGGTCAAGCTCCATTATTAAAGTCACGCAGTCATCTTTTATTTTAATTAATTTGAGTTCTAGCCTGAAATAATTATCCACAAGACTATCCACAAGACGAGCCCAGTGCATTAGACCTTTCCCCTGGTCACCTGACATTAATTTACTCTTGTAATGAAGTTCCCAGTTTTGTGATCCATGTATTATGTGTGCAAGATTGATCAAAGACTTAAGCCACAGATGTGTTTTATGTTTAAAGTTCAGAACTACGTTACAATTGTAATCTAGGATCAGATTTACCCTTGTGCCTGTGCATGAAATAAATGATTATGAGAAAGGCAGAATTTGTCTCCTAGAACCTGCATATTCAGGCAGTGAATACAGTATATTGGGACAATATACTGTATTATAAATACAGTAAAGTAAATACAGTAAAATGGGACACATGTAAATAATGGAACATTTTAATATTTATAAAATGCCTGTTTTGTGTAAGCAGAGAAGATCTTTTAAAATATATATATAATAAATACAGAATGTAGGTGTTTATCAGTAGAGCAGTTTTTCTGCTTTCGAATTTTAACAGACTGAAATATCGTTAAAGTTGTTTGCAGGCAAAATCTTTTTTTTTTAATAATTATTATTTCTTTTTATGAAATCATATCAAAAACTGCGTGTTCTACAAGCCAAATATTGAGTCTGGTAGATTTGATCACTGCTTTGAATAATGTCTGATTACAACTCTGTAAAAGGTTCCGAATGATGGGGATTATCAGACAAATTTTTTTTCTAAAAAATACATTCAAAAAACCTGCTGATAACAAAATAAAACACAGAGCAAACACTGAGGAGCTGGACAAGAATTAGCAAGATTCGTTAATCAGGTATCAAAGTCCTCTGCCTGGGAAAAAAATCCCAGTGTTCCCAGTAAGACCTGCCAGGTGTGTCCCGTTCCTAAGAAATTGAATTTCTTGCAATTCAGTGAACTATAAATAAACTGTAGCAGCATGCTTTGTTATTATGGCTTCAAGGTTTTGAATTTCAGCAAGATGGTTTGGAGGCTTATTAACATTTTTCCTTCTACTTAACAAGTGACCTTGTTTATACTAACCTGAATAAGTGCCTCATCCCCAGTTATATGCACAAGTATATTAATATTTATCTATCCATGCAATAAACTGAATATTTTATATATATATTTAATCTATTTCCAGATTATGTATTCAATCTTCTTTTCCCTGAAGATACGTATTCTGCTGTCAGTAATGCCATTTGTTAAGCCCTTTATACAGTAACTGCTGTGTTTAAATTTGTTATCAAGCTGTCAGAAATCTTTCCATGCATATTTATTTGGAGCAATTTCTTATGTATGTCTGTGGCTGTGATATTTGGCATTTTTTATCAGGAAAAAATAAAAATAAAACTACTTCTGTTTTGTTACTAATCTAAAATCTGTGTATAACTGTCACACAGTGGAGAGTGGTCAGTAATGCATTGTTATGAAAAACGAATTTGTTACATCAACTGAAGGTCATAAGCTTACTGCTGCATTTGCAATAAGTCTTCCTGCTTCCTTCCCGAAGTGATTGCCTTTTGGTCACTAAGCATTCAGCAGAAAGGCTGCTTTGTAATCATTGGAGTTGTGCTCATGACTCACAGGGGGATTTCTTCTTTCAGCTGCAGAACATCAGAAACATCCAGATCTGTAGATATCAGCAGTGGGTTTGCAAGTCCTTTGTAGGCTTGGTTGAGCTTCTCCATGTCTGTCCCCTATACTACTTAAACTTGCTCAGGTGGATTGTACTCTTACACTTACATCTTATACTGAGCTGAATCCTCCAGCGTAACATCTATGAGATCTTTGTAGTGATTTCTACTGCTGCAAATCACATTGGAAATATTTCTGTCCTACTACAGTATAATCTTTTAGACTAAGTATCAGGAAGAAATTCTTTACTGTGAGGGCGGTGAGACCTTGGAACACATCGCCCAGTCAGGCTGTGGATGCCCCCTCCCTGGAATCACTCAAAGCCAGGCTGGATGGGGCTTTGAGCAACCTGGTCTAGAGGGAGGTGTCCCTGCCTATAGCAGGGGGTTGGAACTAGATGATCTTAAAGGCCCCTTCCAACCCAAACCAGTCTATGATTCTATGAAATTGCTACAAATGGTGCACTGTCAGTAGATCAAAGGGCATTAATTTCCCATTTCAAGATTGTCCACAGCAGTAAAGTCATGTCCGTGTTCATTTTGTCTTTAAATTCAGTTCTATTTCTACTACGATGTCCAAGCATGTTCCAAAAGGTCCAGAATGGCTTTTCCCTCACAGTCCAAGCATGGGTATATTGCAGTTACATTCCAGTACTAGTAGGGATCAGGGTTCTTTGGTTGCATCCTTGCTGTATTTTGAAATAAGTCTTCAAATTCAGCTCATACCTCTGAATGCCTTAAATTTTGAAAGCTCTTCAGTAAGTTACTCTCAAGTGATTGGCTCTTTGATTTTTGATTTTCTTATTATTTATCTCAAGGAATGATCCATTCAGAATTCACCTGCTACTACTGTTGCTTTGGTAACTATCTGCTGACTTCCAGTAAAAATGAAGGGAACAGCTGGAAGGTTCTCAAATAGTTGCATCTTTCTTTGCTTAATGGCCAATACCAAAGCATGTGCTGAATTCCTGCTACCTCCTGTTACTTGCATTTTCATGATACAAGTATTCCTGAGCGTAAATTTCCACATGAAGTGTGAATCTGCAGCTGGACCAGCTGAAGTTCTCTAGTTAATCTAGTGGAACTGATTGTCTCTAGTGTGTTTTGAGCATTATTTCTAGCAAAACCTCTAATTCAGTTACCATAGAGGACAAGAGGACATGTTCTGCATAAATGAGCTCATCACTTTAAATACTGTAATTAATTTCTGCTTTTCTCCCTCTTGCATTCCCTTAAATATACAGATATATATTATATTATACTGTATTATTATATATTATTATTACATATTATTATTGTCATATTAGATAATGGATATAATGGAAGTAAATATGGCAGTAAATTACAACCATATTGATAAAAAGTAAGGAATGTTTTCCCCACAGAGAGAAATCAAATAAATAAGACTCCCTTCTACTGTTCATCTTAGGAAATAAACATTCAAGGAAGAATATTGCAGAGGTGCCTTAAATCCTGAATGTTACAGAGACTATGGATAGGGAACAATGATTCACTGTTTCTCACTGTTTTACAGAGATTCCACCCAACAAAATTTGCTGGCTACACAGAAGAAAGGAAATTCTTTATCATTTGACATAAAATTGTAATTGCAAGACTCACTACAGCAAAACGATGTATGTGCCAAACTGAAAAAGATGTGAAATCCTTGGGAGAAAGGTCATTAAAACTGGCTCTTTATTACAGCAACTAGTTAAGAAAGGCCAGACTAGAAAAGCTGGTAAGATTCAGGAAAAGGAACAGACTGTTCATCTCTTTCCCTTCTCTTCCCTGCAACTCTACTGCTGGTGCTTTGAGGGTAGATACAAATGTTAGGAGCAGACTCCTCACCCAGAAAAGCCACCCTCATGCCCTAATAGTCCTACAAAGTGCCTTGCAATTGACAATATGAAGTACCCAAAAAAAAAAAAAAAAAAAAAAAAAAAAAAAGTATTTCTTCTTGGGATAAGAGGACATGAAAGCTTTCATCTGACCTAGCATCAACACGAGGTCTCTATCAGGTGAGTTAACCTGCACCTCATATCTGCCTACATCTCCTGCTGAGGACTGCTTGAAATGGTTTTCTGAGCCAATAACTCTTCCTGGTGCATCTCCTATGAAGGCATATGATCTAGACAGAAAGATGTAAAGCATCTAGGAAGAGGAAGATCTGGGCAGAGCTAAAAGGTACTGCTGGCAATTTTATTTATATTCTCTGCTGTTTTTAGAGAAGATTAAAAGAATGTTTCTTGTACTGTTAAGTGTCTCTTTCATGGATGTGTTTTTTCTTTTTTTTTCTTACGTTTCTTATGAAACCAAAATGTTCCTGGCAAGACAGAAATATAAATTAGAAATTCTGTAAAAATAGGATCTCCTGGGGATGCAGCTGAGCTTTTCATCCACTTCTTGGAAAAGACTTGGATTTCAACATGGAAAGCTTGCGCTGTGGCCCACAGGGACTGTTTCCCAGTGGTCAAGTCCAGGAAAAGAATGCTGGAGTAGCATCCGGCTAATTGTTCACAACACCACATGCCTCTGTGTCTGGGGACAAAATAGTGGTGAGATGTCAGGAGGCATTATAGAAGGGTGGATAGTGGATAGGACAAGGGGGAATGGTTTTAAATTGAGACAACGGATGTTTAAGCTAGATATTAGGAGAAGGTTTTTCACTCAGAGGGTGGTGACGCACTGGAACAGGTTGCCCAAGGAGGCTGTGGATGCCCCATCCCTGGAGGCATTCAAGGCCAGGCTGCATGTGGCTTTGGGCAGCCTGGTCTGGTGGTTGGCAACCCTGCACATAGCAGGGGGTTGAAACTAGATGAGCATTGTGGTCCTTTTGAACCCAGACCATTCTAACATTCAATGATGATTCTATGATTTACAGGAGACATCTTCCTGTCACTTCATAGCATCACACAGCAGTGCCACAGAGCACCTTCTGAGTGTCACACCTTGCAGTCCTGCCGGGATCCTGAAAAGCTTTCTAAATTTGGCTTAGGTCACATTTTGCCTGATCAGCAGGAATGGTCCCTTCTATTAGAACAGGAAAGATTTGTATCTACCCTCAAAGAGCATCTGCTGAAGAGAAACGTGCAACGCCAACCACTGATGTACTATAGTGCATGGAGATGTGCTCATTCATGTCATGCCTTAAAAGATATCAGACCGTGTTCACATCACATAAATGCCCCCTCAGATGCCAACATGGGTAAACTTTAGTAACCAGGACCAAAAAAACCCCATTTAAGCCATGTATCATGAGGCACAAACAAGAAAAGTGACCTAATAGAAGGTGTGCCCAGAGGGAGCACCAACACTGGCTCGCAACCACATTTTCTGTGCTAAAATAACTGTTTTTTACCAGACTTGCTTCTCCAAAAACACATGTTTCAGAAGCAGAAATCTCTTGCTTTTCTGCAGCCGTGGTGAACATGGGCAATTCAATAGCCATTTTCTTTCAATGACAGTTTTTTTTCTGTACTGCAGCTGCACCCATTTATGACCATCTTCTCTGCTGCAGTGGATTCCTGCCATGCACTGCCCGTTGAGAATGGGGCCATCAACCACAGCTTCTGTCTGAGCGCTCAGTGCATGGCAACTTAACCTTTTCCTGCCCCATTTGCCTCTCAAAGTGAGGCTTAAGGAGAGGTATTTTTCCTCCAGGATATTTCAGCTTCCTCAGGAAAGGCATTTGACTTGATGAATGCTAAGGGTGATGCCAATAATTCAAACCAGCAACTTGCAGCTTTTAGGCATTGCCCATAGTTCCCATCTGGAGCTGTCAGCTGTGGTAATGTGCATTATCCTCATCTCCTCATGAAATGGCTGAGAACTTCTATTCTCCAGCAAAATGATTGCTTTCAAAACATGACTGCAATAACATATGCACCAAGAACATTTTTTACTACTATATAAATTTCATGCGGGTTTTATTATGTTATATATCTTTTCAAATTTATGTATAGGTGTAATTGTGTATTTTAAGTAGTGCATAATACATATTGACATAGGTATATAGCATAGATTTTATTTATGTGGTTGTATTTTTACATTACATAACACATTTTTTTTTTTTTAATTTATATATGATTTTTCATGACAACATTACAAGGGTGAAGTGCTACAAGCTGGGAAGCAGAATTCCAGGTGCTATTTGCCTGGAAGGAGTCCCAGCAGTTAGAGCCAAGGCTGAAACCTGAGAATGCTTACAGTCAGGAGGGCTGATTTGATTTGCTCAGCTGGAAGCAAAAATAGGCAAATTGAGGGCCTTCAGGTGGTGGCTTTGGTGGTCACAGCTATGGGGAACAGCAATTGCCATCTCTGCCTCCAGCTTGAGCCCCTCAGTCATGGTCTGGTGCAGGATGCCAGGGAGCACTGCCCTTCTGTCAGGCTGCCTTAGTCTTGAGAGCATGCAGTAAATGGCAAGTACACAAAGCAGGGCAAAGAGAAGTTAAATAACTGAAGTGCTCAGAACACCCACATTTCAGTGTTTCTTCTATCAATTTATGCTAATAGCAGTGTCAGGCTGAACAACACTCCCCAGGGCAAAGTTCCCCTAGAGCTGTTCTGCTGGGCTGCCGCTCTCCTGGCTCCCTTCCTGCCACTGCTGTGAGCTCTGTGGTTGCTGGTTGGCCTGGAATGTGGGCCAGGAGAAATGCTGTCTCAGTGAGCATGTTCCCACCAGGGCCAGGGGATGCTGCCAGCATCGGGGCCATGTGAGCGTTTCTCCAGATCCCCAGACATGTTAAGAGTCTCTCTCATTTGGTGAAGGCATGAAGTAAACATCTAGTGGGGGAACGAGGCAATCTGGCTGCTAAACGAAGAGGCGCCTGCAGTAGGCTGCAGTCCAGGGCTCACCAAAGGGACAGTAGAGGGACAGCTTTATTCCCAAGAGCCTATCAGCTATCATTCATCTGTGCTCCTGGCACCCTGGCTGGACAGGGAGAGGTCCCTGTGGTCCGTCTGAGCCCTCAGCATCAGACTTAACTTCAGCCTGCTTCCAAAGTGACCAGGCCGTCTCAAGGTGTGAGGACCATCCTGCCTGGTGAGTCACCAATTTCTGATGCAGATGGGTTTTTCTTGCTGCTGTCACACAGCTTTGGGTGAAACTGCTGGTAATACAGATTGAGGGGGAAGAAAAGAGATAAACGTATGCTTTTAAGATGAACTTTTTCACACAGAGGGTGGTGATGCACTGGAACAGGTTGCCCAAGGAGGCTGTGGATGCCCCATCCCTGCAGGCATTCAAGGCCAGGCTGGATGTGGCTCTGGGCAGCCTGGTCTGCTGGTTGGTGACCCTGCACATAGCAGGGGGTTGAAACTAGATGATCACTGTGGTCCTTTTCAACCCAGGCTGTGAATCATAGAATCTATGCATCTATGATTTTGTGATTCCAAAAGAATGCCTGTGGGTTAAAAGGCATCTGCTTGTGGGAGCAGCTTCGCAAAGGTGGGCTGACTTTTCAGAAAGATCTGCATTTGAGAGCAAACAGTTCTGTTATCAACTCTAATTTATTTGTTTATCTACTTAATTTTCTGGTGAAATGTAGTTTGTTTTTCTGTTTCCTGGTATCACTACTCAAATGCCTATGCTCTAAAGGAAAGTTCTTGAGGGCCATGTTTGTCTTTCTGAATCAGATCTTGATAAACTGACCAAACAAACAAACAAAACAATACAAAAGTAGGAAAGAAAAAGATAAAAGGTAAAAAAGGAGCAAAAAGGGGGGAAAAAAAACACCACCAACCCCAAACAGCTGCATTTTACAGCCTCCAGAAAATGTTATGAACTGGAAATGAAATGCATCATGACTGAGAAGATTTTTATTTAGTCAAGTAAAATCTGTTCTCATGGCATCAGTGTGTACACCTAGCAAAAAAAAAGACTTTCTGTACTAACAAAATTGTTAACACTGGAGACATAATAAATTGGATATAGACTGTGATATAGATCGTTCCTTCTGTTTCCCTTTGCTTGAATTTCATCCTCTTTTGTCCTCCCCCTAGGAGGGCCACGAAGATGAGCAGGGGACTGGAGCATCTCCCCTATGAGGACAGGCTGAGGGAGCTGGGCTTGTTCAGCCTGCAGAAAAGAAGGCTGCGGGGTGACCTCATTGCAGCCTTTCAGTACCTAAAGGGAGCCTACAAAGAGGAGGGGAATCAGCTCTTTGAAAGTGTTAATCACTGCTGGACAAGGGGAAATGGTTTTAAGTTGAGGGAGGGGAAATTTAAGTTGGATGTCAGGGGGAAATTCTTTACAGAGAGAGTGGTGAGGTGCTGGAACAAGCTGCCCAGAGAGGTTGTGGATGCCCTGCCCCTGAGGTGTTCAAGGCCAGGTTGGATGGGGCTCTGGGCAGCCTGGTCTAGTATTAAATGTGGAGGTTGGTGGCCCTGCCTGTGGCAGGGGATTGGAGATTCATGATCCTTGAAGTCCCTTCCAACCCCGTGATTCTGTGTGATTCTGTGTGTAATTCTCTTTCTTCTTTCTATTAATGCCTTCTTGTATTCCTTTCACTGTGTTTCTTGCTGCCTGAAAATGCAGAAAATGTGCCATCTTCTGTTCTTTTTAGCAATTACACAGTCCCAGAAAAACCACCCTCCAGGGAACATCCTAAAATGAGCCCACACATATGCACAGGTGCATGCAGACACATGCATGTGAATGTAAACCTACATATGTGCATCTCCTAAACCCCTCTGAATACCTGCTTCTCTTTGTTCACAGCTTTAGTTACCTGGCAAGGACAACAAATATGTTCACCATGGGGTTCCCAAGGGAACCGGTAAGTAGGGCAGCTCAGTCATTGCTGTTGAGAGCAGAAGGGATGGAGGGAGATAGTGCTTGGTCAGCTCTCCCTTCCATGTCTGCACTGGATGGAGAGCTGCATCTCTATTTTGCCTTCTAATCCTCAGTTTTGCTCACACACTCATGCTCGTGCATTTCCTGTTGAAGCTGCTCTGGGTCAGTCTCCTTCCACTCTGACACAATACTACTGGGACACTCAGCATACTTGCTAAGAGCACTGTGATCAGATATCTAAATGCAGCCTTGGTCCCAAGACCTTGCTTTCATGTCTCAAGACTTTTCACTAGAGATATTTCTGCATTAGGTAGTATATGGAAGGGCAAGGGAAAGTACGTGGTCGTTGGAATCGTGCTGGTGGGCTTCCCTTGCAGAGGTCAGGGGCCTCTCCCAGTGGCACCATCAGCCACAGTGAAGTGGGGGATGTCACAAACTTTACCTGCATTTGCATGAGGAGTGTTTTGCTGAGGTGATGACTGCATTCTTGTACAGCTTATATGCATGATCTTACTTCCATGTGGTCCTGCACTGCCATGTGTAGAGTATCCTGCCTGTCTGGCTCCTTAGAGAGGCCGTTTTCAGTTGCAGATTAGATTATTTATTCTTTAGAAGAACCTTAAATACAATTAAACCAGCCTTTATTTCTACCATAACCCTGGCAAGTAGGCTGGAAGGCTGGCAGCAGAGTGCAAAGAGGAATAAGAGTAAGATAAATATCCTTAGTGGGTGTATTTTTCCTCTGTGTTCTTTTAACCTCAGTGATATGTGCTATGACAGAGAAGCCAAAGACCTTCTCTGCCTTTTCCTGTGTGCCAGAAAAGTGCTAGAATTCTGGCTTTATATCACAGTACTGTAAGGCACTTTTAGGTCTGTAAGAAGTGCAGTGAATCTTCTGCCTTCTATGAAATATGGAGAGCTTTAGGATGATATAAAGCAATGTTTCCCCCCTCCCTGCTCATGATGATGAGTGGAATTCAGCTGGAACAGGGAATAGAGGCCCCACGTTTTTGAGGCATCTGTGTTCCCAGATAAGCTTCTGAACCACAGGGAGTGGAAAGAGAGGAGGGAGTTGTAGTTAATCAGAACATCCATAAGACATTGAGTTGGGTCAGGCTTCTGACTTCAGTCACCACTTCAGAAAGGACACAGGTGAGACAAGCCCTGATCCTGGCACTAAGCTGTAGTGGTCAGCAAAAAACTTTTCATTGTGCCTTTCAGTCTTTTCCTTTCCTGGGCTTGCTTAGCTTGGAGAAAAGAAGGCTCTGGGGAGACCTCATTGTAGCCTTCCAGTACTTGAAGAGTGTGTATAAACAGGAGGCAGAAGGGCTGTTTACAAGGATGGATAGTGATAGGACAAGGGGGAATGGCCTTAAACTGAGACAGGGGAGATTTAGGTTAGATATTAGGAGGAAGTTTTTCACACAGAGGGTGGTGACGCACTGGAACAGGTTGCCCAAGGAGGTTGTGGATGCCCCATCCCTGGAGGCATTCAAGGCCAGGCTGGATGTGGCTCTGGGCAGCCTGGTCTGCTGGTTGGTGACCCTGCACATAGCAGGGGGTTGAAACTAGATGATCATTGTGGTCCTTTTCAACCCAGGCCATTCTATAATTCTATGATCTGACCGCTGGATGGCACCAGGGCTCTATTTTTTTTAAACACTGTTCCAAATCCCTCTCAACGCTGCTTCACGCAGCTGCAGCAGTAGTACATGCATACTGGGAGGTTTAGTGGATTCTTCTTGCAGGATTATCTGTCTTCGAGCATGTTAACATCCTCTCTGTGACTAGGTCAGAGGCACTGATGCTGCCACAGTGAGTCAACAATTTTTGTTATCACAGTAGAAAACACTGAGGCAGATAACAATGTATGAGTAAATGCTGTTAATGCTTTTATCCATGGAAAATGAAGCTGGGCTTCCTGCCTAAGTGTACATCTGCAGTGTACTGCAAGAACAGAAGCCAACAAACTTTACTGAAGACTCCAGAGAAAGAGGGGGAATTCTGCATTTAGTGTTGTAATGTAAAAAGTCTGTGAAGTTCTTTTAAGAAAAACAGGCAAGTTTGCACTAGATGATCTTTAAGGTCCCTTCCAATCTGAGCAATTCTATGATTTTTCTATAAGTACAATGTATAACCTACGTGATGTGGGTAGGGTATGTCTATCCTAACTGCCATCAGGAGTGCCTTGGTGATAATCCAGTAGCCCCCTTCTAAAGACATCAGCATTCCCCTCTGCACCTAAGCCACTGAAAGGGCAGCTGAGTTGTCTCTTCTGTATCGTTTTGCTGGAAGGAGCTTTCTCAAAACTGGGTTAGCAAGAGGGAAGATGTCTGCCATGATGCTTGTGCTCAGGCTAGTATGGTACCTACATCTGAAAATATCAAGAGGCATATGATTCATCCATGTGGCTGCCTAAAAAGATGATGGCTGCACAGGGTCAGAGCTCCATGGTAAATCTCTGCAAAAAGAAGAGATCATCACACATTGCCCATTACTATCCTTTCCAGCAGCTACAGAAATCATTCTGGTTTTATTTTGCTATAACAAGACAGCAGATGGTTTGCCCAGGCCCCAGGGAGGTACCACAACTCCTGACACTGAAATGTGTTATAGCTGAGCAGGTTTCTCATTTACAACAATGGCTAAGCTTTCCTGACACTCACACCCCCCTTTCTCTTTGAATTTCATCTTTGAACATTAAAACCAAGGGATCAAAATAAGCAGGACAGCTTCTGATCACTGGAGTTGACCTGAGCTGATTCATGTGCAATGGAGGTGGGCAAATCTTCTCCCAGGCCTGAGACAAGAACCTCTTGTTCATCGTGTTTCTCAGGGTCACATGAACTGACTGCCTTAGATTTAAATAGCAGATCAGAGCAAATGAAGAAAAGCTGCTTGGGAAAGACAGGCACACGTCCAGCTGTAGTTGAGGATGTTCTATGTTTTTTTCCTCCTTTTGTTTTGAAACAGTTTAAACACAATAATGAAATTTTCTGAAACTAATATTAGAGTATCTCCATTTAACAGTAAGTTGGGAACTGCAAGGAATGAGGATCAGTAATATTTTTAAATTAGATCTCTAAATTCTGCCTTCTTAAAAGGTTGGCTTTCTTTGGTTCCATGCTTTGCTCCAAACCTTCAAAACTGGATGTGGAAGTTTTATTCTTCTTTTTCTTGGCTAGTTAAAATTTTAGTTTTTTACTCTGATACATTCAAGACTGGTTTTGTCTGCTTGTTTGTTGATTTTGTTGTTATTTTTGTTTTTCATTATTCTTACATATTGCTCACAAGAAAAAGAGAAAGAAAAGAATCCTCAGGAGACATTTCAGGTTGTTAACTATATTAATAAGTCCAGAAGAATGAAAAAAGTGGTTGAGGTTAAGGTGTGTGTGAAAATCTCTAAGATTCTGACAATAGTAGCTGATCAAAAACCAGCACATCACTGTGGTGGTGTTATAACATCAGTAGTATAATGCAACTATCATTTGACCAAAGAAGCCCCAAAACCATTAGGTCTTACATAGGCTACCTTTGCAACATATTAAACACCAATAAATAGGGTTTTTTGTTTGTCTTGTTTTGATATATCCTTAACAAAATTAGATAACTGAGTGTATCCACTGGGAAAATGAAGGAAGAACCCTTAAGAAAATAACTAAGGTCTTTTGTTTAAACTTCCCAAAAATCTTGACTCCTTAATAAGAAGAGAAATTTCTTGCATATTATCTTTCCTCTTCCAAAGAGAGTGTGTATGTATATGTAGGAGAGTTTAACTGAAGAACATTTAAGAAAGTACAGACAGAAAAAGGTCATTTTTTTATGGCAAAAGCAACTGGAGCCTCTGTTAACATTTTAATTCATGACTTACATTCTGGTAAAGGAAAAAAAATGATTTCAATTTACACTGCAGTTAAGAAGTTACCCTGCTGTTAAGAGGAACTTCACGAATTAGATGTGCACTTCATGGTCTGCTGTTGAAAAAGGATTTCCAAATCTAATTTTCTGTATTGTCAGAAGTGAAATGTTGCCTTTTGTGTTTGTCACAATTCCCCGTAATGCGGCAAAGAGGATATCTCTGCGGTGCTGATTTGTGAAACGTGAAATTATCCTTTGTACCTTTTTGCCCCACAGAGGTGAAAGAGGACAGGAGGAAACTGAAAAAAGAACTTGGTCTTGTTAGTATTTTAGCAGAGTAAGGAGGAAAAGGAGTTTTGGAAGAACTTAGAGCCAAAGAACAAACCTACTGCTAGCAGTCACAACACTGTGGAAACCTACAAAGCTCAGACAAACTCACTGAAAGGAGAGCAAGTCCACCTCCCCAAGTTAAGGCTGGCTAGTCTCTTCTTGCTGCATATATCTCAACCCCAGACTGTTGTATTGAACTCTGGGTCAGCTGGAGAATCAATAACGTTCCCAATGAGTAAATATAAAAGGACTTTGCCTTAAGAGAAAGGGCAGGCATGAAAGCTATTTTAGGACGGCTTTCATGTGTTTTCTCTTACAAGCATGTGTAGGCTTTCAATGAGAGATTTTAATTTTATCACCCTCTGTTATATATATGCATGTGGTAACTACAATCCCAGGCAATCTGAAGAATCTATGGCACAAGAGAAGCAGTAAAATGATCATCTTATACAAACTCCAGAAAGTATAAATAAAACAAAAATAATTTTAAGACTAGTTGTATAAATAATTGTGAGACTGTCCTTGCTCTCAAGTGTTAGAGAGTGATAAAATCCCTATTAAATTGTAGCAGCTTATAGCAGTTTCTATTTTGGAGCAAAAAAAAATGACTTTGATGATAGTCATACCTCACAAGGGAGAAAAAAGTGTGCAAATCCCATTTAAAAAGTGAAATCAAAATGAATAGATTTTACAAAGCCCCCTTTAAAAGCAATCCATGAAAATGTCTCTGTGTGAGTTCACATGCGGCAGAGCATAACTGCAGCCACCACAGCAAAGAGCTGTTTGTATAGCTGTACAAACAGACCTTTCTCTGCTGACAAACAAGCCAGCCCAGACAATGAAATCTCTGACAGAGACAAGAACTTCAGTGAGATTTTGGTGTGAATGCACAGCTCCTTTGACTTCAGAGGTGACACATCTCTGCTGGCCATCTTACAGACTTCTGCACCTGGTGTTGTTTCACCTAGGAGATATCCTTGTGTTTTTCCCAAGGAAAAGCCACGCAGCTTGAAGATGTTAATTTTTTTTATTGTCTCATTTTGTTATTTGTCTTGAACAAAAATAAGGATTCGCTCACACTCATTCTGTGTCCTGTTCTTGTGACTGAGGCTATTCAGTGCTTACATTACTTCTGACCACATATGGCAAGGAGCCATATCATGCTCCTACTCAACTTCTGCAGCTTTTAGCTAACTTCTCCCATCATCTTCTCTTCATCATGTAACAGTGAGAATTGTTTACTTTGCCAGCCAGTTCTTAGCAAACCTCTTCTATTCTGTAAGAAGACCAAGAGCTCTGTTCCCAAGAGAATTTTTCCACAAAACTTGCCTTTTTCCTCAGCACAGATGCTCTCTGTGGTGGAAATCTCTGCTCTTCTTTGTCAGTTTGCTTGAGTCTGGTATGCCAGAGCCCTCAGAGGAAATTGTGTGATTTTGGCACGGAGCTGAATCAGATATAGCAATGCGCAACTGCAGTGGGAATGAGAGGGTGGGGAAGGAAAGCAAAGTGAAGATAACTTTGTCTGAGCAGTTCCTACTTATGATATCCTGTAAACATCTCCCAGAGGGCTTAAGTTTGGGCCCTGAGGACACTTGGGTACCTTTCCATATCTTCTCACTGTTGCCTGACAGCAAAGATCAGAGCGGAAGCCAGAAGAGCATCTGGAGAGCTCACGGTGGACTTCTGGGCTGCAGAAATAAATTTTCTCTTTTTCCTCTAATTTCTTCAGGATTGCTAACTCAGATGGCTGTAAGCAAATCTTCCTCACCCTAATCCATATCTTCTGACTTTTTTCTTTTTCTTCTTTTTAATCTAGGACATAAATCCTGTTTTTCCACTGTAAGATAGCTCAATTAAGCCAACAACTAAATGACATTAAGACAAAGATATTGCAATACTTACTGGCCTATTTTCAATACTGGGATGCTATTCAGTTGACCCTAGTAAATGTCATTACAATGTTGCTAACAAGGCAACATTTTGGTAGAAATAAAGAAACTGAAGGAAATGCGGAGCAAAACCTTAGACAGGCTTCTGTCTAATCGTCTTTTCAGCAACACATGACAGCAGCAAGTGTTATCTCAGCCTTATAAATGGTGTATTTCCACATTTCCTAACTTTATTCTGAGAACCATCAAAGGCTGATAGGCCCTTTTCTGGAGCTTCTTAGTTATCACTCCAACAGTGCCAAAATTTGGCTGTCGTAACCAATGCCCTATGAATAACATGTGCATTAAGTCTCCTACGAACAACATGTGCATTAAGTCTCCCTGCAAACATGAGTCAGGTAGAAAGCTCCTAGAAAGTGGTCAGAAAGTCTGATAACTCATAACATTTCTAACATAGCATTATTTTATACATAATTTCATTGGCATGATGAGAACTGAGTCCCTTTAGAGTAGTAAGCTGAATTAAAGAATTTTCTTTTCTTCTTATAAAAGCTCCGATCCAAGCCTTAGCTCTCAGTGGTGACAGAGTCATGTATTTGCCTTGCCGTATTTATTCCCTGTCAAATTACCTTTGTTCTGTTCCTCAAGAGTAAATCCTATGGAGATGATATGCCTCCTTTTTTTCTTCAGCACTTCGGGACACTGTTGACAATAAGGGAAGCCTTGATGCACTTGGCCAAAAGACCTCCCTGACTCAGCAGCTGTATGACCATGCTAAACCTGTAGAAGTAATAAAGAGAATGTACTAGTAGTCTAGTCATTAGCGTTATCACAAGCTAAATTTTTCTCTTTTGTGTTATTTATACGTTTACTTATTTTTGATGAGCATAACAATTGCTATCTCACTGAACTGTGGGAGAATTCCTATCCCCCACTAATGTACTTTTACCTCTGTCACTGTGCTCTTGCACTGATCTCATAACTTGTTTCAAGAACCAAAGCTTAAAGCATTAATCTGAAATGGAATAATTTACCTGTCCAAACCATAAGTAAATACTTATCAGCTTGAATTGTCTAAAAGCAATAGTTTTTGTTTCCAAGGCAATGCTTGCATGGGCTGAATTTCAGTCTGTTGTCATACCATCTGCTGATGTTAAATGTAAGCCAGAAATACACTTGTTGCTACAGCCACTGGTACTTTCTATGACCATCACTGGACAGAAGGTAATTGTCATCCATTTGTGTTTGATTCAGATGGAACTACCATGCTTCTGAAATACTTGGTGTGATATAGTGAACTGATCTGTTGACATCATACAGCTTGTTCTCTTCCCCTACCTCTTTGTCTTGCTCACGATGGAAAATGTGGACTTGAGGAGTTTCTTATGTTTGAAGAGCAAGGCAAGTTCTCCTAGGCAAAAGATGGGGCAAGGTGAGGGTCCCTTCACCCTCACAGCACAACATGACTGTGAGCCTCCAGTGAGTGTGAATTTCCCTTAAAAATAGAGGTGTGCTGCCTTAGGGCATCTATTGCTAAAAATTAAAGATACCAGCCTAAATGTGGAATGCTAAAGGGCAGTTTAACTCCAGACCTTGTGGGGAACCATGTGATTGTTTCTGGGATTTCAGCTGCCTGCAGATCAGATGGGCATTTTTCCATGTTTCTGAGTCAACAAAATTGTGTTTGGGAAACAACAATCTCTAGGCATGCAAGAATGAGACATGGGGAAAGTTTCAGTTTCTTCTTTTGTCTTTTATCAAAACAGATTCCTGCACAAGCGGTTATGATTCCGGCATGTTTTTCTTCTGTTTTTGAGTATTCCACACTCTGAGATATAATATGTCTTTTGTGCTGTCTGAAATGCCTTCAGCTGATGTGCCATTTTGCATGCTTATGCTAAGAAGAGACTAATTACACTTTGAAAAAACCCTCAGTCCTGACTACAAAGGAAAATTGGACTGACTAGCTTAGTGACATCCATTTTAATCCCATTTAAGTTAAAGGAGTTGATCTGCCATCAAACACAACAGATGGAACTAAGATGTACAGATTTCCACTATAGTTCCTTTTGTGCTATCTAACCAGAAGGAGCCCCCTCAATTCTTTGCTGGACTACAGAAATGCCTGGAGTTAAGCAATAACGTAGAGAAGGAATCTGTCTGTTGCATTTGTCTTCATTTATTATTGCCTTACAACCATTCCTTTAGCCTTGTTTGATTTTGGGTTTGAGTTTGTAGCGTTTCTGAAAACTTTTCTCTTTACATAATGTTTAGTTACTGTAAGGTGTACATACTGAGGGTGGGAAGAGAACGAATGAATAATCAAATGTAAAACTCTGGCCTAGTCCAGAGTGTCTCTCCCCAGGCTATCAATTTGTGCACTGTTAACATGTCCATCATTATTGGTTGTACAGTTTTGAAACTTATTAATAAATAACCAAGATGAATAATGTACTTAGCTGCAATATGCCATTGGCCAACACTTTCAATTTGCAAGCCAAGGGTAGATTGACAGTGGGCTTCTGGTATTTCTGTTTTGCAGATTCTGTGGTTTTACCATGGAAAGACTGGTATTTTTGACAAGCTTTTGCTTGCTGCTAGCCAGTACACAGCAAGAACCTTCGTAAGTATATATTATTATTAACTTTTCATTTATGACAAAGCCTTTGAAACAGAAAGTAGGAAATACATATGGCCTTGAAAGAGAAGGGCAGCACTGAGCTCTGCTGTCTGTGACAGCGACAGAGCCTGAGGGAACAGCATGGAGCTGTGTCAGGGGAGGGGAGCTGGGGGTGAGGGAAAGGGTCTGCAGCACAGGGCGGTGGGCATGGAACAGGCTCCACAGGAAGGAGTTCAAGGAATGTTTGAACAATGCTCTCAGACATATGGTCTGATTTTTGGGTGGTGCTGTGTGGAGGCAGGAGTTGGACTCAATGATCCTTGTGGGTCTCTTTCAATACATGATATTCTATGATTCTACATGAAGATTCGTGAATTCATAATATCAGATATATTACCACATATTGCAGGTGGTTTTTTCTCTCCTGTTGGTAGGGGTTGATCTTTTGTAGGACCTAATTTGTATGATACAGAATTCGGGGATCAATCAGAGAGTATCTGCCTTCTTTTAATATATACTCTAACTAAACTAGGTGACCTCCGCAAGGCTCTTTTAACCTCAACTATTTTGTGATATTGGAACTGACAAGCCTGTTTTCTTTAACAGTCATATTGGTTTTTTGCATCTTGTGTTATTCAAAAAAAGTCTACATATTGGTCAATCTATACCTATGTTATTTTAGATTTCTCATCACTGCCCCAAATGTGGTTCATTTGGGTGCACAGGAGACAGTAACCATTCAAGTTCATGGAGCAAAGAGCCCAGTTCATGTTACTGCCTATTTCAAAGATGAGGTGAAAAATCGGCTTTTATCAGATAGGATCAACTTTAACCTTAACCAAGGGAACAACTACCAAGAGATAAAGAAAATAATGGTAAGTCTGCCATCATAGTGACGTAAATGCTTATCCTGGGTATAAATCATAATGTGTTCTAAAAATGCATTGGAACAGAGATAACATTGATTTCTAGAGTGAAACGAGGAAACATCAATATCAGTAGTGGTAACACTGCTAATCCAAAAAGCTAATAAAGTGATGGCTTTTGCTCTTCTGTGCCTAATCATCAAGCACAAAGTTTTGATGGTGATGAAAGATTTTTTGATCAGAGTGATGAAATTAAATTTTTAAACTTTTTTTTTTTTTTTTTTTTGTCATTCTTCTAGAAATCTATGGCATTTGAAGGGTTGAGTTTTTCTTATTGATTTATTTTTTTCATCTGAGGGACTTGCTTTTCCTCCTGGAAGTGTAGCAGTGTAATCCTTCAACTGTTTTCATGGCTTTATCATTTCCTTGGCCATCATAGGAAGCAGGGGAGTCCTCGAAAAATATGCAGTCTCTCATTCCAAAGAATGTAATTTTTCTGAAGACTGTTGATTAATTCTGCCTTACGACATTTGCTTCAGACACAATTCTTTGACACAATTCTTAACATTCAGTTCAGTAGTACTGATTGGCACTATTTGGTTGGAAACAGCATACAGCAATAGTCAGTTTAGTTCTGTTTACTTGCAAAGCCATGGGTATCCAACCTTTTGGCTTGCCTAGGCCACACTGAGCGAAGAGAAATTGTCAGGATGTTTAGAAATGTATCAAACTACATGAGCTGAAGTTCTGACCTCATGCACAAGATTTAAGCAAAGAAACATATCCAAAATCTGGGGCCCCCAGAACAGGAAAGACGTGGAGCTCTTGGAGAGGGTCCAAAGGAGGGCCACAAAGATGATCAGAGGGCTGGAGCACCTCTCCAAACAGGGGAGGTTTAGGTTAGATATTAGGAGGAAGTTCTTCTCCCAGAGGGTGGTGATGCACTGGAACAGGTTGCCCAAGGAGTTTGTGGATGCCCCATCCCTGGAGGCATTCAAGGCCAGACTGCATGTGGCTCTGGGCAGCCTGGTCTGGTGGTTGGCAACCCTGCACATAGCAGGGGGTTGAAACTAGATGATCATTGTGGTCCTTTTCAACCCAGGCCATTCTGTGATTCTATGATATGAAAACGATATGGTAGCTGGAATTAAACATGCGTGTAGACAGAAGAAAAGTCATTGGGCTTATGTTATTGACATTGGACAGAAAAGGGAGGAATAGATATTAATTCTACTTACAAAGAAATAGTCACTCAATAAGAAAGACACAATTGAGTAACTTCTGTTGAATGATACTTCAGCCAGCTTTGGCCATCAGCCATGTAACTCCAAGATTACCAGGTTTGTGTCTGTTTCTTTCATTATCTTCAGGTCAAGCCAGGAAATCTGCAGCAGGATACATTCAAGAAGACTAAAAATCCACATGTTCTGCTTGTCACTGAAAGCAGGGAGCTTCATAAAGAGGCTGTTCAAAAAATCCACATCCTCCTGTCATCCAAGAAGGGCTACATTTTCATTCAGACGGACAAGCCTATATATACACCAAATTCTAAAGGTTAACATACAAATGCTGCACTTCAGATGTTGAATATAGATGTTACATGGGCATGGTTTAAAAAAGTAATAATGACTTGATCTTATATAATGTAATTCCTTGCCTTTTCCCACAGCTATCTCCATATATACAAACCAGTCCAGATTTTACATTTGTGTTCTGCTGCCAGGGCTTTTGCAGGGTCTGCACTGCATATTAGAACAAGCACATGGAAATGACAGAGGAGCCAGAAAGTCTTTTTCTTCTTACAATGGGAGCCCCTCCAAAAATCTTTCTTGCTCAGAAAATTTCTCTTTCTGAGAAGAGAAAAAAATGTTAGAAGTATTCCTTCTGTTTGCAATGTCAGCACAAAGCATCTTTGCACTTTAAGACCACAACAGTTTTGTTTTTTAATAGTTTAGGTAACTAGCAAGTGAGGGAGGTAAAAACAAATTCTTAAGTGTTACTGTAGACCTTGGCAGCAAAAGGAATAGTAGATGGATGAAGTTATCTATATAGTTTTCAGAAGTGGCTTCAAAATTGTATGAAGTAATGTAAAATTCAAAATATGGAAGACTGTAATTCTTCTTCTTTTTTTTTTTTTTTCTTACACTTCTATTTTTTGAAAAGAAGTATTTTATCCTAAATTCAGATACATACTGGTAGCCAACCAACAATCAATAGAACAAGAGGAAATAGCCTCAAGTTGCACCAGAGGAGGCTTAGATTGGATGTTAGGAATTATTTATTCACTGAAAGGGTTGTGAAGCATTAGAACAGGCAGCCCAGCAGTTGAGTCACCATCCCTGGAGGTATTTAAAAGATACACAGGTGTGAGGTTTAAGGACAAAATCACTGGTAGACTTGCCAGTGATATGTTAACCATTTGAGCTGGTGATCTATAATTTTTAACAACCTAAATTTCTATGACTACAATAATTACTATATAGAAAAGCAATAAGTACGTGAACACATTTTCTTCTTCCATTAACCAGTAAGATACAGGATCTTCATTCTGGACAATGCTATGAGGCCATCAGAAGATACAGTTACAGTTGCTGTGCTTGTGAGTATACAAATACTTTTAATGGGTGCTTCTTCAGCACAGGCATTATGGAAGTCTTTCACAAATAGTCCAAGAGTAAAGCCATGGCGATAGCTCCTCTCTTTTCCTCATCACTATTTACATACTGTGAGATATAATTCATTGTTGGTGCATGGAGGGAGGGGAAAAGCATGAAAATTAAGGTCAGAAAATAGCGCGTCTTCCTTAGGATCAGTATATGACCATGAGTTTCTTTTTTAGTATCTGGTTTACGTTTGCTTGTTTTCACCCTCTCAACAGAATTCAAAAGGAATGGTGGTTATGAAGTCGGAACGGAAAATAAAAGCAGTGTTCAGTGAAAATTTTGATATACCTGACATTGCCGAGTATGTAACAATGCCCTGTGCATTAAAACTGTTCAGATGTCCAAATGTCTTCTTCCTTAGCTTTCCTTTAGGCCCTTCGTCTTCATTTTGTATTAATACAGTATGTTTAGAAACCTTTATTCTTTATTCTCTTCATTAGAAACAATTGAGCAAATGCTTAACCATCTGCCTCAATCATATGAGAAAAGGTTGAGGGAACTTGGCTTGTTTAGGTTGGAGAAGAGAATGTCCGGGGAGATCTTATCATGGCCTTCCGATATGTGAAGGGAGCATATAAACAGGAGGGGGAACGGCTGTTTACGAGGGTGGGTAGTGATAGGACAAGGGGGAATGGTTCTAAACTGAGACAGGGGAGGTTTAGGTTAGATTTTAGGAGGAAGTTTTTCACACAGAGTGGTGATGGGAACAGGTTGCCCAAGGAGGCATTCAAGGCCAGGCTGGATGTGGCTCTGGGCAGCCTGGTCTGGTGGTTGATGACCCTGCACATAGCAGGGGGATTGAAACTAGATGAGCATTGTGGTCCTTTTCAACCCAGGCCATTCTCTGATTCTATGATATGATATGAAAATGACTATATCCAGGAGAGCACTTCCATAAGGATTTAATTTATAAAGTGATTTGAAATGGACTTGAGCTTTTACTTACTTACTGTTCAGTGTGTGTTTTTTTGTGTGCTATCCTGATTTTAACACAGTGAAGATGTGGTATAGGTTATTACCATGAAATGCCTGTTTCTGTAGGTTTATCAGAGGCAATGCATATTACATGCAGTTTGCAAATATACTATCTTGCAGCTCCTCGTAGAAGTCTGATGGAGCGTTACCTAGAAAATTGGGAAGTACTTTTCTAGCTCCTACAGTAAATGAGAAATCCATTAATAGATAGATTTTACATTGAATCATAAAAAGGACAAAACTAGTACTTAGCAGTAACTTAAATACTTTAGCATCACAACATATCGGAGGAATCTTAACTAATTATTTTCTACTAAATCTGAACTTTAGGCCTGGAACTTGGAAAATCAGAGCCTGGTTTCAACAGTACGAAATGTCGAATGCTTCAGCTGAATTTGAAGTTAAAAGATACGGTATGAAAATATTTCATTTGAAATATACATAGGAGGTCGTCGCTACTGAATTAAAGATATACTGCAGTGATTAAATCTGGCTGTAACTAAATACTACTTACTAGATACACAATTCACAACATTTCTGTTTCTCATTGCTATGTCTTTTGTATGGAATGAGAATTCTTTGTGTCCTCTATTTATATTCAGTAAACAAAGAAGCAAACAAATTTTAAAAAGGCAGAATAAAATACCAACTTAATTTTTAAAAATCAACTTCAATTTTATTTCCAAATGATCATTTTGTAGAAAATAAAATAGAAGTATGCTGTTAAAATCAACTATTCTCTCACAGTAGAATGCTGTTTGGAAGTTCGTTAGAGTTGTCACCGTACTCAGAAAAGCTTTCTATAAGGAAAATAAGGGCACCATGGAAAAGCGTAGAAATCCCACAATTTGAAGGAATAAATTACTTGATTTATGTGTGCTAAAATTATGCTACCTTCAAAATTTTTGTATGATATTTCTTCTTAAAAAAAAAAAAAAAAAAAAAAAATCCCTTAGGTTTATATTAAAATCCCAGATTCAGAAATCCATGTCTTTTTCTTTAGCTAGTGGGTACGTAGTGGATAACTAGTAACAGACAAGTGGATATTGCTGCATCCCCTGCAAATGTCTGCAGCCAGGAACAGATAAATGATTGCATCCACAATTAATACTAATACAGCTTTATAGGGGCACCTTACAGAGTGACACAGTTGATGCTGAGGATCTCTTGTCTACACTAAATGCATTTCAGTGTGGGTTTCCTTCAGACTACTTCTAGTCCAGGGCATTGAATGCACAATAGTGGTTGTAGATCGTCTTCTGACTTATTGCCATTGGATAAATCCATTTTGTGTGTTCCTAGACTGCTTCACTAGGTGAAGCAAAGCAGAGTAAGAGAAGATAATCAGGAGATTTGCTTCAGAGTTATGATCCAAAATAAAAGACTAACACAGCTCCATCCTTTTTAGGGAGTGTTGCAACATACCAGGAATTTGAGTTCCCACAGCACATGCCATCATGACCTTACAGTTTTTGTGTTTTATTTTTCATGCAGAACTTCCATCTTTTGAAGTCAAACTGATTCCACTTCAGCCATACTACTCCATCTGGAATGAAAACTTCATATTTGATATCGAGGCAAAGTGAGTGAGCTTAAACTGAGGTCATTTAGAAGGTGGATAGGTAGATAATGAATTTTGCTGCTGCTGCTTCTCCTCGTCATTAACAGTTAACCAAGTTCTGGATTTATTTGAATTTAACTTTATCCTCTTGTACTCTCTGTTTCTGCTTTACTGCTAAATTTTGGTGTTGGTGTAAAGTGCTACATAGATGCAAGTGGTGGTGATCAAAATGAAACAAAATTTTCGGAATGCTTTAGATTTTTAGCAGATGGGTGACAACTTAGAATTCTCTGTGTTGCTAAGAAAGATTCCAGTCAAAATAATAACCAGTTTTTCTTTACAGTTTTTGATTTAAACATTTGGAATCAATCTAAAGCCTCAGATGTTGCTATTCAATGCAATTCAAATAGAAATGGATTGAGGTTTTAAAATGAAATTTTCTAGTATGAAATTTTATAATCCTCAATGTCCAGTGAAGTTTGGAAGTAACAAATTCATTCTTACTTGAGAATAGTGATGTTATGCAGAAATTCCTTTGAATTGAGGTGAATAAATACAGTTAATCAGAGGAGTTCATACAAGCATTGCTATGGATATGTGCATTACTTCATCTCAGTTTGAGTTCAACATGAAACCAGAAAAGCTATTTGAACCACATGAGCAGGCAAAAGAACCATCCCAGGGAAGACTCCTGAGCACTTGAGGTTGGCTGCTGGCTTTTTGGCCAGTGCCTGGCACAGGCTCAGACTCAGCCATTGAACACTCCCCAGATAACTCCCAGAAGCTGTTTAGATGTCAGCACAGAGCAAGGCCCACTCCAGGTCAGCAGTCTGGATATCTGTTTAATTTTATATAATCACTTTATCTCCAGCAGGGTGCAGGGTATAGCTGTGCTGTGTGGTCCCTGGCACTTATCCAAGCACAATACTCATCACGAACCCCAAGTTCTAGTGGGTTTTATTTTCAGTGTAAGCTAATCCCTGGATAGTTTATATAAAGTTGCTCTTCTGCCCACCATCATTCAGGTCTTCACATTTCATGCTGATCCCTCCTTTCCTCAGAGTGTCCTGTGAGAGCAGACAGGTTTCAGCATCAGTCTCCTTTTGTTTGGCTGAGCAAAGTCAGCTCTTCTAGTCTCAGGAACAAGGAATTATCTTGGTTGGAAGAGACCTTCAGTATCACCAAGCCCAGCAACCTACCGAGTCCCATCATTAAACCAGGTCAGTTAGTGCCATATCCACACCTCTTAAATACCTCCAGGGATGCAGACTCCACTACTTCCCAAGGCAGCCTGTTCCAATGCAAACCACACTACCCATGAAGAAATTAACCCTAATATTCAATCTAAGCCTTGCTTGATTTACCTGGCAAGGCCACAGGCTGTTTCCTCGTTGATGTTTCCCATCACTTGTCACCTGAAAAAAATCCAACACCCACCTCACTGCAAGCTCCTTTCATTTAGCTCAGCATCTTCTTCTCCAGTGTGAACAATTACCTCAGCCACTCCTCATAACTCGTTTTCTAGTCCTTTCACCAGATTCACTGCCGTTCACTTGCTCACCTTCATTTTCTTTTATTTATTACTCTTTCTGTTAGTTTTATTCATGATTGTTTGATAACATCAGTGATACCAGATAACTAGAATTCTCTCTTTGTTACCACAGCATTCAATTTTGACTTTATGAAGTGTGCAGTTCCTTGTATACATTTCACTGTTCATTGATGTTGTAATTATTTAAGAGGTAAAATAACTTAATGCTGTTCTTTTGTTTATTGAAAAGGTCCTAGTGATGTTAAAAAGGCCTGCTTAACTTTCATCAGTATCAACAAATCAAATTCATTTAATCGAGCTTGCTACTCTGAACTGGCCATGCATGTAATTAACAAAAAATTATTTGATATATTGACTGTTGTTTCCAGTAGTTGCTAGTTCTGTCATTTTAAGCAGTTTTCATAAGAATTCATTCTCAGTCTTCTGAAAAATTTTAGATTCAGTGATACAGATGAATGCTACTGATCAGGTCAATTTGAAAGTGTCACTGTTTTAATAAAAATAAGCCATTATAGAGCTGAAAAGAAGAATTTCCACAGCAAGAAACAATACTGTGGGAGGTTAGAGTAGGTGATCTTTAAGGGTTTTTCCAACACAAACCATTCCATGATTCTATGATGTGTTGATAAGTCTCATGGGGTGCACTGCATGCTGCTCTGCAGGAGGATGCCAAAGATCCTGTATCTGCCAAGGTCTCCTTGAGTAAGGAGCCTGCTAGGTGAAACAACATACCCTGTCATCTCTCCCCATCATCTGTATGAAAGCTCAGGGATGTTCTGACCAAATATTGCCACAATGCCTGAATGCATATGAGAGATATGAGGTGGAGGGTGTTTACTCTGCCTAATGCAGATATGGACACTTAGCAGATGAGCCTCTAGGTCCTTAGAGGTACTCATGCTTCATGTAGTTCCCGGACACTGCTCAGTTCATTGGTTACCCAATACAAAGGAATCAGCTGTTCATCCAAATTAAACAGACTGGATGCCTCCTTTGCTACCTGAGAAGTGGGTTGGTTGTGTGAGACCTCATGTACCTGTGCCAATAATGTTCTCTTTGGTTTGTAAACAGTACAGAAATTTACTCAAGTATAAATTTAGTCAGATGATGGCTCCTCCGCATGGGATTCTGACAAGTTGATTTGCTACATACATCCATCTAGTGAAATCACTGATTCTTATGGGCCTGTAGCAGTCTTCACGTTTGCATTATCAGTGGGTGGAACTATTTTTCATTTTCAAGGTATCAATTGCAGTCAGTATGCTTACAAGCTTGCCTATTTTATTTTAGCATAAAATTATTAATGTGATTTATGCTTGCTTTTTATCAGTGTAATGATTCATCTCCTCGCTTTTCTTCCTTCCAAAGGCACTCTTATGGAAAAGGGATTGAAGGTATTGCATATGTACGATTTGGAATAATCGATGAAACTGAGAATAAAGTCTTTCTTCCAGGCCTGGAACAACAGCTGTCAGTAAGTACTACTAAAGTTCAGTGGAATTATTCAGATTTATCCCAAGTGAGCTGAATATTGTCAGAATTATATTGAAATATATTGAAATTATTATTGAAATATAAATCCCTGTAGTACAATAGCCATGCAGTGAACTTTTTTGTAATTCTAATGGCAACAAATCAGCAAAGGTAGTCACTGTTTTTGGCTTCTCTTATAGATTCAAAATGGAAAAGGAAGAGTTACTTTAACTACACCACTTCTGGAAGAGAAATTAAAAAAGAATATTTCCACTCTGGAAGGGTTTCATTTATATGTTGCCGTTACTGCTGTAGAAACTGCAAGTGAGTAGATTATGCCTTCACTGATACAGTCTGTAATATTTACACTGAACATTCTCTAGGATGATCTTTCATGTGAGCAACCTTGTACCATATTAAGTAGCTCTGTGAGGATAGCTAACATATTAATTAATTAATTAATAATGTAATTAATTAATAATTTAATTAATGTGGTTTAATTAGTTAATTAAATCATATTAAGAGGCATCAGATGCCTGTATAGAGGCAACTGAATTGCTGCTCCCCTTGTGACCTTGTCTGAGTATTTGCCTCAGCCAGGTCTACTCCATACATGCAGAGTTACGAGCTGAGCGTGGTGCTCTATCTTACTTTGTTCCCCAGCTAGCTGAGCTGTCAGTAGAAAGATGAGACATGTACCACAACCATGGTGTGATGCAGAGTCCTTGTGACTCCTGCTAGTTCTCTTATGCCTTGTCACACTTTCTACACCTAGTGCTACAGTAAGTTATCTTAAGGATTTTCTTGTTTTTACATTGATTGTTGACCATTTCAGCTGTTTCGCTATAAAACTGCTATTGAAAATGCAGTTTCTAAGAGATTATCTTTCCCACATGCCAGCTGGCTAGGAATTGACATCAAATCCTGGCAGACCTCTACTATGGCCCACATAAGGCAGACCCAAAATGGTGACAGGGTAGTTTAAATTCATATTTTGCTATGTTGAAGTCTTAAAAGGTGAGCAAAACAGCAAGGCTGCTCTGGAGATGAGAGAGAGCATTAAGCATCTTAGACATCTCCTGCAGGGCTGAACAGTTTAGCTTATGTGTACAATGTAGTCCAAATAGTATGATTTTGCTATTCATTTAGGATGGTGGCTGAGGAAATGAGGCTGGAGTGCACCTTCCAAAAAATATTCCTAGGGAATAAATAAATATTTTCAGAGTTTACTAAAAAGGATTTGTATGGACACTTGCTCACAGCAATGCTAAACTCAACAAGGCCTCCAGATGTCTTACAGCTACCCACAGGAGATCACTGGGTTGACTGAGTGCAGTGGTGAATGGCTTAATTGTGTTGCAGTCAGTCATAAGAGGCATGAACTTCAGTGCTTGTTGAATCTTCAGTGGAGCTGACTTTGCAATCTTGGTTAATATTTTCCTGTTGTTGTTGAAGGGAGATTGGTCCCTTTTACATTAAGTGTCTGAAAGTAAGGCACCTGGCCAGAGCCAGGTGTGTAGTGTATAGTAAGCAGAGAAGATAGATAGGGTAAACTGTACTCCAGGGATGTTTCTATGCACTGGTTATAGGAGTCTAGTTACTTAGCTCAGAATTAAAAATTCCTAAAAATCCTAAATATCAATTAGAATTTATTTGAATCCTAAAATTAAGTAAATTACACTCCAGCAGTGCCTTTTTTTTTTTTTCTTTTAATATATAATTTTCTATAGTTACTTTCACTTACTACAGCATTTATTTCAGGCAGAAAAAGGGATTGTTCTCATTACCACAATAGCATGATGAATCTCATGATGTGACGTGGTCTCTTCCCCTCTGTGCATACTTTTATCTGCCATCCACACACGGGTTCTATCCACACTTGCATATTTGCTGGGCTTAGTGTTTCATACATGCATGGCAGAGCAAGGCTGGAGAACTTTACTGGCACACTTCCACCTTTCAGTGTTTAAAGTAGAAAATAAGGACTAAGGAAATTATGTCTCTAAACACACTTAGTATTAATCAAGGCATGCTTTTAGAAGTAGCTGGAGGAAGCATAATAGAGCACTTCACAGCTCTCAGTTTCCAAGCTCCCAAGAGCACACATTTGCTTGTGCCAAATGGTTGGAGCACTGGACACAAAGAACTGCCATTGGGCTGGCCCATCTATAGTTATGTTCCCAGTCCTCCTGTACTCAGCTCAACTGAAGCTCTGTAGGGAGGAATCACATTACAGTTATCTTTATGTACAACGATTACAATGCAGTGAAAATGGAAAACCACAGATGCTATGGTAATAGGTAAGGAAATAGATATTACTCTCATGGCAATGCGTATTGTTTGATATCAACAGGTGGAGAGATGAGGGAAGAGGAACTCAGCAATGTGAAGTTTGTGAAATCTCCTTATGTTGTTGATCTGTCTAACACCAAAAAGTACTTTGTGCCTGGAGCCCCCTTCTCTGTTGTGGTATGCATTATTTAGCTATCTCTGCCTCCATAGAAATAGGTTTAAAATGGTTTGTAAAATTCTTATCTGATCCAAGGGGAATTTTGTAGAAGAGACCTTCAGGAACAGGCCCAACATGGAGCTACTGTTGGTGTTTCTGGTTTGTCTTCAGCTTGAGCAGAGAAATAAAATCAGAAAATGCTGCTTCTGTTTTGGAACTCATCTGTGCACTGTAGCATTACAAGGTTTCATAAAGCCTGTAGCAGACTCTTCTTCACTTCCATACAGAAAGGTTAAAAGAATCATGTGTATCAGTTTAATCCTGTATCAAATTAAAATTACACAAACTGAAATACAGAATATTGACTTTTATTTTATTTTATTTAAGTTAGTGAGTTTTAAAACCTGGCAAGTTTTCCTTCAAATTTTTCTACAAGCTGTCAAGGTTAGAAATTCACCTAAAAACAGTTGAAGACAAATATCTCTGGGATCTGATGCTAAATAAAGATCTGGGGCAGCTGTTAATTTTTGTTCATCGATTTTAATCTTAGCTGAGTCCAGACTGAGTCGATTGCTATCCTTTTCCCTATATATCTATAAATGGCTATGTATACAGTTTTATATTTCCTTTTAATTTATAAAAATTAATATATATTTGCTTATTCTTTGTGGACATTTTTTAAACCAAAAGTTTCTTTGAAGTAACAGACCAAGATTTTTTTTCAAATAGGCCTCTATCACTTTGGTTGATGGCTCTCCTGCTGCCTCCTTGCCTGTCACTGCTACTGTCACCATACCTGGAAAGTCCTCCATGAAGAAGACTGCACTTTCTAATAATGATGGCCTAATCCCCCTCACATTTGACATCCCTGCAGATGCCCAGACTCTTCAAGTAGTGGTAAGGAAAACCCAGACATTCGTGTTTAAAAGCACTCTGTTAAGAAGAGCTCTTGAGACAATTGCAAATGTCTGTGAAGCTGTTTTGTTTTCATTATGAAAGATGAATTCTTATACCATATTCACAACTTTATCAAGGTTGTATGAGATATCAGACAGACCAGGGTTTGAGGGATATCTAGTTGAAATGAATGACTTACTCTTGTACATCAGAGCTTTGAGAGTGTGCATGGCTGGTGACCCATTTTTGTATGGTTCCAACATGTATTTTCTTGATATGGGGAATATGAATTGGTCTGTAAGGAATATCACCATGAGAAGTGACAGCAAACAATGAAAAGAGGGCATAGAAAAATATCAGGTGCAATACAGACTAGGTCTGTATTTGTACCTGATGCTCAGAGGGTGTGATTATATTCACAGTATAAAAACAGAAAAAAAGGTATTGAATTACCACTGTGTGATTTTAAGATATTTATTCTGATTCAGAAAAAGCCATACCTGAAAAATATCAATCACTAGTGCAGCAAGAGACAAAATAAGGTTGGAGAAAAAGTGATGAAAAACCTTGGTCTTTTGATGCCATGTTCTGCTAACGTGGTCTCTGTGGGACCTCATCTCATTTCTCAGCATTTTCAGAATAACCTGGCATGATGTGAATGGAGTGACACTGCATATTGTCTCTTGAGGGACACTTTACTCACTCTGTCCTTTCCTCCCCTGACAGGTAAAGGCTGAAGAGGGAAAAGAAAGGTTAGAATCACCTGAAACCAGTATCAGAGCTGAAAGATACCAGTCTGCTACCCGTGACTACCTTAGCATCAGCATCCCACATACTGTTTTGGCACCTGGAGATACTTTACGAGTCATCTTAAATGCCATCCATCAGTCTGGCAGTGGGACGATTGACTACTTCTATTATATGGTAAGCAGAATAGTGGAATATCAGTAATATCTTCTAGATACTATACAAGAAAAACTATACTGTCCGTCTAGGACAGACAAGGTGATCAGTGTCCTAGCACACCAAGCCTACCAAGAGAGGTTGAGGGAAGTGGGCTTGTGCAGTATGGGGAAGAGGCTGAGTGAGTTACTAACTACTTCAAATTCCTTGAAGAGAGATTACAGGCATAACAGAGACAAACTTTCATAGGTGGTACCATGTAATATAATAAGGGACAAAGTCCACATTGTAGCTTGAAAGATTCATTTTGGAAAAATCTTTTCACTAATGATGAATACAACACTGGAAGAATTTTCCTGGACATTTCAGGGAATTGACACTCTCAGAAACACTCAATGCTCACCTAGAGAACATCGTATCTGACCCGCTTATGCCAATGATAACCTATCTTTGAGTAGACAGTTAAACTAGAGATTTCCACAAATGCCTTCCAAAAATATTTCTGCAACTTTGTTATTTACATAATTTTTTATTTATCTTTGGACATAATATACACAACTTTGTAATCTCTTTTTTTTTTTTTTCTTCTGAATAAGAAGACATGGTTATAAATTTTGGTCTGTAGTTACTAATAGTCTAAAGCAAATAGGTGCATGTGTACAACATTTACATAATAATGTAGATATATATATATTAAAAATACTAAATTGAGAGCCTCTCACTCCATCCAATCTGAGTTCTGTTCTTGTAATAAGCCTACTATTTTTTATTGATATAATTCTTATAGATACCTTTTCTTCAGCCATTACAAAAATGTCTACCCTGCTGTGAGCAGATCACTTATATAAATTAAGTTTCTACCCCCTAGAAACAGAAAACACAGTCACATTCTAGGGGACCTTGAATATCTCTGAAAATGTCTTTTGAGGATATCTATTGCTTATTACATGAATAATACATGATTCTGAAATTGCCATATTACTTGCAGCTGATGTCAGTTAATGGGCAACTCACAGTTCTCTCCAAAAGAAGACGAAGGGCTGTTGAAGGCATTAGCTATTATGGTGCTAAATAACATCTTGAAACTGGAACAAAAGATCAATCCTGCAGATGAAAAAGCCAGAAAACAATCCTGTTCAGCCAGGACCAGGCACACAAAGTATTTATTCTGCTTAAGGGGACAAATGCATTCACAGATACATTCCAGGAGCAAATCTGTTGCATGTGAACTGTGTTTAAGTTTCTTTATCTCTCTTCTCATAATTTCCATTGGCAGCTTAAATTTCCCAGGCTGATAAGCAGCACAACAACAGTTTGCATTTACTTTTAATTGGACCCTTATATATTGGAATAATTGCATCCCAGGGAGTTAAATTTGGGTTTAGAGAGGTTGTTTTAATCACAGGGCTGAGCACAGCATTGACATTGCTGCTGCTCATTTCTGGGAAGGGGTAGGGCTGGGCAGGCAGGGTGATGGGGACACTGCCAGAGCAATGAGGCTTTTTCTCAAACTTTGGTCCTTAAATGAAGACTGTGAGGATTTCAGATGAGGTTACAACATAGTTTTGTTTCTTCCTCAAGCCCACTCCTTGTGCATTTAGGAAAGCTGCCTGGGTTTTATTTGCTGACTACTCATGAAAATAGGAAGAAAATGATAAAATAGTACAAGATGGGCAGAAATCATTTAAAGGCCAGGCTATGATCCTTTACACTGAATAATACTTGGGTAGTTAAAACCTCTCTTTCCAATTCCTCCACATTATCCGAAATATTCAATACAGATAAATACAGTTGATATCTTCCTGAGGGTGATGACCTGTTATTACAGAACACAGAAGAATGCCATCTCTGAGCCCCTTTTCAAGCAGTAAGACCAAGTGGAGAGAGAGAGACATATTTAGATCTGGGCCACAGGACCCATGCAGCAGAGATTGTTCTCCTAGAGGCTCTGTGCTGGTCTCAGCCAGAATACCGTTGGAGAATTAAAATTGTTAGATGCCATTACAGAATAAAGTTCAAACAAAAATGGCCTCATAAAATTATATATATGCAGATATATAATATACATAATATACACAATACGTCTAATATATATAACAGATAATGCATATAGATTATAAAATTACACAATGTATTGTGTGTTGCATATTCACAATGCTTGATCTCTCTTATGTTTCTTTCTATAGGTTATAGCAAAGGGACAAGCTGAGCTGTTGGGAAGGGTGTCCTCCTCAAACAAAGTAATAAACCTCAAAATCACTCAGAAGATGGTGCCTGCTTTTCGCTTCTTAGCTTACTACTTCATTGCGAACCAGGGCCGTCAAGAGATTGTTGCTGATTCTGTATGGGTAGATGTTATGGATGTCTGTGAAGGAAAGGTAAATTCAGAGCAAGTAGCTCCTGATTTTGTGTTCCAAAATAATAACAAAAATATTATCAGCAGAGAGTACAGACCTGGGGTTGAAATGTGAAAGGCATGGTGGACATTTTCTTTTTTATTTAAAGAGGGAATCATCATAATTCTTGATAAAAGGTGCAGCTGGTGAACACTCCCAGGAATGATGTCACAGATAGTCCTTTTCTATAGGACAGGTTATGCCTTGAAGAGACGAAAAGCATAATTTCATAAAGGTAAATCCCTGGCCTAGATAATAGAAGTCCACAGCAAAATACTAGCAGGACTCCTGAGTGGCAGGATCTCTTGAGAACTCTTTCTTCCTGCAGTGATGTTCATTGAATGAAAGTAGAGTGAATTTACTGGGGGGAAAAAAAAAGAAATTTAATGCAATTTTTAATGTTTTTATTCCTTTTGAAGCTTTTGTAATGTTTCAAAAATACAATTTTTTTATTTCCTTCCATTAGAAAATGAAATGTGGATAAAATTGAGGTTTCTCTAAGACTTTTTTCACCTTTTATCTTCATCTTTTTGACACTATAAAGGAAAAATAAAAGAACCCAGAGAGGCTGTGGATGCCCCATCCCTGGAGGCATTCAAGGCCAGGCTGGATGTGGCTCTGGGCAGCCTGGTCTGGTGGTTGGCAACCCTGCCCATGGCAGGAGGATTGAAATGAGATGATCTTTGAGGTTCTTTTCAACCCAGGCCATTCTAAGTTTCTATGAACATTTTTTACAGTAGCATGAAACACAATTACTGAAGTGTCAACAATTCAAAATAACTTCTGTTTCCATTGGAAAATAACAAAAAAGGGGCAAATTCCCTACACATACTTTTAATTCACATTGGTGCTTATGTCCCATTGTAAGATAACCTCCAGATATATCTGTTAACCTTCCTCATAGTGCCCCAGTAGTGGTTATCTGCCACTAGATTAGGATCCCAAGGTAGGATCCCAAGCAGAAACACTGCCTCATGCTGCTGACACAGTACTGTCTGCCCAGAGAGCGCCTGCATTTCATTAACAAATATGACATTTTGTTTCAATATTTTCTATTTAGATTAAAGTGAGAACAGAACATGAGATATATGAACCAACCGACAACGTCAAATTACAGATTGAAACGGACCATGCGGGAACTGTTGCCTTAGCTGTGGTTGATAAAGCAGTGTTTATTCTGAACAAGAAAAATAAACTCACATCCAAAAAAGTAAGATAACTTTAGAAAGAAAATATCATGCTTTCTAGCCAGGAAAATTTTTCCATGACTAATGAGAGGATTAAAATGAAATTAATGGTTAAATGCTTAATCCAAAATTTGCTAAACTTGAAAGTGCTTTTGCTCTTGCAGTTTAAGATGCATTTAAATGAGAAGTTTGGGAATTCCCATGTTACAGCAGATAATTTTGTAAATTAAAAAAAAAAAAAAAAATTAATTGAAATTATTCCACAACCAAAACATCCCTCAACTTTAATCTTCGTTTCCACGTACTGTTTATACCAAGTTTCTGCAAGTTAAAGGCAATGAGAATGTTATTATAATAGTAATAATAAACTTGCAAGTATGTACACAACATGAAATCTATGGTGTTTTATTTGGCAGGTATTTAAGGCAATGAATTCGTATGATCTTGGATGCTCTGCAGGCGGTGGTGCAGATAGTGCTCAAGTTTTTACTGATGTTGGTCTTGCCTTTTTATCAGACACAATTCAATCCAATGTTTGGGAAGGTAAGTGAAACCTGTCCTTTACCTTAGATGTTCATACAAATCAATCTACACTTGGGGAAGTTGATTGCTTAAAAATTAGAAACATTTTATCATGCAGTTGCAAGAGCTGGTGTCCCTGTGGATTTTTATTTTCCCGTTCTGCTGCATGCTGGCAGCTCAGACAGCCCAGATGTTGGCTGTTGGTCCACTGGTACCCAGCTCACTTGGAGTAGGGCAACAGTTGGCTGGGACTGAAAGCAATATGTCTTCTGTAAATGAGATGTGTCCTAGTAAGGCTCTTCCAGGATTGACATGAATTATTTGACTATTATTGTCATGTCAAAACCAAACTCTTCTATTCTGCCTACCCAGGGTATACCTGCCTCCAGGCTACCAGAAGGGAGAAGAGATCTTTGGATTTCCGGAAGAAAATGTTAGGAATTGGTATGTCCATTCACCTGGGTGGCACGAAAGGGCTAGTGGGGATAGCTGATATCAAGATGATATTTGATATTTCCTTGCCAAGTCACCGGAACTTTTGATTCAGTGACTTTCTCCAAAAACGAGAGTAGAGCCATGAATGTTCATACCATGATATTTAATTCCAATGTGCCACATTCTTAATCCAAAGAGAAAGCTTATACTGGATGTGATGTGATATGTTCTTTGCTGTGCTATTCTGTGGTCTGATTTTAGGATGGAGCACAGGTTTCTGGTTATAGGTAGACTATTGCAATGTTAATTAATCTTAACTGCAAATAACAGCAGGAATCAACACCTTTCTGCTTCCTACTGTTTCCACACCTCTAACTGTGGCCTTCAATTATGTTGCAGCTAGCAAATATCAAGATGCTGATGTACGCAAATGCTGTGAAGATGGAATGAAATTAAATGCCATGAAGTATTCTTGTTCAAAAAGGTTAACGAGAGTGACTGGCCCTCCCAAATGCAGAGAAGCTTTCAAGGCCTGTTGTGAAAGTGCCACAGCCCTCCGGAAGGAGGAGGCAGCAAAGAGGAGAACCGCAGTGAGCTTGGCACGAAGTAAAAAATGATATACCACTGTGTAAAGAAAATTACCCTTCAGAGAGGGGCAAAGGAAAGCTTAGGGTTGTTTAATCTTTCGTGGCTTTTCCATCAGTGGTACTATCTCTATAACTCCCGAGTATCTCTAAAGGGCTGTCTTCAGTTAGGGACAATTTTATTTCTGTCTTTCTTCCTTTCTTCTCCCCAGAGTCTCTTTCTCTGATCAAACAGCCATGTCACAAAAAAAACCAAAACTCTTCACATTGAAAATGATCATATTCAGAGTCTTCACACTCATTACTTAAGGGGAATTTTTTCTCAGTTGGCATCATACCGTTGTTGAACATAGAAAGAAAAAATATCTTTTTTTCTTAGGTGGTGGAGTCACCGACCCTGGGGGTGTTCAAGGAAAGGCTGGATGTTGTGTTGAGGGACATGGTTTAGTGGAGCTATTGGGAATAGGTGAACGGTTGGACTGGGTGATCTTTTAGGTCTTTTCCAACCTTGGTGATTCCATGATTCTATGATTCTATGATCTTTTCTCAATGACAAAAATCTTTGGTCATTGCATCTCTCTCTCCCCCCCTTTTTTTTTAATGCATAAGATGAAACCCAGATGAATTCATTTAGACTGCTTTTCAGTGCTACCTTCTTTTTGACTAAAGCTCTGCAAGACATTTTATGGTCAGCAACAGAAGTCTTCAAAAGAGAAATCTCACTTTTGTTTTATAGACTATGATAAGGAAGAAGAAATCTTTGAGGAAATGACTCTCAATTTGCGCAGTTATTTTCCTGAAAGCTGGTGGTGGCAATTCAAAGAAGTGAAAAATCCTGGAAACCATAGGTACTGTAATTACCTGACTAGATGAATGCATCAAAGTTTGAACAATAATGTGTATGTATAAATATCAGCTTTATATGTTATCTAGTGCAGAAGAATTCAGAATACTTCCAAGTATTATGTCTTCAGAACTGAGCAAATATTTTTCACCTTATAATACCCAAACTTGGGCACATAACAATATTTACACATCATACTTCCATCCCAACGCATTTTGTTTTGTGTTTCTTAGTGTAACCAGCATTGCTCCTGACTCTATAACTACCTGGGAAGTTCAGGCAATAAGCATATCTCCCCAAAAAGGTAAAAAGTATTGTTATTCTATTGGGTATATTTTGTGAGAATGAATAGAGAACGTTTATTTCTTATGTCAGAAATGCAATGTCAACTTGACAGAGTGAGGTAATCTCTACTGAAAAACAACCAAGTGTTTGTACCATGATTATTCTCTTTTATGCCATATTAAGCTTAACTGGAAGTTAGGGGAGTAAATACATATCTTTGAAAACAAGGTAAAGTGGGCTATGAAGGGTGGACTGAACAATCAAAACAGCCTCCTTGTCTTCCAAATCTCAAAACAGTCACATTTGTCTTTCCTGTGGCTATGAGAAATGTAGTGACAATAATACTGATTTATAATTTAATATTTCTGGGAATGAGTTCTGACTGTCTGCACCCAGGTAGTGGTCATGGAGCTTATTTACAAAAGTCTAGGAAAGGTCATTGTGTTTTAAACATGGCCTCTGCAGGAAAGCCAGGCCACATTTAACTTACAAAATCTACAAATACTTCTGCCAAATTTTACCTGTCAAGAGCTATGGCTGTTATTCCAAACACCTAATTTTATCAACTGATCTTAAGTGTGTAATTCTCAACTCTGTTTTTAACTTATCCCAGGATTCTGCATAGCTGATCCTCACAACTTTGATGTTTTCAAAGACTTTTTTGTGTCCTTGAGATTACCATACTCAGTTAAACGACACGAACAACTGGAAATTAAAGCAGTGATTTACAACTATCTGCCCAATGATCTCCAGGTAATATTACCACAGGCTCTCTGGGCAACCCGTGCCAGTGTTTGATACTTCTTGGTGAAATGGTTTTCCCATTTTTATAGATGTAGCATTATGGTGATTTCACACTGAAGGCCAAGTAAACTTTACCACCTCACTCTCTTCACTCCTCCTCCTCAAAGGAAAAGAGTAAGAAAATGCAATAGAAAGGGGCTCCAGGATTAAGATAAGGACAAGGAGATTCTTTGCCATCATGTACAGAACCGACTCAGTGTAGGGAAATTAATATAATTTACTGTCTATTGCTAACAGAGTAGAGCAGTGAGAAATAAATTATACCTTCTCTACCACCCACCCTATTCTACCTTCTTTCCCCCAGTGACACGGGAATGAGGGCTGCAGTCATTCCAAAGCTCTTTATCTCTGCTGCTCCTTCATGGCCACTCTGCTGCTGTGCCAGGGTGGGGTCCCTCCCATAGGATACTTGTAGAGCACACCCATCATGGCTCATAGGTCAGCTCTGGCAGTGGCAGTCCCTTTTGGACCTGGCTCTGATCTGACATGAGGCAGTGACGGGCTCTGCTCACTGAGGCCACCCCACAGCTACCCTGCTACATTAATCTTGCTATATAAGCCAGTATATGCATAGGAAATTCCTTTTTGTCTTGCAGATATATGTATTGCTCTTTCATTTTTAAACAACCTCCTTTTAGATCTGTTTCTTACTTCCCACTCATATTTCAGAATTGGTGGAGCTGGACCATTTTCCTTTGCAGTGATGCTTTAGTACTGATGGTGGACACTGCCTTTTCCCATAGGTCACAGTGAAAATGGATGTGGTGAAGGGGCTGTGCACTGCAGAAGCAACAGGAAAGGCAGTGCAGCTGAAACTGGAGGCTAAGGGGAATTCAGCAACGCCAGCCTATTTCTCAGTTGTTCCACTTATTGTGGGAGAAATTCCAATTACTATTTCTGCTTTGGACTCAAATACTGGGCATAGCGATAGTGTTAGAAAGAACCTCAAGGTCGTGGTAAGTATAGGTAGTCGATGGTGGGCATTTCATTAATATGTTTTTCTCCATTATGTACCAACAACATCCTTCAGTGCACATCTCTTCATCTTTAAATTCCACCTGCTTCATCAATATAAAAAGTATATAAAAGTATATAAAAAGTCCTTTTCTCTTATGAAGTCAAGATTGAATATACTCATCCAGTGATGTTTTGAGAAGGAAGTAGCCTTTCCTAAACATGAAGTTTAGCTCTGTTATTTTATATCTAACTAATTGACCTCAATTACAAAGACTCATTACAACATCCAGACTAATTAGAACATCCAAGTAGCCTATTGAGGGATATGAAACTTTGCACCATTAATGTCAACATTGCAGACTTGTACGTAAAGATGATTAATGAGATGATGCAAACCTACTGTTGTTACAGACCATAACTTTTTTAGAGATTGACAGTGTCTCAGAGGCAGTGTTACACCAAAGCATTGTCTGTGGAAACAGTTTTATAAAAGACAGGCTTTTGAAAAGGGACGTGTGGAAATCAGAAGGGAAAAACCTTTGAGTTTTACCAACACGAGGAACTCAGAAATTGGTAGATTTCATAGAAAACAGGCTTATGAACGTGAGTCCACCTGTGAATTTACCTGCACAGTTCACAAAGCTGAGAACAAACTTTGAAGTTTCATTTTTTCTGGGCTTCAGTTAAAAGAATTTCTTCTAAGGAAATGTATCAGTTATAACAAAAAGTCAGTAAAAAATGATTATTTTTTCAACTGGGACACTTCAATTCTGGTTTCAAGCTTCTTTTTTTACCTGGAAAGAAATTTCACTCCAAAATAACCTATTTCTGCCACCTGCTGGTCTGAGGCAGATGTGAAGATCATGGATTTCATGCAACTTCATTTCAGGTGTGAAATTGCAAAAGTTTTTACTTTTCTTTCTTCATTTGTACAGGCTGAAGGTGTTTTACAAAGAGAAGAACAGACAATTTGCATTAATAGCGACTGTAAGTTACACTTAGGAGTTAGACATAGATGAGATCTTGAGTAGGAATAGGGATTGTGAAGCCTGCTATGAATATGGTGAAATACTTCTTAAGTTAAAAACATTCTTCATCCAAAACATAGCAGTAAGACTCAGGAAAAAATAATTTTTGTATAGATGTTTATAACTGATTTGTATTACCTTTTTTTTGTTAACAGTAGCATTCTTATTAAGTAGGCTTCTATTTTATTAATTAATGAGTATAAATGGGGGTAAGAAAAAGAACAACAAAAAATTGAAATTAAAAGCAAAAAAAAAAAAATACTGACTAAAAATTAAATTTAAGAATTATAAGTATCTTTCTTATACATTTCCATTTAACACTTCTAATAACAGTTTGCTGTTATTAATAGTCATCAACTGTGAGACATTTAATAAAAGCATGTTCTAAAATTACAGTATATTTTTGTGCTTAAAGAGTTTGGATGTTGAACCCTATTTATTTACAGTGAGATCCCATACACTGGACTTCAGCAGACCATCTGACATGGTACCAGGTTCTGAGAGTCACATGTTTGTTAGCCTGAAAGGTAAACATTTTCCATCAATATTTTTGTGGAGGGGAGAACAGACATGCCCCTTTTGCTGTTAGTTTCTGAACACCAAGTCTTCATTCATTTCTAGGTTTTCTGCCATGATCCAAATGGTCTTTCTTGCATGCCCAGGTTGTAAAAAAAAAAAAAAAAGGAGCCCCAAGATTATCCAGCAGCTTACCTCATTCTCATTGCCCCTTCTCACTTGTACTGCATAGAATAATTCGGTCTTACTGTGCCCAGACCAAGGACACTAAGGTCAGAGAAGGGAAGAGTTGCCCGTCAGTAGTAACTCCACACTGCATGCAGCCCTGTAGAAATTAGCTTTATTGTTTGGGAATGAGTATACCATACTCTAATTCATAAGTTCTAGAAATATCTGTTTTTCTAAAGAGAAAATATGTATATTTTTTACATATTTATGCTCATGCATACATAATTTAAAAATATGCAGTAGCAGAGCAAATACTCATCAAAGTTAAAAGCAAGTTATCCCAGGAATTGTACAATAATGCATCCTTGATGAAAAGGCTATTTGCTTGCATTTCAAATCCCTGTTCTAAAGTGCTGAGATGCCTAAAATCATCAAATGAGAAAATGGTAAATGTAAAGGTAAAAAATGCCAAACATGTTTGACATTATTAAAGCATGATTATTTTTCCCCCCTGTGAGAGGATCAGTTCTAATTTGACAAGACCTTTCCAGTGAGAACCTGAGGCACCAGTCTTTGCCCTTCTCTTTGCATCCCCACTTTCAACAACCTCAGGACTCTTTCTATTCAGTGTTACCTTACTGTCCCACCATTCTCCCTCCAGCTACTCCAGAACCTGGTAGCTCACCCCTGCTCTTCTTCAGCCTTATGAAGTCACAAATGAGTGAAAATAGCTTAACAGGGAGAATTATCAAGCAACTGTACAATCAGGGCATGCTGGAATGTCAACATATTGTTAATATCACATTTATTAATGTTACACCAGTCAGCTTGAAATGCTATATGTCTTACAGATAATGTCTTTTACAACAGGAAATCCTATGGGTGATTCTGTTGAAAACTGTCTGAGTCTCAATGGAACTGAGAAACTTATTCAAGTGCCCACGGGCTGTGCAGAGCAAACAATGGTGAAAATGGCTCCCACGGTCTATGCTATTGAGTACTTGGATGCCAGTGAGCAGTGGAAGAACTTTGATCCTGAACGAAAGGATGAAGCCATTAAGATGATTGAAAAAGGTACATAGAAAAAAAAAAGAAAAAAGAAAAAATACAAAACAAAATACAGAAACTAACAAACACTGGCTTTGTTATCTCCCCATATTCTCCCCACACTAAATATTGCTACTTGCTTGAAGGAGTGAGCATGGTCTTGACACAGTCAAGCAGTAATGCCATTGGTAGCCTGCAGATAGATATGAAAAATGAAACTTGTGGGGAGGATTTGGGTGGCTAACTGCTTGTGTCTGACACTGCAGAGTGTTGACATTCACAGTCCATCCTCTTCCTTGCCTCATTTAGAAGCAGAAAGTAAAATTTAAGTTGATCAATGTCAACTCAGATCAAATAGACAGCAGAAGGCAGTTGTGGAGTGTGAATCATTTCAGGCTAATGCAAATGTGATACAGATATGGTACAGATGTTCTTAAGATAATAGCAGCCAAGATCAGAAACCAAAAGTCATGAGTTTTAAAACTTAACCTGACATGGGTAGATGATATTTTGTATATTTTTTGATTTTGTGCACTGTGAAGTCAACAGCTTGAGAAGTTTTCAATAACGGGGAATAAGTTTCCCAACATTCACCATGGAAAAAAATGCCTTGTTAACTATGTATGTATCTATACATACCTACAGTTTTCAGGTTGTTTTCATGGCTTGACTAAATCAAACAAGACAAAGTACCTTGAAAGCCTTGCCTTTTTTTTGTTTGTCAAAGGTCTACTGACCCAAACATTTCATACCTGATGAAAACCTCCATGTACCCAATCCACTAACAGTGCTGAACACATCCATGTTAATAAAAGTGATATATGAAAATTATCAAGAAATATGTGTATATTCTAAGCAGTTCTGTGCTGTCTTGTTCATACAGGTTATACAAGACTGCTTGAATTTCAGAAGGATGACGGTTCCTATGGAGCTTTTAAATCAACACCCAGTAGTGTTTGGTAAATGTATTTTTCATAACCAGCTTTGGTTCTTTTTTTGCCTCCTAAAATGCCACTATTACCATTTTATACAAAATTTTTTTGGGGGGTGAGGATAAGGGGAAGGTGGGAATGATTTTCAAAGTTTAGTGAGTATGGTATTGCCTGTGTACTTTCGTCATGGACAGTCAGTCTTCTAAGAATGTTAATCTTTAGCCCTTTACGAAAGAGGGTTATACGAAGCCCCTGATTATTTTGCATTTGCCACAGAGTATTCATACTGTCACTGCAATTCTAATGTTGCACAAGAAATCTCCAGCTTCCAGTGAGCACACTGTGTTCAATATGATTCTATGCAGAGATGGAGTATGCTTAATTTCCAATTAATATATTCTTCAATAAATATATGTCAACACAAGTTTTAAATATTTTCTTTCATGCAGGTTAACTGCATTCACTGTTAAAGTACTCACAAGGTGCAAAGAATACATTAGTGTGGAAGACAGTCACATACAGAACTCGATTTTGTACTTGCTTAATCAACAGCAGGCAGATGGTTCATTCCATGACCATCATCCGGTAATGGACAGAAAAATGCAGGTGGGTCACTAGTAATAAGAAGAATTAGTTGCACCTTTAAGGCTGGTAAGGAAAAGGAATAACCCGAATTGCTGAATATCAAGAATTTATTATTCTTTTTTTTTATTTTTTAAAGAAATCTATAATGTAACAAGTACAAAATCTGTAATGTAAAATGAATCTGCTAATAGATCCATCAAAGAAACATGACTAGTATATCACCACTTTTACCTTTTCATCCTATCTTGAGTGATTTTGCAGTTTACCTGTATTTCAAGAGGAATTAGAGAATCAGCTCTGAGATCTTTGTGCTTCGTAAAAATTCATGCTTTTTATTTTCATAGGTAGATAGAATAATAACTTATATTTTGTAGAATCATAGAGACACAGAATAATTAATGTTGGAAAAAACCACTAATATCATCTAGTCCAACCCTCTGCCTAGCACCATGCCCACCAAAACATGTGTCTCAGTGCGACATCAACATCAAAGAGGTTTTCTGGAAAACCTCCAAGGACAGGGACTCCACCACCACCCTGGGAAGCCTGTTCCAATACTCTACCACTCTTTCTGAGATGAAATTTTTCCTAATATCCAACCTCAAAGGGGTCTCCAGAATTCTTCTAGTCTAAATCCACCCAGAATAGGACTCATTAGATCAGGTTGCTTAAGGCCATGTCTTGCTGAGTCCTGAAATCTCCAAAGATGAAGACCCCACAGCCTCTCTGAGTGTGTCAGAATTTAAACACTCCAAGTAAAAATAAAAATTCTAGTATTTAATAGGAATTTTCAAGAGTGTACGTTAGCCTATACATCTTCTGTAAGTACCCAGAAACACAAAATTTTTACTCCCATGCATGTGGGTTATAAAAATGCCTCTTCCAAAATCCATCGAAAATGCAGTTACCTTTTGCATGGGCCTTACAAGGGAAAATAACCATTTTGTTAATATTTTTTAAAACACTTGTGTAGCTTTTACCCTCAAAAGCAGTATAGTTACTGTTAAAACCAATCAGCTGAAAAACTGGCCAAAGAGCTTTCAACCTGTGTCTGTGTTGAGATACTTATCTTCTATTTGACATTTACTTCAGAAACTGCTTGCAGTTATGCAGAGACTTATAATCTCTCTATGCAAACAATCTCTGCTTCTCTAAGCATTTGAGGTTGAGTGAAAGAGAAGGGTCATAATGATCCAGTTGTCAAAGAAGAGCATGAGCAAAAGAATGAGAAAGAAGAACAGGAATGAACACGCACCTCTTCAGGGAGCAAGAAAGCTAGACACTGTGTATAGCTTATCAGGAAGTAAAATGATAAATGAACTGGTAATGCTGTATATATCCCTTATAAGCAAAAAGCTCAGGATTTTAAAGAACTCCTTTAAAGTTCTTTAAAGGACTTAAAGGACTTAAAGAACTAAACAGTAGGTGAGAAAATGAAACAGTTTTAGGGAACTGAAGACAGGACTGCTCCAATCAAAAACTGGAAATTTTTTAAAAGTGAGTAAGATATTTTTTTTACCAGATAAAGGATGTGGGATTCCCCGTCTCTTAATGTTGCCAAATTAAAGTTACCATAGCAGAAGATATGCTTTTACCGGACAAGAATTATTGAGTAAAGTTAAAGGGTGAAATTACATGTTTTGTTGTTTAAGGATTTGACAGGGGGGGGGTCCTTGTCTTCATGGAAAGTTATTTTCTAAGTTTAATCATAAGAAAGTACATGTGGCTTTACATTTTCATATTTCATCTTCCAGGGTGGCATTGAGTCAGCGGGAGAAGATTTGGCATTGACAGCCTTTGTAACTATAGCATTGCAGCAGACTCTACAGGCTTACAAAGAATCACCCGATGTGGTAGGATGCCTGACTTTTTATCTTTAAGCTTGAAGGCTATTGCACGGTGGCACGTTCACCCCCCTGTCTTAAAGTGCTGTGGATGGGAAGGTAATATTCTGTTTACCAAGTCTGTGATGGATAAGAAAAGTTGCAGTGAACTAATGTACAGCAAAGTATTTTGAACTGCACACTCCCTCATTGATGTCTTTAATCACAAAACAGCAGTTATTAAAAACGTGTAAAAAATAACTACACGGGAGTATTCTAATTTCTGAGTGCTTACACCAGCAGGAACAGTAGGCGTGGATGATATTTTCAGATGAATCCACCCTGTTTTCACAGGCACAAGCTGTTAGAAGATCAGTGGTTTACATGAATAATGAACTTCCTGGAAATACTGACTGCTATTCTACAGTTGTTGCTGCTTATGCTTTGACGCTTGTTGAGCCTGATAGTTCTCAGTCCCTGAGTGCAACAGAAAAATTAAGGAGCTGTTCTGTTTTTAATGCAGGTACCAGTAACTATTCTTAAAAATTCAACTTGTAATTGAAGTGCTTTGAACACTCTGATATGCTAATAAAGCAAATTCACGTAAATGAAGGGCGTTTAATTTTTATAAAAGTGTGAATGTATACGTGCAATGTAATTAATTCAATTACATAATTATATATAAATGCTAAAATTATATGTAGTTTGTGTAATTGGAATCAATATAAATTAACAGTTTAGCATTGAGGATGTTGCATTGTGGTCCTGTCTGTTACTGAAGATGGAACAAAGTCATGGAATATAGAAATCTACATTTTCTTCTTCTCTTGCTGCTTCCAAAGTTTCCACACCCCTAAATTGCATCCAAAAAGAAAAAGGAAAAAAAAAGAAAAAGTACAAGTTGTTGAAAAATAAGTAATTATTAATGGACAGTGGGAACAAGCAGCTCCATGTGGGAGCAGTACAGAATGGATTGGTGAGCAAAAGCAAAGATGTCTTTCCCCGCCTGCCCACCTCCAGAGCTTCTCACTAGTACTTTGTTCCAGCTCCATGTGGACATCACCTCTTCCCTTTTTGGAGCATGGCTGGGGTCAGTGTTGAGTTGGTGTATGACAGTGACCACCTATATGACCACCTGCTTTCATGACAGCACCTGTGTTTTGTAGTTCCTTGGTATTATGACATGCAATATCTGTTGTGTAAAACAGCAGCCATTTTTGACTAATATCTTTACCAATGACATTCTAGACTGAGTTATTCTTTCAGCAAACCAGCAGCGCTACTGGGGAAATGGCAACAATGCAATCTCAGTAGAAACCACTGCCTATGCTTTGCTTCAAACATTGATCTTGGAAGATATGGAGTATGCAATGCCTATTGCTACGTGGCTGACAGAAAGAAAGAATTATGGTGGAGGATTCTGCTCTACACAGGTACCAGACCACCAACCAGCATGGCATTTCAAGGGGTAGAAAAATGGTAGTTCCATAAGGGCTTTATCATTCAAGTGTGAAAGCATAGTAATAATTCATCTCAAATCTCTTCAGTTCATGAAGCACCAAAAAATCTGTCCCTTAATAACCTTATGAGCCTTTATGAAGATTTATGGTAGCCAGAGGTTAGGCCTGCAGTGTTTTGGGGATTTTAATGACAAAGGAAGAAGGGAGAAACAAAATGAACAGTACATGCAGGTGGGAACAGATACAGAACCTCAAATCAGCATAATAGATAGAACTGAAGAACAGCTTTAGATTACTGATCAACCATATGTACTCTTGAAATAATCCAGCATAATTTGGGGGCATTTTTTTTGTTTGTTGTTGTTGTTGTTCTGTTTTTTTTTCATTTTTGTCTCAACTAGGACACAGTGGTGGCCCTGGAAGCAATGTCAGCATACAGCATAAAGACGCTGAATACTATTCCCACCAACCTGACTGTAAGAATAGGAGCACCTGGAAGGAGAGAGGATTACACTATTACTTTGACTGATACTAACGAAGGGATTCAGAAGAAGCTGGAGGTACACAATTATTCTTTGTTCAGTATTTTTTGCTCAAACAGGAGAAGCATTGGACTGCTTGGGTAGCTTTTCTCACGTTAAGCTATCGTTTATTTTTCAATAATTCAATCTGTAAAAAACAACCAAATAATCTTTTTAAAGAAAAAAAAAATAAATCAACATGTGCCTAGAAACATAGTTTATAGGTCCTTCCACCCCCCTTCAAGAACACGTGAACATTCTCCATCAGTGGAGAGAAGTCAGGAGAACAATCTAAGTCTTGCTAAGGAACAAGGAAGAAGAGAGCAGGGGAATATTCTGATATTCACAGTGTTGGGACCTGAGGAAATGTCATATCCTGGCTATAGAGGGAATAATGAACTCAGGAAAAAATTGTCTCCTGAGCCACAGAGCAGCAGAACAAGATGTTCCAGCCCAGCACACTGAAAATCCCATTAGATGTGGGGTCTCATAACCCCTTCCTTAACTCTAGATTTTCCATATCTTCTGAGGGGAAAGACACAGAAGACTGTTTTGATCACAGGAAAGCAATAGATAAAATGCTGAGCACACACTAAATTTTTACTGTTTTGCTTTTGCTTGCAGTTCGAACTTGGGAGAAAACTAGAAGTGTCTGTACAAGGCAGAGGAAATGGGACAATGAGTGTAAGCCATAAATTGGAAATTCAGATTCCAGGTGGACTTCTTTCATTCCCTTTTTGAACACCGAGGGGCACTATTTCCCATGTCTTCATTCTTTCCATTCCTACCACCGAGTTTCTAAAATCTGTGGCAAGCAAACTCCCCTGATAGGAAATACTGCCTATTTTTAACATCATGAAATCCATGAAGTGTTAATTAGAACGATCCAAAGAAGTGTTGGGAGTTGGAAAGATCCTTCTGTGATGAGGATGGAGAATTGTGTCAGAGGTCTCAGGGAATTTGAGGTTTGCACACAGACCTCGCCTGCTTTACCCAGGGCAGTTCTCTATGACTAATCAGTGCCTCTGAGAGACTTGTGTTTCCCTCCACGCTCCAAGTCTCATCAACATTTGCTAAAGCCCTGGAAGAGCAAATCACATGTCATTTAAATGATATTTTTATGAGTTTGATGTCTGTGCTTTTGTCTTAGATATTGAAAATGTACTGGTCACCTGAGCTGAAAAACAATACATGTAATGACCTGATTTTGACAGTGGAAGTGGAAGGAAGGATTAAGTATTCTGGTAAGTGAAAAGTGGTTGAAACTCAAAGGTAACATGTTTGGATAATAATTAGTCAATGACTTTCCAGCTTTGGAGAATGGGAATAAATGAGTGAAGCAAGGAAAGAGAGAGGTCTCTGAAACCTGCATAGCTATAGTTGCATTCAGTTTATTAATATTTTGAATAATTTAATAACTCACACAATAACTGTGGGTGCAGAGAGTACCTAACAGGTACATTGCTACTATTGTTAACTCTTCTATGTTACCTGGAAGAGAGGGAGATTAACTCCTGTCATTTTGTTCTTGGCTCCCATGCAGGGAGCTCAATTATTCCACTAATAAGAGACCTATCTAGCAGCCATAGAGTACACTTTGGGGCAGACTTGCTTTAGGTATTTTCATATAGTCAAGACTATGTTTTCATTTCTCTGAAGCATAGATTCTCTGCCTGTGTCTGCATTTGTCTGCTTTTTTTTTTTCCTGTTTGAATAGGTAACTTTTTTAGTCAAGGGTTGTAATTTATATGTGAATAGATGGCACAAACCCCATTCTTAGCTAGATCTGCTGACTCTTACTAAAATTGTTGCTCAAATGTTAACTCTAAATTGATTAGAAACACTGAGATGGTATAACACAAACTTTAATAAAATCCCATAGAGGTAGCGTGACTGTCCATTTTATCTATCATTATATAAGCAAATAAATAAATAAATAAATAAAATTACAAGAACTTCAGTCAAATTTTTGCATGGCTGATTGTGCCTATCACCTACAGACACTGTGTACTCCGAGGAAAATTATGATGATGAAGATTATCTTGCTTCAGACTCCAGTGATTCTGAGACCCTATCTAGAATAGACTGGTTTGATATCCGCAGCAGAAGGAAAAGGGATGTGATCTCACCCAGTAAAACAGAATCTCTGCAGTACAAAATCTGTGTCAGGTAGGTCTGGAGATCAGCCTCTCATTAGGACATATCTTCATTTTTGTTTGCAGTTCTTCTTGGTCACCTTTTTCATATCCATGAATTCAGCATCCAAGCTGGTAACCTTCTGTAGTTGCACATAAATGGAAAGAATCTGCATCCTTATATCCACAGCAGAAAAGTCAGTTTCCAAGCAAAGTACATTTAGATGGTTTACACAGACTTCAAACACCCATTTCAAGATCTGCCCCAACAAATTCACTGGCGATATTTGGCTCTCTGGGGATACTCAGAGTATCCTGGCTGTCTAATCATTTGAAAGATGTCTTTTATGTATGAGCCAGGCTTTTTTCAGTGGTTGTCCAGGGACAGGACAAGAGGCAGTGAGAGCATAAGATCTAAAAATCAGGAGGCATTTCTTCACTGTGTGGGTGATGTAGCACTCCACTAGGCTTCCCAGAGATGTTGTGTAGTCTGCTTTCTTGGAGATCTTCCTAAGTCATATTGTTATGGTCCTGGGCAACCCACAATAGGTGTCCCCGTTTGAGCAAGGAGGTTGGATTAGATTACCTCTTCCAACATCAACCATCCTGTGATTCTGTGGTTAATAAAGTAAATACAATAACACATCTACAGTGTTTCATTGTTTTTTGGAGAGAGATTATTACTTCCTTCATGGATGCAACTCTGGCCTCCGTAGAAAAGAAAATGTGTCTTCTACTATGTAGGGAGGAAAGAGAGGAGAAATGATATCCTAAAGTTGTGGCCAACATCAAGAAGTAGACAAGGGAGAAAGAAATTCCCTAGTGCAGAATAAAACTGCTTTTGTTCCCTCTCACAGCTTGGCAAGTATTGCAGAAGCATGAAAATGTAGGTGGCAAGGGGAATTGGTTTTAAGTTGAAGGAAGAAAGATTTAGGGAGAAATTCTTTACAGAGAGTGGTGAGGTGCTGGAACAGGCTGCCCGGAGAGGTTGTGGATGCCCTGTCCCTGGAGGTGTTCAAGGCCAGGTTGGATGGGGCCCTGGGCAGCCTGGTCTGGTATTAAATGGGGAGGTTGGTGGCCCTGCGTGTGGTGGGTGGTTGGAGATTCATGATCCTTGGGGCCCCTTCCAACTCAGGCCGTTCTGTGATTCTGTGTTTCTGTGTGTCCTGAGTTCCCCTTCTGGAGATGAGCAAGTGACAGAAGGAGGTTTTACTTCCCAGTTTTCCACTGACTTCTGGCAGAGCCTTACAAGCAATACTTTTTATCCTTCTTCCCAGAGAGGGACAGGAACTTCCTCAGACAGGGGAGGACTGGAGTTACTCTAATTCCCAATTTTTACTCTCCCTAGTTAACCATAAATTCAGTTAATTGTCAGCTGACTGAAACACTATTTTCCCCATTAATTGCTATGATACATCTGTCAACAATCAGATCCACTGTTGAGCAAGATGTTGCAGAGTGTTAGGGTGAGGTTTAAAAGAAAATGTGTAGTTTCATTTGTTTTAGGTAAGACAGAAGAAAAAGTCAAGGCACCTTTTACATTACTACAGAGCCTTTCTGGACTGTGCTACAGGGTAATGGAAGGTGCTGAAGTAGAAGTTTCTGAAGGATATGTTGAATATTTTCAACAAAGCATCCTGTGTGAGTGCAGAACAACTTCATCCAGCAATCACACAACTATCTGATTTTTCAGAAGGGGAAAAAGGAATAGAAGCTCAATATATATATGCCTAGCAGGCACTTAAGGAAATGAGAATGTTGACCCTGAAAAGTAAAGATAGCATAAATTTTACTTTGTTCACGAGGACTTTGGACAAGCTAGTTTCTTAGATTCTCCTTGTAGATAATAAAGGATGTTTATAAGTGCTTCTTGCCTTCCATGTCTTTTCTATATTCTGCTATGATTTTATGGTAGAGAGAATGAAAGCCTAGATGACAAGGTGAGATGAAGCAGCTGTGTTTTGGATGACCATTTGATTATTATATAACTTATATTATATAATTATATAACTAATTTTACTTTGTGACATTTAATGTGGTATGCAGCTAATTGGCAAATTAGAATCCGTATAAGAAACCTAAATGGAGCAGAATGTTGGGTTTTTTGGTTTGTTTTTTTTTTTGAGCAAGAAGAGCTAACCTTTCCAAACAAAGCTTGGAGAACAAGCTGAACAAATCTCAGTGCAGATGTTCACTGATGACAGACTCCCTTATAAAGGTCCACAGGTTCCTATTCACCAAAGATGTCTCTGGTTGATCTTTCTCTGCTGAGTGGCTTGGAGCCTGATACTAATGATCTTGAACAGGTGAGAAACACTTTTTATGGCATTATTCAGTAAAATTTTCTATGCAAATTTTATCTTTGTATATCTTTCCTAGGTATATAGAATAATGAAAGTAAAACAGACTTCGGATAGGCATATTTTCATTATCTTGCTTTGAAAAAATTATTCACTGAATATATGCAAGAAATGAAAAGCTGCTGTTGAATTGAGTGCAGCCTTTAATTCCTTGTAGTAGAAATTAGCACAAGGCTTTTTAGAGCACTCATACTTCTCCTGTCTTTACACATCATCATGTCCCTGCTGGCACTGCTTTTTTGTGACAAAGCAGAATGGTGTGTCCTTTGATTACAAGGGAGAAGGCAAAAGCATTTGTGGGTGTTGCTCACAGGGCACAGTGGCAGGGGCATGCAGCACAGCACTCTGTGAAGGTAGCTACAGAATTTTTGTTCTAGAGCCTCCTGGTCTAGTGATTTGCCCAGGTTTGTGCTCACAGGCAATGTTTGCATTAGGGAGGAAGAAAGAAAGCAGGATAATACAAATGTCTGAACAAAGCAAGCCAGGATATAGAAGATGATAGCAATGCTGTTACTGTCCTACATTGTTGTTTTGATTTTATTGTTGTCTTTCTGTAGTTGGTAACATCTTCAGATCAATATATTCAGCACTTTGAGTACAAGGAAGGGAAGGTTTTGCTCTACTTTGGGGAGGTAAGCAAGCCCAGTGGTTTTATGTTCTACTGTTTCAGTTAATACACAGAATCTTCCTTTTAAACCTACCATTGTCTTTCACACTCCATTACCTTCTGTGATTTTTGTCATTTATTAGTACTGAAAGTTTAGTTCAAAGAGGGCAGGGGAGGTAAAGGTGGGAGACATGCACATTCATCCTCAGCTCTTCTGTGTTGTAGATGTAGTCTGTGCCTCACCCAGCATGTGAAGTTCAATATTTCTAGATCAAGATCAATACAGTAATAAACAAGTGTAATCATCAAATCCTCTAATTTCTGTGTTGGGCACTATAGTAGATGAAGGATATAAAGCTGCTAGAGAGTGTCCAGTGCAGGACTATGATGATGATGAAGAGTCTGAAGGGCAAGATGAATGAGGAGCAGTTGTATAAAAGGTTTCTTTTAATTGAATATAGAACTATCAGAATTAATTCATCCATGCCATCCATGCACAATAGCCAGGCTGGTACAGGCACAAATGAATGAGGAACTGATTAGCCTACACATCACAACTGTTGTTCATTCATGATCTTTGAGGTCTCTTCCAACCCGGGTCATTCTGTGATTCTGTGATTCTGATTCTGTGATTCTGTAATTCTGTGTTCCTTTCTTGTGCAGCTCACAAGTGGACCAGAGCCAGACTGTATAGTATTTGGGGCAAAGCAACTTAATCCAATGGGCTTGGTTCAGCCAGCAAATGCCATCCTGTATGATTTTTACAGCCCAGGTAAGGGCATATAAAAGTGATATGTAACTGATCAGAAAGTGACCCGTAATAGTAACTCTAGTTTATTAAAAGGTGTTTTTAATGTAGTGTCTGAAATCACATGAATTTGTTGAGCATTAAAATAATAAAAAAAAAAAGTCTGCAATTATTTGTATCCCAATTTAAGATCCCCATTTAACAGATATGATAACGGTATTTGAAAATTAGGTCAGACCTCTATTTTGCTTGAAGCTGAGATATCCCTGACAGTTTACAGTACCTAGAGCTTCATCCATGCTGACTTTTCTATTTATTGGCTAAGCATACATTAACCATTGGTGATCCTGTCTCCTCCCTCTGAAACAAGTTGTGGTAATTGTTGCCCTATTGCTAAAATATGAAATTAAGATGCATGGTTTTCAGCCAGAACAAAAAAAAGGGGGGAAGAATACAACTCAAAGCTTCAATAGCAGCCACAGCAACAAAAAAAGCAAAACCACAGAAGCAACAACCCAGGCTGTAGTCCAGCTAAAAGTCAAGTACCTGTACTGCATGTAGGTGCTGAGGCTACAGGTCTTTATGGATTTCATATGCTTATATGCCCCTCATATGCTGATTTGTCTGGACCAGAGAAAAACTGGGAAACAAGTGTAGTTCAAGCATTTAGGCTCTTCCATCTGAGCACTGTAAGCCAGATCACTTTGCTTCATTTCCACAGACAGAAAGTGCAGTGTCTTCTACAGCGCTCCCCAGCACAGCGCCATGCTTGCCAAGGTGTGCCACGCCGAAGTTTGCCAGTGTGCAGAAGGTAAAAGAAATCTAAATATACCAGATGAAAAGAACCATTCATGGGAGAATACTTTTACCCCGAAAAGACCTATGCATTTATATTATGCATTTACCCTAATGCATAAATTAGAACACAAAATATCCACTCATGTATTACCAAAAACTTTGTTTTGAAGATATCCAGGATTATCTTGATAGTTGCATATGATATCTATTAACTTATGCATATGTATGTAAAAAAGAAAATCACCACGCTTCTAATAAAGCTGTTCAGCTGTTTTGTTTTCTTTGATAATGTTGAGTGGATGATTAATTTTATACTATATCTATTTAAGTATCCACAATTACAGAGACAGATGCATCATTTCTTTTCTTCATTCTAGGTCCTTGCCCAAGACAAAAATCAACTTTCAGTAAAAACGTGAAAGAAAACACACGTTTTAACTTTGTGTGCTACCAGCCTATTGCAGACTATGGTGAGGCATGAAAGACAATTGTCAATGTATTGTAAAAGCAGTTATTTTCAAAAAATAAGGCTAAATTTGGAGTCTTATATGCCTAGACCGCTCCTGAAAGGAGAAGAGTTCCTTTATGTGGCCAGGAGGCTAAGAAGATGAAATGCTAAAGCTGTCCTCTGAGGTTAAGGGGAAAAATAAAGACCTCTGAAAGCTGTAGTCAGATGTTGAGGAAGGAAGAATGTATAACCTTGTATTGCAGGGTTTAGAAAAGACCACTGACCCCATGATCCGTAATTTTAGAGGATTTATGAGATAAAGTGCAGTTTTCACAGGCAGCATGCAAAAGCTTAGCATTTCCCTTCTGCAGTGCTAGGAGAATAGTTTCCCTTTGGTTAATTTGCCTGTCTGACCTCTACTATGGATGGAAAATGGGGAGATCTACTGGAGGAAAACTGATTTAGTATCTTTGGTGAAGAAAAAGCAAGAACTCAATCATATTTAGTAGTTTATTCCAGAACATATATAGCCAAAGAAAATACAATTTTAGAGGTTATTGATTAGTACCAGACTTGCTAAAAATATATTAAGTGTGCAGGATAACTGTCCTGTTGTCTTTTGTATTACCATAAATTTTGAAAAGATAGCATACTGGCCTCTGCACTGACATGGGATAAAAGCATAGCTGTTTTCAGTTTCTGGATGTAACTTCATGTTTCCATGTACCCTCACACAAGTGTTGTCTGTTGTAGTCTATGAAGTGGAGCTCCTCAACAGTACACAGAAGAATGTTTTTGATTACTATGAGGTCAGAATTCAGAGAATCCTTAAATTCAGTAAGTATCAAAATGTTTAGTTCCTTTTTTCCCACCTGAAGGAAAAATTTTTGATTAAACACTAGCCAGCATGAGCCATTCAGATGCCTTGTCTTGCTGTCAGCATAGTCAGATACGTTAGGCCTGAAAGAAGACTGATTTATTGATTTGGTGCAGCTACATCACTCTTAGGTTCAGCTCAGCTGTAGGTTGCTTTGGTTCACACTACATGGCAATCCCAGAGCACATACCTCCAATCCTCTCAGATGAAACTAATACAGAAGACACATTACAGCTGCATTTAATCCATGGCTCCAATCTGGGGCTAGTCTAAAGCAAATCCTCCAAAACATGTACTGTGCATATATTAGGTCCTCTGTATATCATTTTAATAATTATAATAACAAGAAGCCTTTTTTTTTTCCTTTTGTTGCAATGCAAAGATTTGCAGAGCTCTCAGACAGTGTCCTTTTGCAGGCCTGCCATTCCAGCTGTGCCCACATGAATTTTACTCTATCAGCAGCATCAGTGAACACTGAAATTATTCAAAGGAATTTCTGGAAAGGCTGAGTTGTCAGATGACAACTCAGACTTCAGCCACCAAGCTATCATGTGGTTTTCAGTTTTGAGTTTGGCAGCCAGAGATTGCCTTTAAAGAAAAACTGTAAAGGTTTCAAAACTTCCCTTACTTAAGCAGAATAATTATCTCATTCTTTTGATCTTTGCCTAGAGGGCAAGTGAGGTCAGCCAGTACTTCAGGGCACACAAGCTGTGATCTGTGTCAAATGTCCACTTAGTCAAAAGATCAGGTCCCTACTGGATGCATCCAGAGATGGCCAGTGATAATCAGGACTTTCCGTATGCAGGGAAATCATAATACACTTCATGATCAAAACACTGCCTCTGGAAGATTACAACACCACGATGGAAAGTTTCTTTAATGCCTCCAGAAAACCTACAGGATCCGAAGAACTTAGAGCCATGGGCCTCACTGCATTTGTTCTTGCAGCTCATAGGCAAGCCCTGGGAAGATTTTGCTTCTTGGTTTTTGAAAGAGATAGGTATCTTTTGAACCTAAAGTTGAACAGAAGAGGTGACTTCTCTCATTCCCACCTCCTTTAAAATACTCCTTTGTTTGTACTGCATGAAGTAGGTTACAAGCATCAGATTGTTTCAGTGGGGTTGGTAAAGTCTGGAAAGGGGAGCTAAGCCATGATGATGAAGAAAAAGCAAGGTGCAGTACCTTCCCAAATCATTTATATAGAGAGAGATGCATTTTTATATATTAAAATCATCTATATTATCATCTATAGATATATATATATATATGTATTTGGAGATTGAAAATTGCATAATTATATAACAACTGTTACATTAATGGCTGATGATCCCTAGAGTATGAAATCTGCCAGGACATTTGTGAAGCATTTGAAGTGAGAAGCACCATGGTAATTTAAACATAATGAACCTGAGGCAAAATTTTGTAATTTTCTCAAATAATTCTGATTCATCTTAACACTCCTTTGCTTCTTACAACAAAGTGAAAATTGGATATAGCTCAGGAACAGCAGAAAGTCTTGGATTTCATGAGAAAATCTACAGTGTTGCATGCTTCTTTGGAAATGCACAAATGTGAAACTGTATGCAGAACTGAAGACCAGCTTTTATCTGGTCTGTACCTACCATACATAAAAGTAATTCAGGCTTCAGCTAGGAAATTGATATGGTTCTTAGTGCTACATTTCACAGTTTAGCACTGTCTCAAATGCCCTGAAATCTTATTACTGTTAAAATAGTCTAAATCAGATTTTTATTCTGCTCTTAGGATTTCATTGTGAATATTGAACTTTTTATAATTGTAATACAATACTTCAGGCAGCAGAGGCTGCACAAGTTTCTGTTTGCTGTTAGGAAGTCTGTGGTGTCTTACCTGCAGTCTAATCTGGTTTGATGTTGATTTGGTCACCTCAGTTGTGCACAACAGTTTGCACTATTGTTAGAAAGAATATAAGAGAATAACATACTGATGTAATCTGCATATTTTTTTTTTCCAAGTGGACTTTGTGAACTGGTCTTCTAGCCAAAAAAACTCAGTATACTCGTATCCTGTGTTAACTTGCTAAATAAGTCTCTTTCCAGATCTCATGCCATTTCAGTAATGGGCACTGCAGCTTTTAAATGAATAAGCTTCTGAGCCAGAATTAGACCATAATCTTCTAAGTTACTTTGATGTGGAGATTACAAAGTACATTTCCTACAAAGCAAGTTCAAAAGCAATAGTATAATGGGTAAATCAGTGACATTCAAGTCAACATACTAAGGAGTTTTTAATACTGCCTGCTGCACTGTTGAGCCTCAATATATCTGAATTTTGTTTGCCAGTTTTTAAGATCACTATGTTTCTGAACAATCTGAAATGTAAGATAATGCTTTCTTTCTCCTTTGTCTTTTCTTTCAGTCTCTAAGATTGAAAGGAACCCCATAAAGCCTGAAAGATATCTAGAGCAAAAGATGCTCCTTCCATAGCTGTTAAAGAGGCTAAGACCACCATAAAAGGAGAAAGTGACTTACATTTAGCCAAGAAATGTTTAGGAAAATATGCCCTACCACAGTGTTTACTCCCAAATGAAATATTAGCTTGACTTTGCAGTATTATAAAAGATTAGAAAGATTTGCATCTCATAGGCTATTGTTTTGCTCTTCATCAGGAAAGTTTATGGGTTTTTCTCTTCTCATACCACAGCTGCTGATGAAAGCATCCAAGTAGGAGCCCATCGACATTTCCTAAAGCGCTCCTCTTGCACGCTAAACATGGTAGCTGGGAAACGGTACCTTCTCATGGGGAAAGATGGGCAAACTGTCGATTGCAACAACAAGTAAGTGCAATAGATTCTGAGCCACAGAGGCTGCTAGCACGGATCATGAATCCAGCTGGTACTCAAACTGCTGGAATGCTTCCAGAAAGCAAAGGGAGGGCCAGATTTCTATAGGATTCTGATTCTGCTTTAATAAAATGCAGAGTATCAGCCTAAAGTCGAAAGGGCAGCTGTGGGTAACAGCTGAGCCACTCAAATCTATCTGTGTACAGCCTGGTTCCCACATTTCTAAGAATCAAAATTTGGCCCTTCTCCAATGGGTTAAAAACTCACAGCTGAAAGGGAGAATGGGAAATGGTGCATCATTCCTTATGCTGCAAATGTCTTACACAGTTTATGCATTTGCCAAAGAAATGGGTGGGACTATATCAAAGAGCAGCGCTCAAAGTTTCTGTTATATCATATGTGGACATAGCTCATTATTCTCACTTCTCGTTGTTATATTTGAATATAAAAAGGAGAATTTATTTGAGGAGGAATTTAGTCTGTTCTTAATAAGTATTCAGTGAGGAAGGCATCTTAAATATTTAATTCCTCAGGACAGAATTGGAGAAAGGTATTGCCTTTGAAAGCTTCCAGGATGGAGACTATCTCAGTGAAATTGTAAGCACCACTTCCTGCAATCCTAAAACAACCCCTCACCATATCTACTGACACCAGTGTGAATGCTAAACTTAGAGAGACTAATAAAGACCATATTTGTGGTGCTATTCCACAGAAATAGAATAGAAACTCAGCCCAAGCCTACTGGTGTCTCTCAAAACACAAGTATATCCGCATTTGTCCCAGCTTGACAGTGATTATCTTGCTAAACTCAAGTCAAAGCTCGGTTAGCCTCCTGGTGGAATGAGGTTTCAGACAAGCTTTATGACTAGTGTGACTCCTCCTGATCGCAGAGGTGCCTTGACGGAAGAGGGCAGCCTCACATGGTTTTTGCTTTCCTGTTTCTGTAAACACTGATGACTCACTTCCTTTACTCAGGATGCAGTACTTCCTTGACTCGCAAGCCTGGGTGGAGAAAATTCCAGAAGACAGGGAGTGTCACACCACCCGTAACCGGCAAGCCTGTGCTCACCTGCAGAGCTTCCTGAGCAAGTCTGACAACATCTGCCTCTTCTGAAAGGTTGCTTTGCTCCTCGCATCCCACCTGTGTTACTGCAGCTCAGCTCGTTCCTGATTTTTTCTTGTAAATCCTATACATCAGAGATGCACCGAGACACCACAGAGCTGCTTCCATGGCTGTTTTTCTTTTAGCGGTGTACTTGCTGAATGGGATATCTTCTTGTAGATCTATATACGGGGACAATGTGATAAAAATTGCAGCTATTCTACTGCTTACTGAGTTTACTGCACTCTATGCTGGTGAAAAGGGAGCAGAAATTTCTACTACCTGACCCATTACTCAGTGGTATAATTATACTGGAGGGGATCAAATGAAAAATGATTTTTTAAATAGAACGTTTTTCTTGCAGAGCTGATTGATTCCCTGTCGTTGTCAATGAACATTAAAGAGACCAAGAAATTCACATGGGTCAGAAAGAAGGCTTGATATTTATGGGCTTACCAAGTACAGCTTGCTGCTGAAATAAAAGATATTAGCACTCATGCTTCAGCACATTATTTCTGTGAGAGCTCATACGGGGAAACGAACCCAACTTGTACTCACAGTAGGATTCCCATACACAGCTTTTAAACTGGAACTGGCTCAGCATCAGGGATGAACAACTGGTCTGAATATACCTGACCAGAGAATCCTGCATGGGCTGTCAGTTAGTGCAGGTAGCTCACTGAGGGCATAGAGCTGTTTTCCAACTATACTCTGTAGTCACATATCTTTCAAGCTTTTCCTTTCCATAGTTTAATTAATTTGCACTACTCTAAAGAAGAGTTGCAGTCCATGGCTGCATTTCTCTCAAACATTGCTGCTCCTGCAGCTAGGCAAACAGCTCTGCAGTGGAGTTGCAACATTTGTCAGGCAAAGGCAGGAGGTTTCTTCTGTTGTAATTGTAAATGCTTCTACAAATGACAAACTAAGTTGACAGTGAAAAATAACCTCCAAATTCAAAACATCCCTTTTCTTAAAATAGGAGGATCTGCAGCAAACGTTAATAAGGATGACTTTTGAATGTAGGTTTTACACCTTTGATTTGCCAACAAAATGCTCTTTGGCAGTCATCTCTGAAGCAAAGAGGTGCAGTGAAAAGCTATATTTGCTGAGCAGGTCACCATCCTCAGATGCTCATACCACTGCCTGTGTGCCAGAAGTTATTGAGTACAAAATTTTGCTACCTGGACTGCTTTGAGTTATTCTGCAGCCAAAACAAGATGGGCCTGTATCAACAATATAGTTAATAGGCCCGTGCTGATCTCATGACATAGTAGTGTCATGAGCTAAATGACCTTACTATATAGAAAGGGCAGCAATGAGCCTTGTGTGTTTTCAGATTCTACACAGCAGAAGCATCCACCAGAGCATCTACACTGCAAGGGCCTTCAGATTCATATACAGCTAGCCTGTTGTGTGCCAGCCATGTGAATAGCTCAGCTGTTTTTGAAGGCCATAAACTCAGCATTAATGCTGGCTAAACTCAGGAGTGCCCCCCCAGTCAGCTGCAGGGCATTGCATGAATGGAAGGTGGGGAAGGCTCTTCCTACAAAAAGCTGTACCACCACTTCATGACATCTGCAAGGTGGGATAATAAACCTCTTGGGGATGAAAATGAGACACTTCAATTAACATAGAACAATTTGTTTTGCAGAGGCTTGCGTCAGCTATCAAATATAAGAAATGTGACTGTAATACATGGACATATATTCTTGTCCCTTTATTACAGAGCTTATAGAAATATCAGTGATATGGCAAAATTCAGATGAGGTCAGTAAAGCTACTGCTAATTTTCATTTATCTAAGGTCGGAGATAATCAGTGCTGGGCTAGATGAGGCCCTGGGCAACCTGGTCTAGCACTTGATCTAGTGGTTGGCAATCCTGCACGTGGCAGGGGGATTGGAACTAGATGATCTTTGAGGTCTCTTCCAATCCTAAGCCATTCTGTGATTCTGTGATAAAGAATAAGGGGTTCCACTGACATATCAATTATCCAATAATTCTGTTGATAGTTAAGAAGTAATACTAAGCATGGTCATGGCCAAATCCTTTCTTGTGCTCTTTGGGACTTGAATTATGCACCAGCATCTGACCCTTCTGCTGCATGGAGTAGATTTGTAAGCTCATCAGGAGCTCACAGGTTCTTGCTTAGCAGACAAATCACCAAATAATTGCTACACTCAAGCATATGCAGTATGCAGTGAAAGCATCAATAAATTTTCTTATTAGGTCTAACATGTATTTTACATAATTTCCTCCTTTTTATCTCAAGATGAGTCTAAGATAAAACTGCTCAGTGCCTGAATCTTGCAGCTTTCTTTGCTCAAATGCAGTCTCCCCTTGGGAGAGCTATGTGTGGTTATTAAAAACTATTTTTTATTTTTATTTTACTCTACTTTGATAATCTGTAATCCTTTGCTTCCTGGGAAACCCTTTAAATCTAAAACCTTTTAAATTAAAACCCCAATCCAAGCAGCTAGTGTAGATCAATCTCTATCCCCCTCTATTTTTCCACCCAAAACCATCAAGCAAATTAATTGGCAGAGGGAAGACAATAGTGGAATTATTCTCTGCTGCCACAGTTGTCAACGTTTGCAGGTAGCGCAGCTGAAGACCTGCTGGAGACTCGGCCAGCACCATGGAGGCCTGCTTGAGGGCTTTAGAAGCATTCATCTCTCCCTCTGCTGCCACAACCTGTGATGTAAAAGAAATAGAAATGGCATTGCAACACCATCACCTTTGCAATGAGGAGGAAACAGAAGAACTTGGGAGCCCAAAGATACAGGACATTGCAGACATTGTAAGTATAGCCATGTGTCTCACCTTAGCTCTTGCTTGTCGTGTAGTCTCTGCTTTGGCTGCCATCACCCTCTGCATGGCCACAGGAATCCTGACATCTTTAATCTCCACACGAGCCAGTTTGATTCCCCACTGCTCTGTGGCATTGTCAAGGATGGCCTTGGAGACAAACAAAATACCCAGCAAAAGAGCACAGGGGGAGCAGGAAGAACTCTGTGGGATTTACTGTGCCATGTCAACAGAAGGAAAGGCAGACTACAGGAAGATGGAACCTGCCAAGGTGCTGGCACACACTGTGGTGTGAGCACAGCAGGTACCCCAGCCTTATGAAACTTTTGCTGATTTCTGATGTGAGATACTGGTAAATACTTGAAGTTTTTCCCTGTGTAAGACTTTCGTAGGGGATCACTGCTGCCCTTCCCAAAGCTACCCTCTTTTTAGGTAGGCACTTTCCTTATTTACAACTTAATACTTTAAGAGTCTTTAAGAATAGTATTATGTTTTCAATGTACAAGCACATTATTGGCAATTGAAACATCACAGTCCTGCAGCACTCAGGATCTATGTTGGTCATCATGACAGAAGGTACAAGAACTCCATGGAGGGTCCGCTTAGGGTGGAGTTTCCCACAAAAAGCAATCTTCTTTCCTATTGCTTGCAGCCAACTTTGGGCAAAGACTGCATGTGCTGATTTATTCAACTCATCAGACAATTTCAGCATCTTCATTGCTATTTGATAGGAAATAACTCTTCTAGAACAATCTTAGGAAATACCTTTCCAGTAATTCTTCCTTACTTCGAGCAATGAGAAGTAAAACTGAAAGGACCATATAGAATTTTTTTCTACTGTTAAAGAAAATGAATGAGATCATTTCTGATTCACTGCTGCCCAGAACTAACTTCTCTGCTTGACAGTAAACCCAAGATGTACCTGGATACTGTGTGCAATCTCTTCTCGACCAGCCAGGAGCTGAGCCAAGGTCTGTGTACCCAGCACATTTCTCAGGGTTGTCTGTGCCAATAGGAAGGTGGCTGAATGTACATTATTGACATTGGCAACGGCACAGACTGCACTGTGGATCCTGTAGTACACCACCCCGTCCACCTGAATAGTAACAGCATCTTTTGTCAGAATCTGTGTTGGGGAAACATACAGAATTAGAGAAGTTTAGGCACAGCTTGACAATGAAGGGGAGTCATAATCTTTCTTTTTCCTTTAGTGAAGAATAGATTCTGAAAATTCATGGAAACTAAGAATTCCTTCTGGTTTCTTTGGCATTCCCCCCCAAAGAGATGACTTCAAAGAAGTCATCCTGCATCACCAACAATTTAAATTAGGGCAAAATGTTCTACATAGTTTTTAAACAACTGTTTCAATAGTAAGTAAATCTCATCACCTGCATGAATTTCATCTGCAATGATAAATTATAGTTATCCTGTTCCTTCCTTGTAGAAAGGGCCAGAACTGATTTCACACATTGCATGGTTTGTTAAAGCAGTGCTACTTTCTTTACACAATGTAATTATGAGAATCACCAAAAATTAAAGCAAAAGAGAAAAGCAAAGTGCAAAAATAGTGAGAAGAAATTCTGAAAGATATTTCAGTATTCCTAAAGGAACTGTGTCATATTCTGCCAGTGCAAGAAGATGTAAGTGTCTGCACTTCAGCTTGGAGAAGAGAAGGCTGCGGGATGACCTCATTGCAGCTTTTCAGTCCCTAAAGGGAGCCTATAAACAGAAGGGGAGTCAACTCTTTGAAAGGGCAGATAACAGCAGGGCAAGGGAAAATGGTTTTAAGTTGAAAGAGGGAAGATTTACATTGGATATCAGGGGGAAGTACTTTACCAGGTGAGTGGTAAGGTACTGGAACAGGCTGAGAGAAGTTGTGGATGCCCCATCCCTGGAGGTGTTCAAGGCCAGGTTGGATGGGGCCCTGGGCAGCCTGGTCTAGTATTAAATGTGGAGGTTGGTGGCCCTGCATGCAGCAGGGGCTTGAAGCTTGATGATCCTTAAGATCCCTTCCAACCTTGGCCATTCTATGGCTCTATGATTCTGCACCTCAGCAGGCAGCTGGTCACAGCAGAGCACTAATGACTCCCATGACTGCTCCCCTTTTTAGTGTCTCTTGCCTGCAGTTAAGTGCTCCATGGAAGCTCTGCCAACATTTGCAGAAGCCTTACTAAAAGTTGCTAAATCTCATGCAGTACAAATATGTAATCGCCGTCCTTCCTGCTTTCTGTTTTCGGGGAGCCACCACATGCACCCCTGCAACCTCGCATCTCAGCTGTCTCCTATTCAGAGCCCCAATCCCATTTTCTTTATTCTTTAACTAGCACATCAACAAGGGGAGTTTGCTTGGCCTTTAATGATGCATCTGCAGGTCTTCATAAGCAGGTGTTTTGTAAGGTCTCTGGAAGTCCAGAGACAAAACAAATAAGCTGAATTCTATAGGGTAGCTCACAGCTGCAAGACTACAAAGCAACCACATCATTTTTGATCTTGCCATGAATCAGCTGTTTTGTTTCTGATCTAGATGGCTGCTGGAAAATAGTTACCTCTTGTGGAGGAATGTTACACATAACAGTTCTAAGGTCAACCTTGATAAACGTATCTGTACATGGAAGTATGAGAATCAAACCTGAAATAAAGAAAATAATTAGGTGAAACACTTGCTTCTGAGAGCTGACTTGAGCCTGGTGCCTGCACAAAGCAAGCAGATGGAAACAAGGTGGGGAAGGAGTCAAGGAGATGTGCAGCATTTTATTACTACAGCTGTCCTTTTACTGTAGAAGGTAACAGTAGTGAAGCTTTGCATTTTCAAATAATAGAGGGAAATGCAGATATCTGCAAATGATGTGAACTTATTAGACCTTAATTGTTTAGAGCTGTGGTCTGGGAATGGATAGACATCATTCTGGTTTCAAATCTGCCATGAGACTTGTGGCAAAAATTCCATCCATGCTTTTGCTAACTCCATTCTTTCAGCCATAACACTTTTGCAGTATGTGTGCCCATCCAGGAAAGGCACCTTCGTCCAGAGTCTTCCACCACCTTTAGGCCCTCAGGTTAGGAGGAACGCTGTCCTTAGATATGAGCAGTCCTGTGAAGCAGTCCCCACTCTCCCATCATGAGAGCAGGAGCCTTGACACAATTCTTCCAATCTCTGCACCATATTTGGCTGCCCAGAGCCATGCAGAGAAACTCAGTGCCTGCCCAATGGCTGGCAAGATGAAAGACACCCTCTGAAAACAGTTTTTTTTTCTTATTATTTCGACTTCCAACCTGACCAGTTTTATTGCACAGATGCGGTTGCTGCACCAATGCAAATTGCTGGCATTGCTGGGTTACTTTATTTGCAATTGGCAACCTGATCCCACTCAAATGCAACAAACGCTGGGTAGATAAAGTCTGGAAAGGCGCCTGCACTTATAGTTCTACAGAATTGAAGGCGAATTAAAGTCCTGGCAAGAACTTGTAGCTTTGGAAGTGAAGTACAAGGAGAATCATCACAGTCACTCAAACAAATCTGAGCTGAAGTCTGCACTTTAACCTCCCAGAACTCTCACTAGTGCCTGCAGCATAAGCTCAACCTTCAGTCATCCAATCTACTGAACAGCAAAGCCACAACAGCTCTTCAACCAGAATGCCTTCAACTAGAAGCCTTTTGACCTTCTGTGCTGTTCTCTGTGGGATGACATTACCTTCTATTTAGAAAAGCAAAAGTTCTGCAGACAAAAGACCTGCAGCAGAGAATCTCCTCATTTCACGTATGCTTTAAAGAAGGATTTCATGGACCTCTTCTTGGTAATTCTCCTTAGAATTACAATGCATCCTAATAGAGTAAAACTGCATGCATTCACCTGGTCCCTTGGCTTTCTTAGACAGTATACGTCCCAGACGAAATACAACAGCACGTTCGTATTCTCTGACAACCTAGGAAAACATTTCAAAGTTAGAATTTTACAAGTAATTCTATTCATGCTCTCTGGCATGACTTTTTTTTTTTTTTTTTTTTTTTTAAATCTATAACATCCATATTAAATGTGAAAATTACAATCAACATAGGGTCAACAATGCTGCAAGTTACCAAGCATTTTATGTTTTCTCACATCATTGCTGGAAAAATTCAGACTTTGGCCCTGTGATTAAGTCATAAAACAGATCAAATATGCAAGAAATGCTGCTGATTTAATGAGGCTGACCACAGCTCTTTCAACAACAGTGCTACAAGCAGAGGAGCTGTAGGCAGAGTATACCATCAGAATGTTGGCATAACTACTTCAGATAGTAGGGCGATCCATGGTATGGTGCTAAGGGCAATCACTCTGGTGATTCAGCCCTAAAAACTTCTTTAAATTAGTTGTATCATGCCTATGTCTTGAAGGGACTGTAGGCTTAGGTTGTATAGTCCGTCTGTGTGGGGGCTTACTCCTTTTCCCATCAGTATCTGTTATTTGCTGTTGTTGGCAGCACCAGGTGTGAGCTCTTCAAAAAAGTTTGTAATTTATTCTCCCAGGGTTGTTGTAAAGCAGGAAAGCTTAATTGACTATGGAAGTTGATATGATAAGAAGTCAAATGAGAAGGTTTTGTTGATATAGAAAGTCAGTGGAAATACATGAATCTCTTGGACTCGGAACACATCTGCACTGCAAAGCCTTATTTCCAGAAAGTGAATGGGGAATCTTTGAACAAATAGAAAAGAGTAACAACAGTAATAACAGAGCATTCTTTGGGTGCCCCAGATCCCACTAGCTTACCTTGATACACGCCCAGATGGAAATAGGAAAGGTTATGAGCACCAACAGGAAAGATATGGAAACCAGGATCCATCCACAGACACCAATTCCTTCCCGCCTGTCAGCTGTAAACAGTAAGGAAGAGGAGCAAAATGAATGCAAATCCTGCAACGAATTGTCAGAGGAATGCAGATCTAGCCCACTGCAATCACTATGGAATGCAAAGTCCACAAAGAGTCAGTCCCTCTCTCCTCCCTTTCAGCACAAATACATAACCAACAATCCAGCTATATATATACTTCTCCTGCATGAAAGGTTAAAAGATTTTTGGGGAGAAACAGGAGCAGTGAAAGGAATTGCCAAAACTGGGGACTTGGAGACATAAAAGACCAGGTAGAATGTATGTATGGATATGAATCACTGAGAAAGTGTGTTACACCTGGGATAGGAGATCTAGTTTGTACAAAAGCAGATAAGAAAAATGAGGGGAACTCCTCCATCTTTAGATAGAGGTCTTGAGGAATATTAATGGACCAGTCCATCCACTGGAAGACGAGCTTCAGAATTAGTGGTTGTCTAAGTGCACACCCAGGAACTGTGGGTAGCTTTCTAACTGCGCTTAGCTCTTCTCATCACAAAATTTAATTATTTTAGTGCCTGAAGGAAAGGTGGTGGTAAGTTGCTGTTCATGTACTAAAAGTCTGGGAGGCTCTTTGTAGGGGAAAGTGGACCAAGGAGTTGCTGCTTTCTGGTGAGATCAGAAACTGGAGCTGCAGGGACACTCGCAGCAGAGGCAGAAGGTGAGAAATGGATGCCATGAAACCTGCCATGAGGGCAGAGCACTGCAATCCTGCTGAATGCAGAAATGTCTTGGACCAGGAGAGCTGCAAAGAAAGCAAAAGATGCAGGGCTTGTCCTAAGGGTTGCCAGCTTTGAGGTCCACATGAGGCTGTTTCCTTTCTGACTTGCGCTGTTCTTAAAAACAAATCCACTCCCATGCTGATGCACATATGCAGTGTATTTTTTTGATGTTACCTCAGTGGTGTAAGGCAACACTAGAAATTTCTCACATTAAATAAACTTAACGTACAGACAGAAACTGATAAATAGGAAGAAAAACTTGTATATACTTTGTGAAAAAAACTTGCCACCACATTGAGACAGTGTGAGGTTACCTGATCAGTGACCTGATCAGGTTACCTTGTGCATACCAGGCAACAGACTGGCAGACTGGGAAGACAGGTTTGTTGGAAAACACCCATGATCCTGCAGGAGATACAAAGCCCTCCCGCAGTGCTTTCCTCTTGCAGGAAATTCCTTGCAGAGCTCCTTGCAGGCTGCAATGAGGAACCCACCTTAACTGCACACTTGGGTGTTACAACTTTGCTCCTTGCAGTTTTCCCTTCTGAGATCCTTGCTGGAGATTTAACTGCTCATACTGAAGTAAGTATGTGTCCAATAGGGCCAAGCTTCGGGACACAGACCTGCTGCCCTGGGATCCTGGCATCCCTCCTGACCCTTCCCAACTGATAATAATGTATATTCCCTGGTTGCTTAATGAGGTATTATCAGCCATTCCATAGTCACTGGTAGGAATGAGGAGTTCCTCTGAGTAAATTACCATGCGGACCCTAAGGTCATGTGCTTGAAAACAGGGCTGTTGAGATTTCACATGAAAAGCTTTAACCTTTTCACAGCCACAGTGCTCTTCACATTACACCAAGAGTGTGTCAGGCTATAGCAGGTACATGAAGTGCCAGCAGTTGACTGTCTTCTGATTAGTAGAAACTGATCTATGAAAGCTGTGGATTGGGCATCATTCATAATTCTTAATCAAAAGCTTGGAGAAATTTGTTACAAGGGGGTGTTCTGTTCACCAGCAGACAACGTTCTGCCCAGTCCCTATTTCACTTAAATGAATAACATTGAGAAAAGTGCCTGGAAATCTTTTTCTCCAGTGCCAACCTTTGCCATGAAACCCCCTCAAAAGCTGATTTTGGATGGTACCATCATCCGCCATCACCTACATGAGACCGCTGTGAGGATGGATAGGAATGACACACACCTGATAGGACTGACACAATCCAGAGAGGTGGGACTATCTGGGAATGAATGGCTTTGCAGGTCAGTATTCAAACAGCTGAGAAGAGAGAGGTCATTATATCACTCATCATAACTATGGCTAAGAAGCACCCACTCCTCCAAAACTTGACAAATTATGACTGACTCCTCCATGAGACCTGTCCTGGGGATCCTGATGCCAGCTAAAAGTGTCGAGTCCAATGAGAAAAGCAGTATATAAAGATACACCTGTTTACTATACAATAGCAATCCAGTCTCCAAAGACCATCACAAATGTACTCTGATAATTCCAAAATTTCAAACCATTTAACCACACAACTAATGGGAGTTTCTACAAAAACACAATAGTGAAGAATAAATCCAGTAACCCAACATGCCAGTGACTTAGTTTTGCTGCACCTGTATATTGATTACAATAGCCATGACCAGCAGAAACCTCCCTTGCATCTGCAGCCCATAGCAAACTAAAAGGTGCCTCTGACTTCTGTACCCATTACCTCTTTCTTTCCACAAGCACCCAAACCAACCCTGCTGTCCCCACATTTGTCCACTGCACCACCCATTCTTATGCCCACAACGATGGAAACAGAACATATTGCCCCAAACAACTTTGGTTTGGTAACAGTTCCTTCGCTTGACGAGAGCACTAGGTGCTCCTCACACAAGTCCAACCACATTAAGTTCCTTTTTGGGGCTGAAAATCCCTGCTATTCCTCATTTATTCACATTTTTCCCATTCCACCTCATCCCTGGATGTTTTAGTCTCTGGGGTCATTTTCCTGGAAGGTAAGTGCTGAAGCATGGTGGCAGTGCAGTAGGAGGTATTTTGCCCCATCACTTACAGTGGCAGATAATGGATTTTCATCTCCAGCCCATAAGGGAGATTTACAATGAATGCTTGGTTACAAACGTATTCTTCTTGTTTGGTTTCCATTGAGAAAAACATAACCACGCACAAAAAGATGATGCTTACCAATTAGATGTTCTATGTTGTTTTTCTTGGGTGTCTCTTCTGTGGGATCCATCTCATTCCAGGGAAGATCTGATCCCCACACAGACAGGACAGCAGCATACCTCAACACAGCACAGCACCCATGCGATGCACCAAAGAGGGAAGCACAGGGAGAGAAGGAGGAATCCCCACCTGTATCAGAGTCCTCTGGGAGTTAGTTACCCTGGTGAGGAGGACATGTTTACAAAAACAAAGACTTGTGGATCACCGTTGCCTCTGATGTAATTCCGTGCTCTTCTGTGGCAGGCTTTTGGCTGGGGAAATACATGGCTCAGCTGATTTTAAACCATGCAGTATCCAAACTAGAAATTATTTCAGTGAATCACAGAAATATTTATCAACGCAGATTTAATAATAAAAAAAAGACAAAACTGTAAGAGAAGAAACCTAGTGTGTATGAATTGGGTACTGCTCTTCTGCTGCTCACTTTTTAGTATGAAAAGTGCCCATGCTGTATGGAATTTATCTTCAGACATTTCTTGACACTTTACATCGCAGTAGGTAGAACCCCCTTGTGCCGGATAACTAAAAAACTCCAGCAGGAACGCTTCAGCTCCAAAGGCTTTTAACATTATTTTTCTGCAAATATGTTTTCTTTCATTTCTAAAACTTCCCCTTCAATACAGGTATCAAACAAAGTATAACGGAGACAAGCAGAAATGGTTTCAAACTAAAAGAGGGAAGATTTAGACTGGACATAGTGAGTTTCTACAATAAGAGTGGTGAGGCACTAGCAAGGTTGCCCTGATAGGTGGTGGATGCCCCATCCCTTCAGATACCCAAGGTCAGGCTGGATGGGGCTCTGAGCACCTGATGGAGCTGTAGGTGTCCCTGTTCACTGCAGTGCAGTTGGACCAGATGGCCTCTCAGGGTTCCTTCCAACTCTAACAATTCTATGATTCCATAGTAATTTTAGCAAAGCATTTTAGACTAAGACATATTGGAAGATTGCAGCAGCAGAGAGCAGCCTTCTCAAAGGACACAAAACAGTTATTTGAGAAGAAAATAAGGCATATTTTTTCATATGTAGTCTATGACTTTGACATATAGCCACATTCGTTCTGTGGTTGTTTTCTATGGGCATCCATTACCTCAAGCATCTTGGAAGCTCTGGTTCCAGCTTCATTTCATACCAGCCTTCATCTATGCCAGTAACCACATGGTTCCAGATGGGTTATTCAGCACTGATTGCTCCCCAGAGAATTCTATTCCAGCTTCACAGACTTCAACCTACCCTTGCTGAATGGATGTTTGAAGTTACAGTGGAAACTATAAGCACAGCTTGCAAAATTGTGATTCACGTGTTTATCTCACTATTCTCCAATAGTCACAATATCTATATGAAGTTATCTGTTGCACTTCCCCAGTGATTTGACCTCTTGGCTGTAAGATGAAACCTGCTCATAGAATCATACAATGGTTTGGGCTAGAAAGGACTTTAAGATCATCTAGTTCCAACGCCCTGCTATAGGCAGGGACATCTCCTACTAGACCAGGTTGCTCACAGCTCCATCCAGCCTGGCCTCGAACATCTTCAAGATGGGAGCATTCACAACATCGCTAGGCAACCTTTTGCAGTGTCTCATCACCCTCATAGTAAAGAATTTCTTCCTAATACAGGGTTAGGGTTAGTAGTCGCAGTCTACCCCCTTCCAGTTTAAAACCAATTCCTCTTGTCCTATCCCTATATGCCTTTATAAAAAGTCTTTCCCCAGCTTTTCTGTAGGCCCCCTTCAGGTACTGGAGATGATCATGACAAATGCCTACTAACAGGACAGCAGGTAAAAGAAATATGTGCTCTTAATTATTTCAGAAAGGAAAATCTAACATGCAGAACTACCCTCATATTATTATTTTGAAGTAACTGTTTTTATGGTAAATAACTTCATTATTGCAGATCATTTGAATTCTACAGCCTACATAGCTGCTCATACCATGAGACACAAGGGCACAACATTCAAATCTAACAGAAATAATTACTCCCTGCTGTTTAGTGAGAAGTCCCTAAGGTGCCTGTAAATACAACTCCTGAGGGTGACAGAAGCAGATGGTGTGTTTATTTGATGTACAGGAACATTACTGCATTACTATTTGTGTTAACTTCAGTTGCACTTTCTCTCTCTAAGTTTCAAACATTTGAAGTTAAAAGGTAGGGCAATTTTAAGTCATTTCTCCTTGGGCTATGCTGGGAATGCAGACACACAGCCACTAGCCCTCATGTTTCCACCTGTAAAACACATGAGCACTCAAGCAGCCTCCAAGCTGCAAGTTCACTAATGCTGACCAGCCTGGTACAGTAGCACAAAGCAAAACAGCTCAAGTCCAAAGCCACTTTAGCACCGCTTACTGACGTGGACACAGGTGGGTGGGTGGTGCAGCACTTCTGCAGCATGTGCTGATACAGTTAGAGCCTTTAACATCTACTCTTGGATCATCACAAAGGCTTAGGTCAGACAAAATGGTATGTGGCTTACCTGCCAGCATTCCATTCTCCAGCATTTCCCTGCACCAACCGCTATGTTTGCAAAATGTGACCAGTCCTTTACAGTCTAAGGTTTCCACTTGCTCTACTTATTCCATCATAGAGTAGATGTGACATTTGCAGGACATGAGATTTACATATAACATAAGTTCTAAGTTCCTGTTTGCTTCTTTCTGATCTTTTAAGGCCCATCTTCCCTCGCATGTACTGGGCTTTGGCCACTCTCTAAATATTTCTCAACCTATTCCTTTCCTGTTTCTGAATTCTGTCCCCCCTACCACCCAGAACAGACAATAGCCTTTTGCTCTGGGCTTCTCATTCATCTCCCTTAGGACACCGAGGAGATTACCAGTAACATCTTGCTACTTGCAGGAACATCACCATATTGCTCTTCCTCCTTTTGTGTGAAAATGGTATCAGCTTTCTAGAACAGAAGAATCACAGAATTGTAGGGGTTGGAAGGGATCTCTAGAGATCATCGAGTCCAACTCCCCCGCAAAGCGTGCTCCCTACAGAAGATGGTGAGATGACAGGAAGGTGTTGACACCACAACTTCATGAGACCATGAATAAATATAAGACAGAATCAATCAAATGGGTTCTCTGCATCTCAACCAAGAGAGGCAGACAATTGACACGAAAGTAAGAATGCTCATATCATGGTGAGTTTCATTCCAGGCCCAATCAAGCTCACATCACTCCACTGCAAGTCAGAGGAAGAAGATGACAAAACAATTACTCTTTCTCTCATATTTAGTACAACTGCAATTAGAGCACTTGAAACAGTGAAACCTGCATTTGCAAAAACTGTCCCAGTAGGTTTGCTTTGTTGTTGTGAATAAAGATTTTATTTTAAATAACGTTTCACTGCACCTGACTTTGTAGTCTCTCAGCATAGCTGAAATACAGCAGTAATCAGCAACTGAACAATCAAACCGTAATTAGTCCAGACTCAAGTCACACAGCAACAGTCCTTTCCAAAGACAATTTCAGTGTATGATCTGGCATCATTTGCCTCAGGAGCAGACTTTTCCCTGGCTCTTTAAACATGGTGCTCAAGTAAGTATGAAAGAGCTCAGGACAAACAATCCTCTTCAGAAATTCCATGGTTGGGTCACAGGAGTTGGCTTCAAGCTGCAATGCAGAACACTGACTTTATTCCTGAGGAGAAAAATTAATAAAAAACATTTTACATCAGGAGTGACTTTTTAATGAAATGAAACTTACCTTAATCCTAACCATTGAAAAGTTCCATGTACAATGTCCTATTCAACATGATTCACTAAAAAAAAGAGCCCATTATAGAGAGGAACTGTTGATAGTTTAATGCTTCTTAACCAATTTGTGTACTTGTCTAAGACTGATGACAAGCTTCTATCTGACACGACACCAGCTGCACATGGAAAACTCTTCCCTTGGTAAAGGACATTTCCCAGCAGGTAGGCCCCACTTATGAAGTACAGTGGTTCAGGAAAAAAAAAACAACCTTTCCAAACAGTGAAAATTTCACTAGTTCTCACCTGACTGAATTTGGAGAAACAAAGCTTCACGATCTTTTAGGTACCCGAGATGTTTCAAGTTCAAACAGGAAAAAACTCACCACAAACACATAATCCATAACCACTCAACACATGCTTCCAAAAACTGACACAGGAACTACTTACATATGATGAAACATTACATAAAGGCTGATGTTTGACACCTGACTTTGACTACAAGGTGAACTAAGTTAGCTTAAGCTTTTTATTTGATTGCTTGGTTGCTTAGGAAAGTAGGGCTCAAACCAGAGATCAAACTTAGCACCTCAGTAAGGTTACAGAATGATTACTGGTTTTGAACTACATGTATAGTCACATCTGCAGGATGAAAGACAACCACTTCTCGACGAGACACCTACATTTTTATTTTCTCCTTTTCCAACCGATCTACAAATGATTAAAAAATTCTCATAAAAAGAATGAGTAGTACTGAAAGATGGCTGAGATTTTTTCCACAAGTTTCCAGAGTCAACAGGTAAGGCATTAATTTCAAAAGAAGTTCAAAGCAGAGAATCGTGAAATCAACTGCTTTCACAAAATAAAAAATGTGAACGCGCAACATACTTCAAAGTGATATGTAAATGTGATTATGAAAATGCAAGACTAGCCCAATACTGACAGAGTGTCTAGGACACTATTTACATTTTCTACCTAAATGACACTTCATAGAGTACTTCTATTATCACTCTTTAGGAAACCTGTTTTATAATTCTATAGATAATTCAGCATCACAAAAACCTGCTTAAGTAGGATCAAACATTAGGAAGTGTCTTAGTAAAAACAAGTTTATTCATCTATATTTTAAGCAAATAGGTAAATAGTCAGCAAAGCCTTTTGCCATGACTGTAAACTTTTTATTTAAAAAAATTGTGTTAAAAACCAGTACATGAATTTCCATTAATGTTCTAAAAAAGTTTGTTCACATCTTGAAAGAAAATACATTAGCAACATCTCCCAGCAGAATTCATCTTTAAAAAAGTAAAACTCTAGGTGCAGAGCTTTTCTACAGTATCATATCCTCTACGTTTTAATTTAACCACAGGATTGAATATCATTCATCTCTATTGACACGACTGAGAGTTTACCTTAAATAGATGATATTCAATGATGTGTTACACATTGCCACAGGTACTAACATCATTAGAGGAGTGCACAACTCAATTTCACTAACAAAGAAAGACCTTTCTATATACTGCATCATAACCCTTCCTAACCAATACAGTTAATTTAGCCATATGCCTTTAAAATCATGTACGTTTTCCAAGGAAAAATACTAAAAATCCCATGGTCCAAATTCTGCTCCCACTTATATTCACAGGATAACTCGTAAGCACCATCACATTGTGGTTTATAGCCAACAAAATAAAACCAGTGGGCCTGTAAATATAAGGGAAAGAAGAACTTGACCCATGTCTGTAAACATTCACAAAAGCCTGCAGTCAAAAGTGCCGGATAGGCAACCTATCCGCAGTACAATTATTTCATCCACAGAGAGGTGTGGGGGCAGGGAAAATGCTATGGAACACTACTTTAGATGCAAATTAAAAGGCTTTTTACGGACTTTGGAAAGACGTATTTCCAGCTAGCTAAACCATACTCCAGTAAGACATCCACTTCTATCCAAATACATTATCATTTCCTAGTTCTCTCCTTCTGATTCTGACAGAGTACACAATTCAGCAGCAATCCCATGACAATAATTCAAAGTGTAAAAATACGCCCAAGCCCCTGTGATCTCCCCTTACCATGCTATCGATGCTAACAGGAGATCCTCAGACATAATGGTAGGTCTGAAGAACCATAAACTGATCTTGATCTATGCACGCACAGAGGTGTGCATCTAAAGACCATCTACAGCTTTAATTACCTAATTTCATTCTAGGTCTTATTCTATATTAACCACATATACCATACAAAATGTAACAGAATAGGTGCTTATACACACAATTAAGTATACTTGTTCTCCCCATTTGATTTGTTAGCCAATTGCTCTATTTACACAAACGTCTGTTTGAATGCTCCTGATCCTGTAAGAAACCAAACATTCCGATTTATAAACTACAAAAAGAGTCAAGGATGCCCAGAAACTTGCAGGATCAGACCCTGAATCAATAAAATGCAATCACAACCTAAGCTTGATGTCTGATACAATTGCCTGGAATTTTATCCTCACAGTTTCCCCTCCTTCCCCAGTTCAAACCATGCTCCCACTCAAGCAGAGCGCTCTCACTAAAGTGGAGACAGCCTTCAAAGTGAATAGGACCAGGCTCTGTCAAGCAACCACTGCAGTCTTTAAAAATGTCTGGTATTTATTGCCATCCACTCTGGGGCAGACTTGTCTGCAATGAAAATGGTGTTCCTGGTGTTGATGGATAGTTAGCAAAACCTTCAGGCTGAGCTGTATAGTTCTCCAGAGCAGAAGCAGAATGTGCCTTCAAGGAAGAGAAGAAGTTAGGAAACAGCACAGATAAAAACAAACAAACAAAAACCTAAATCAAGCAAAATTTCAGCCAAAATACCAATCCCACTCAAGCCAAAACAGCAATTACTTAAAGTATCATTTGAAGTATGCAAAGAATGAGGATGAGCAATGGTGCTGTATGCATGTGTTAAACTGCAGTGCAATTATTGCTCCGAAATACCAGAGTGAGAAAGCAGCTGGATTAACAGGAAAAATGAAGAAGCATTATTGGCATTTATTTTCCCATGTTGGAAGCCACAGCTGATTTGGAAGGCATAGCTTAATCAGGAGCTGTAGCATTTCACTGACTTTCAGCCTTCTTCATCTACATAGCTTGAGTATCTAAACGTTCATTTCACTGACAGGAACTCGTAAACAAGAAAAAACATTTCTCCAAACCAACCTCTGTACGTAGATTTCCACAGAATAATTCTCTACACATTCCCCCTTACATTTCCCCTCCTATTTAAGAGGTATCTGACAGTGTTTTGCACACTAAACAGTACTAGACATATGCTCCATCTCAAAAATCCATTTGTCACAGAACAGAGAAATCAGTAACTGAAGATACTTTACTGCCTGTATTTTGGATGGAAGAACAAAAGCCCTGCCAGCATTCTTAATCTGTACATAAGCCCTTTTTAACAAAAGGCAAAATAAGCATCTCAATTATCAAATACAAACTCTGATGATAGCTTCAGTTAGCTTCTGTATGTTGATGACTACAACAAGCTGTTTCACAAATGAGAGAGATGATGAAGCTACACATTACCTAAAGCAACCTCAGGTTTATATTATAGAGAACTATCAAGATGAAGGCACAGCAACAAAGTTAATAAAATTTTCTGGAGGATGCAGAAAGGTACATAAATAAAGTAATTTTCCACATAAATCTTTAAGTATTAAAATGTCAGAGTGAATCTGAGCACAGATTTTGCAGCTACATGATCAGCTCAATAGGTTTAAAACAAATCTTATGAAAATTTTATGTGCTTGCCTTTTCCTTTATCTTTCACTCCTTATTCTGCATAGTTTTCAAAAAGGGTTTCATTACATTGCACTCTACACTAATTATCACCCAAAGCTTCAGTAAGAAATTCATCTGATTTGTTCTTTACCATTATCCTTGTAATCAGTTCTCAAACATGTTACAGGTTTACTTGTTTAAAACAATCCTAAGAAGTTAACACCCCAGTACATATTCAAGTAGTTACTGGAAGCAGAACAGTATTAACAAAGGGGCACCATACCTGTAGCAGTGCTGACTGTGCGGCCGCACTGTGCTGCAATTCCTGTAAGGAAGACTGTGCGGCACTTTGGGGAAAGCCAGGGATACCAGGGAGAGATAAAAGACCAGGAAAAACTGCATTTCCTGGTGTCTGCAGTCCAGAAGTCAAGCTGAAAGAAATCAAGATGTGGTTGTTATTAGGAACAGTCCTATCAAATGTTAACCTATCTTTCACTCTATATAAACTTGTATCTATACAAATCAGAAAAGCATCTTTTTCTAAGCTTCACAAAGACTGGAATTTGCAAACAGAAGCCTGGTCTCTACCTACCTAGAAATTATTCACACATATACAAACCAAGACCATTTGGAACACAATGTACCTAAGAGGGAACTGAGAAGATTTTATATCTTGGTTGTACCTACTCTACACACAAAAAAACTTTATAGACAAAAGTTAATGCTTAGTATTTCCTTAAAATACACAAACATCTAGGAACATTGTCTGCTGTTATCTGGATGTGTCAATGGATGCCAGCGTGGAATGCATTTGTGTAAAAGCCAGGAGGTGCCAAGTATCCTCATCTGGGAAATGAGATCACTCAGCACCTCACTGGACAGGGACTACTGAGTACAAACTATTTAGTAAATACCATTTAGTTTCCAAAGACAGTGGCAATCTACTGGTGAACTAGGTTTACAAATTAATCATTTACTAACAAATTTACTAACTAGGACTGAAAATAAGGTCTACGTATAAAGTAAAATCAGCATTTTGCTCAAGAGAAAAATAAGTGGTACTGAGCTCCTTCAGAAACAAAAACATACCCAGCCTGTGCAACAAGTGCAGAGTTGAAGTTTGAGCTAAAGGCCGAGGCAAACCCTGGCAGGACCGGAGCCGGAGATGGGGCTGTGGCAGCTGCCGGCAACGGTGCAACTGCTGCTACTGCAGAGGATGCCTGGAGGCCAGGGAAAGAAGGGAGAGCAGGAGTGACAGAGGGTGTGTTAGAGACAGGAAAACCAGGGAAGGATGGGTTTGATGATCCCAGAGGTCCCTGGGCAACAGAAAAAAGGGAAGGGACGGCACTGGACAGGTTAAGCGAGAAGGGTGGAGCAGAGACTGTTGCTGAGGCGGCGAGTCCTGAGAGTACGGCAGCTGTGGAATTCACATGAGGGGCAGACACAGCTGAAGCAGTAGTAGCTGGAGTAGCTAACAAAGACCCTGGGAGAGTGACGGGTGGTGCAAGTGCTGGATTACCAGTAAAAGCAAAGTTACTGGTTAGAGATGTGAAAGGAGGAAGTCCATTAAACACAGGGGCAATGGGAGTGGTGGAGCCATGTGGGGCGAGGGAAATGGAAGCCAGAGAATTGGGGTTGTTTAGAGGAGCACTCAAAGAGGAGAGACCCGATAGTGCTGGGTTCAGGGAGCTGGGTAAACTGACTGGCACTGACGCTGCTGAGGTGTACGCACGCCCGAGTGCTGAGAGCCCTATAGTGCCATGAGAAGGACCAGCTGAGTGAGAAGGACCTTTGAAGGCTGAGAGGGTAGGACTCATGGGTTCTGTTTTGATCAGGACTTGTGGGATACTTGTGGCAACTGGGGTTGATGAGAGTTGCTGGTCGGGATTAGTAGGGCTTGTGCCATGCAAGAGGGAGGCTGATGAGCCACAGTTGACTGGCATAACTGATGGTGAAGTGGTTAAAGGTGACTGTGCAGGCAATGTTGGAGGAGTGGAACTAGAGTTGGTCACAGATGGGGATGGAAGACCTGGAAAAATGGCCAGCCCAGGCGTGGAGGAACGCTGTGAGGTGGGGGTGGCTGATGGAGTATAACATTTGACAGAGGACGTGGGAGGGTCAGAGCTTTGATTAGCAAGAGCAGATAAAGAAGCAAGTTCACTTGTCATAGCAGAAGGTAAAGCAGATGAATTGATTAATGAAGTGTCATTTGATGTCAGAAATCCCTTTAAGACAGACAAAATAGGGTTAGGCAGGCTAAGTGAACCAGGAATGGTGGTGGCAGGAGAATTAGCAATTGTTGAGGGAACAGGACTAGAAATCCCTTGGACACTGGGTGGCAAGGACAGAGGAAGTCCAGCAAAAACTGATGACAATGGAGTGGGATTACTAGCTGAAGCAACTGAAGAGGCTGCAGAAAAAGGGAGACCAGCAAATGGTGTAGTAGCAGATGCAAAAGCTTCACTAGGTGCAGGCGTAGCACACGGTGTGGAAGAGCCTTGTGGACCTGGTGTAGCAGAGGGTATAGAAGCCAGCCCAGAGAAAACCGCAGGGATGGGAGTAGAGGTTGCACTGTGTACAGATGTGACAGGAACACCAGGTAATGAAAGGGATTTGATGACTGTAGGGGTTGGCGTGGATGGCTGAGATGTATGGATGGAGGAGGAGACCTGTCCCGGGAAAACAGGAAGGACAGGGGTAGACATGTTCATCCCAGAGATGAGTGGAGTTGCAGGTGCTAATGGATGGCTTATTGCCTTGACAGGTGATGGGGTAGGGACTGGAGTAGCAGCAGGTGTTGAAGGATTAGAACCATGAGGAGTAAAGAGCTGATTCGTTTGTGCAGAAAAAGCTGGAAAGAAACAAAACTGGTAAGAATACTTGAAACCGTCAGAAATGTTTGAAATCAACACAAACACATTTTATACAGCATTTCAAAAAATGAAACACAGGCAATAGCTAACATACAATGTCTGTATATAAACAATCCACACTGAAAACTACAAAAACAAAACAAAAAGGTACGTACAAACACATCACACAAGTTGTACATTATGTAAGTTACTACTTTTCTTCAAAACACTTTGTGACATCTACCATCTCTTCATAATCTCATGCAAGACAGTTTAGATATTCAAGTATACTCTGCAAGAATAGTTACATGATACAGGTAAACACCTGTATCTATTGGCATTGGATCACCTGGGCTCCTCTGCATTCACTCTCACTGAAGGTCAGAATTTCCTTCAGAATCAGTTAATTCAATGTATCATGATTTCAGAGAAGTTTAGTCAACATCTGAAGAAAGCTGATTTCAGGTGCTGGTATTTTTCTTTCTTTCAAAATCAGGTCATTCTCTTCACTGTGTTTCCTTCATACTTTGATTCTAAGAAGGTACACTTTTAAATTAATGTATCACACTACAGTATTAAACTAACAATGTCACTTGACCTTATCAACAAATATTGCTAGAAGTTGAAAGTCAGGCATCTATGATTGAGGCAACCACCTGACACTAGGAATATTAATTTGTATCAACCCTACAGATCAAGTCAAAGAGACAAGTCAAGCTGGAGGAAAATAAGGCAGCACACTGTCAGGGTTCGGGGCAGAAACTGCATTTTATGAAGGCTGGCACATCAAGCGCCTTGGTATCTCTACATCTAGTACCCTGTGGAATGTGAATGTAATTAATCATTCTTCTCAAAACAACCCTGGTAATTTTAATTTACTTTAAAAATGGTCAGTTCGACTGTAAGCAAACCACTGATGCAATTGGCCAAACTCGTCTCCCACAGGCCCAAAATAGGTTGGATTTCTCTCTCACCCAAATTCTATGCATAAACTAAATGGAAAAATGGAATCTTTAAAATTTTGGACCTAGCTTCATGTTATATACTCCTGTTTTATGCATCTTGAAACTCTGAAGTGAGAAAGGTTGCAAACAAGTCATTTCCTTTTATATAGCCTTTTCCAAGAATCTAAACCCAGACTGCTCTGCTCTGGATGCTGTATTTTCCTTCACCCTATTTCCAAGCTGAATACTCTCCCAACGATCACAATTTTTAATCCAGCAAAGATAATCACCAGAGAAACACAGCTGCAACAGAACTCAGAGCTGTTACTGAATTTCTCTTCCTAAGAGACTATTTGACTCCTTACAAGGTATTGATTTACCTGTATAAACTACCTCATAAAAATACATGCGCACTTAAAGGGCAAATATGCATAAAGTGATTCTTTGAAATAGCAGCCCTTCTGCTCTACCAAGCCTGAGCACAAAGAAGAAAAGACAAAATATATATATTTTTTTTCTTACAGAAGCTAAACTTATCACAATCGTGTTGTCTGTTTGGGTATTTCTTAATATGCCTGATTCAATACATAACAGATTCTCACTTTATATTTGTCAAAGCTACCAAAGTATTATCAAAAATCTTGTACTAGTAGTTTATCATGGGATTTATTATTACTATTTGTATTACTATCACCTCAATTACCAAACCTCGGTACACCAAGTACCACACATATACAGACCAACACATGCACAACTCTCTTCTGCAAAAATAACTGAAATTCAAAGCACAAGACAAAACTGCAGGTAGACGTACCTGAATTTAACAGTTAAGATACTCTAGATATGGATTTCAACAAACTAGGAACAAAGAATATGTCTATTTTGTATTCCTAGTCTCCCATTGCAACTAATATATGGAATTAGAATGTGAATGGATTTTCAAATAGAGGTCCAAGGTTTTAAAAAGTGCAAAAAATATTAATGAAGTATTTCAATACACTATACTGCAAAGCATATTTTTATTTAGCTTTTTATATGAACTCTTAAATGCATACACAGATGAAGATAAAACTCTAATGAGCTAACACAGAAGGCCAGATTTTAATGTTTCAACAACTGTAAGTGCCAAATGCCTGAAATGAATTTTTATCGGTTCTCAAGGGATTATATTTCAACTGCAATTAAATACTTCAATGCTGATGAAAATCATACTAAACAAATACATGATTTACATTTTCTGAACAATTAACAGAGTTACGATTGACATGATAAACCCCTTGCGGACCTGAATTTACCTTGATTTTGGGAAGGTTTTGCCTGGCTGGAAAGGTCTTCATTTTCTAAACAGAGAACAACAGCTGATTATTTTAAAGCAAACAGAACCCCAGCAATGAATAATCCAGTCATAACAAAGAAAGAGGAGAAAATATCTTCAACACTTTTAAACCTATTCGCGTTTTACCTGATACCCCTTGATTAGTAGTGTATGTTGAAGGAGCTGGTAAGCCTGGAGCTATGACATTAGCCATTGGAACTAAGCCAGCATTGTTGTAAGCACCTAGAAGAAGAAATGCAGTAAACGTCTTATTTGCCAGAAGAACCCATATCTGAATGACCCAGTGTCTTTCCTTAAAAAGACTATTATCAAGATTTTAAGACATCTCTTCACTAAAAAGACAAAGCCATTAATCGTTTGGGTTTTTGACATTATCTGCCTGAGTGACATACATTGTGATCCAAGTTTATGAAGAGACTCTAATTGTTTTTACAGCAGAACATAGCAGAAACTGAATTTTGATTTTTTCATCTTGAAACAGCCTGGAAAAGACAGGTTTTAACTGCTTTTGTTTCCAACTCACTTGAAGAACTTAATGGGAGGAAAAAATCAGTGTCTGCAGCCTCACTTGTTTTTTCCTATTTCTAACTTAACGGCTGGTGCAACTCCTCCTCTAACACGAAAAGCCTTAACAAACAAAAGAGTCAAACGTATCAATGATCACGACCAGCCCTCCACTGTTAGTGAGAAAATGTAGAGAATGATGTCCCATCTCTGTGCATACCAAATTCTTAATCTATCACTCTTCAATGTCTCTTTAAATGTAAAGAGATTGAAGTGGGACAGCAGATGATTTTTAAATAAAGTACTTACTCTACTGAACATGACAAAAATACCTTTTTCCCTTATTTATTCTTTAGAACTGCTCTTGGGTTAGACCAATCCAAACTGCTACTGTCGTATACATATATATATATACACATATACATATATATACCTGTGGCATACGTTTCTGATGAAGAGCACCAGAATTTAAACTACAGGAATATATATACAATCCACAATGGTCCTGAATGATTGTTTTAAGAATATACAAACTTATGCTTCACGGGAAAAGGCACCACTTAAAAAATACTCAAAAAGCAGCAATCTGAATACAAAAATCCTTTCTCATTTCATTCTTTCACATGGTTCTTCTTGCAGGACAATTCATGGTCCAAAATCAGAGAAGTAACTAACAATCACTGTGACTCAGAGAAAGAAGATACTACACCAAAACATATAAGAGGCAGAAAATAAAACATCATTCCAATCTTTCTAAACATTGTTGGAATCAGATTCAATAGTTACAGATCAACAACTGCAATCTCATCAAATGTTATTTTATACGTATAGGTATTTATCATCAGTTCCCTTATCACAAAGGTTTTTTAAAACTCTGCTGCAGTTTAACAAGACCTCAGACCTTTAAAACTACTTCATATCCTAAAATGCACTAGTATTTATGTGCAACCACAGGACAAACTTTGTGTCCCAATTTATTTCACATAGGAGTTATATAATATAAATTAGAGCTAGTTTGCAAGTTTCCTGTATGCTTTTTGGAGAGTAAGGCATTTCTAGGACACAAGTCATAACGCTACCCAGTAGTAGTGCCTACTTTTCTAGATTCTTTATAAAGACATTTGTAGACATTATGTTTGTTAGATGACTCACCCTTTAATATCCATGCTAAATAACATCACATGCTTTCTCATCAAATGCCTTAAAATGTCCCTGAAATCCCTAAAATCAGTGAAAAGCAAGCTTGCAGACCAGAGCTCTTCACAGAATGGCAAATTTAGAACAAGTTTCTGTCTGCTGCACAAAAAGATCAGAGCCCAGCCATGTAAGATCTTCAAATTCTCACTTCAAAGAAATGGCCATTTAAGAGTACTGCCAGCATAGCCTATGTCACTAATTTTTTGTGGCATTTAGGTGGATGGATTACAGTTACCAGTGAGAAGTGCTACTAATTGCCTTGCTACCACAAATGTCTTGAATCAAACGATGCAGCAGAACAAGAGGAGAGGAGCTTATAAACAAAGGTTTGATCTTGTGTGAGGCACGTGACTAGGAGTAATCAGATCAAACATAATATGGCAAGCGCAAATGCCGTTGCCCCTTCTGAGTCTGAAATCTTCATCTGAAAGTCTAAACTTTTATTTTAGGAAACAGTGTTCCACTGTGATGAGGAGGCAATAAAGTGCTTTTACTGAGGTCAACTAAGGAAGAGGTCCCTGCTATTCAGCAAATTCCTACATATTCCTATCCAGTGTATGGCTGAACCTGACCATAGTGTGACATGGCAGCAACAAGTCAACAGACTTGTCAAACCAAAGTCCAAACCTTTGTAAAAGATTAAAATGGATACACAGCCTCAATCTTACCTAACATACACAGTGTCTCCCATCAGTGAACTATACTGTTCTCAGAACAGGACACTGAAGTTTTCTCACAAAATGGATGTTGGAAAAATAAGTCAGAATATGTTTATCTTTTTAGCATCTTTGCATTCATGACAGGAAGAGGCAGAAACCAGTATCCAGAACATGCTTAGGAAGCACAAGCCAATTTCAGATCTAATTGTGGTCAGAGAAACTGACATACTGACATATTAATTAAAAGGGAAATGGATGGAACAACAGCATCAAGATAAGAACACACAGAAGCCTTACTTGGTGCGATAGTTGCATGTGGCCGACATGGTGGGATGGGGTATGGAACAGGCTTGTGTGGATTGTAGGTTGATGGAGCCTACATAAACAATAACAACAATACATAAATAAATAAATAAAAATGGAAGAACAGTGAAAGCATTACCTAATTTTTGTCAGAAAGCTAACATTCAGAACTGCTGTCATCCACAGTAAAAATATTCATGATATCAGATTTCTCTGTAATATCCATACTGACTGCATACATTTCATTCTTTCCCAAGAGAATGAAACAAACATCACTAGTACAACTTTACATTTTAATGTAATCATAGGATGGCTTGAATTGGAAGGAATCTGAAAGACCATTGAGTTCCAACTCCCCCGCCAAGGGCAGAGATACCTTCCACTGGACAAAGCTGCCCAAAGCCCCATCTAGTTTGACACTGGCACTAAACACTTCCAGGGAAGGGCTATCCACAGTTTCTCTGGGCAACCTGTTCCAGTGCCTCACCACCCTTACAGTAAAGAATATCTTCCTAATATCTAATCAAAATCTCCCATCTTTTAGTTTAAAGCCATTGCCCTCATCCTATTGCTACACTCTGATGAAGAGTCCTTCTCTAGTTTTCTTGTAAGGTCTCTTTAGGTAATGAGAAGTCCTCTTTAGGAACTAGAATACCTACTGATCACAAGTGAGAAAGAGAATTTCTTCCTGCCTTGTAGACTTCACACCCTGCAGTTTTGGACTGAATTCTCATTTTAAAGATTTAGTATATTTAAAACTAACAAATACTTATGAGGCTACATTTCACTTCAAAATAATACCACTTAGTGGGAAACATCTCACAATACAAGTGGAAATAAAACATTAGGACAGTAATTCTAGATAATATCAGGTTCATTGAAAGTTTATCACACTTCTGTTTAAAAAGTTTGAAATATAGATCAACTATGTTGCTAAGAAACAAGTATTTCCTAAATCACTTCCACAATTCACATTTCTATGATGCAAGCACTCTTTATGTTCTTGAAGGAAAACCCCAGAGACCGTCACGTAAAATTGCATATATTTGTATCTAAAAATTCCACTAGCTTACAATGGAGTACTAAAACTGCTTTTAGTTTTCTCTTCTGCTATTGTAATTTAAATTCTGCTTTGAATGAGCACACACACTGTATCCTCTAGAGAATCCTATTCCCCAAAGATATAATCTACAGCTTGATTCTGTTCACATTATTTACAAAATTTCTAGAACATACTATCTTTATTCTTCACTCCACTTTGTTTAAATTGCTGCTCTACAGTCTTCTTGAAACACAACAACATTTCACATAAAAGCTGTATGAAATCTGCAGTTGGTTAGATTTTTTTTTTAAGAAGTTTCATTTACTCATTCATTTATCAGACATACTGGTTTGGATGGGCCAAGTATACGGGCTGCTATTCCTTTTCCTTCACTAGTACATTCTTCTGTATCCTTTTTGATGGGGGTTCCCTGAAACAAATGAAAATCAACTATTAGGGATTACTTTAGAAGTAAATCTTGCTGAAGAATTTCTGGTATATTTGCTTTATGTCTGAACTACATTTGAGTTTCCAAGTATTTTAAAAGCAACACATGTTTTTGGGGAAAAAAAATGGTGTTATAAACTTGTAAAATGCTAAACAAGAGCATTCCAATAGCTGGGTATGTAACACTGGGCTTTCATAGTTCTCTACAGAAACTTCCACTCCTTAAAGTGTTCACAGGAAATACTAGAACTCCTCAAAAACCACTCTAAGGTTATCAGTAGTACTGTAGTGATCATATTAAGCCATCTTATGTACAAGTGAGGTTCCTTATACCTCTCCTGATTCTGCCAAATATTACTGTAGTTTACAATGTTCTCCATATATGAACACTTATTTTTGCAGTAATCTTTACACAAAGCAGCATAGGAAGAATATGCAAATAAAAATAAGTACAGTTCACTGCAAAAGTGAAATGGATTATATAATTAAAATCACTGCTTTTAATTCCACTCTTCCTCACATGTGTATGAATCCTAGTTTGGTTATACTATAATGGATCTTAAATCAAGAGCATCATGAAAAGCAAATGCTTACTGGAAAAATCCCATTTATACGGCTTGGTTTGCCCTTGGGATAAGGGTTGCCAGGAATCATGCCACAGGATGATATCATAGCATGAGGAGCCTTACAACCTGTTTTTGAAGCCTGCAAAATAACCAAGAGAGGTCATTATTGGCTACAAAATTCAATGCTTTAAAGAAATGCATTAATATTTAATGACATTTAGACTGCATAAATCGATCTACGGGGAACAACTCACAGCTTTGTCTCTATCTGTCAGATCTTCTTGCCAAACAACCCTTGTGAAGTTCTGCCAAAGCCCCATTTGCTTTCAGTAACTCTACTCAACTCATCTCAGCTTGTACTGAACTGAGGATTAAGCACTTGGTGTTCTCTAAAACAAACCCAGATTGTTTCCTCAAGTACTGGTTATGTTTCTCTCCCTCTTTCTCCACATTATCCCAGTGCCCAACAAAAACTTCCCTTTTCTTGCACATACACTACACAGTTCTTATCTTTCTTTGACTGCTTCTTTCATCCTCTTTTCTACCAACAGTTCCCAGCAGTCCTCAAAGGAAGTCTTGACCCCACAATGACCATAAAGACAGAAACAATACTACATTTGACAGAATGAAAGAAACAGAGTATCTTGACTACCTGTTCAAGAATTCTTCTACACCTTTTCTTCTCTGACATATTAATTCTGAACAGATCTTCAATAAGGCGGTAATTCTGAGCATCAACAATGTTGCTACAAATAGAGACATTGACAAATGATTACTGTCATTCTATACACTTATCAGAAATGATGCACTATTGAAAAACGATCAACAATTATTTAGCCAATATCCAACAGTTCATTAATAAGAACATAAAAAGTTCAGATTGTAACATTACTACTCTTACTAAAGCAAAAACCCTCGACTTAAGTACAGACTTCATACCTGTAAGCGAAACATGGTATCAAAATCAATATGGAACAATGGATAATGATGGCTAGACTTTACAGTAAAAAATAACTAAGCTGACAAAATGGATTCTGGATCACAGCATTTCATTAGAAAATTTTAATTCCCACTAGCATACAATTCCCAGCACAGCAGAAAACCTCTAGCTACTGAATTTGTCACTGCTGCTCACTAGATTGATAGATAAACAAATTTTCATTTTGTTTACTCCAGAAAAATTAAGCTGAAACTCCTGGCAACTCTACCCATGTTCTGCAGTACTAAAACTCCTCAGATACCTCCAAAAAGCACCCTTCCTTTTCCCTTGATCCTCTTTCAAAAATGAAATTAGACACACCACAGAGAACAACAAAATGTGCGCATACAGGAAGCCTAATGCCTGCTTCCACTTGCCTTGTTCAAAACCCTGACCACGACATTTTAACTGGTGTCAAGTGCTATGCTCCTGCCAAAACACTGGAAATACAGTTCAGCCACTTAAAGGACAACTAATCAAAGGAGGAAAACGTAAGAATAGACACAATCAGCAGAATGTTGAATAAAGCCATGAAAAGTACCTGAAAGACTATATTAAAATGTGAATGATCACACCAGCTGAAGTGTAGCAACAAAAGAGCCTATGAGCTCCCATTCCAAGAAGAAAAATGAGTTAATTATACCACTGAACTTCCGTTAGGTTACCCTATTTTGCTTTGGTCTGAAAGAGATCAGGAGCACTCATACTGCTTCTCACACCTCAACCCTAAAAGTAAGATCATGCCTATATAATCAGTCTTCATTGTTTTATGGATGTTTATATCATATGTTTATATATCACTCAAAATGTTCAAATTAACTCTAAGCTACAATGTTCATACGCAAGGCAGACATACTCAATGCAAATAATAACAAAACAGAACACTTCATATAAAAAAAATCCCCTAAACCAGGCAGAAGAGTTTCAATATATACAATTGTAAAAGGTAAATCTTTTACAGACATTAGATCTGTAAATAGAATGTATCAATTTGAGTGAAGCACTTAACATATTTTTACGTAATAATCAGAGGACTTTTCAAATGCAAAGGAGTAAATGCTCAGAACACGCTGGTCTCAAGCCTCTTACATTTCAGTAAACAGAAATAAGCTTAAGGCCCTCATCATTTGACCATCTGAAGACTGCTCTAAAAATACTGGCTATGGAGCAGTTTTCCAGCAGTAATGAAGCAGCACAGACAAGACTCAGGTGAACTACAAATTTGAGCACATCTTCTTTTGAAGTCACATCAATAGCAGACATGTGCTTTACCTTAACGTCTTCCTTCTAGAGATACATTAAGTTTTACATAGTCAAACATTAGTAAAAACAGCAAATACATCTTAAGGACATACAACACAAGAGATACTTACGATGCCAAGATTTCAAGAGCAATAAGTTTATCTTTACTGAATGTGAAACAGTTGAGAATATTAACCATTTTTGATGCCGGGACTGCCACTATTTTCTGACAAGCAAGGAAGAAAGAAAAGAACATATATAAAAATAATGCAACAATAAACTGAGAACTTAATAACAGCAATGTATTGTGTACGTCACTAAATGTTTAATATTCTTTTCCTCTAGTTGAGAAGGAGATTCTATGTGCATTCACACTATGAGACCATAGAAAGAGAGATGAAGAGACAATTAAAGGGCAGCTGCTAATGCACACATCACAAATTTAAAACGAGATTAAAAGAGAGAACATCTTCCTCAAGATTATTGCACAAGAACTTACATGTTGCAAAGCTTTTATTGCCTTGAGCTGTGGTTCAGCCCAGGAGAAGTATCTCAGTAACTCAACAACCTGCATCAGAAAGATCATCATTAATCTTTTGAGTATATCAAAAATAGTGCTAAGAGCATCAGTGTGTTCTTTACATTCACAGAGTAAGGTGTTATACAGCTAAATAGACAACTTTGTCTGTAATGTTTGACTGTAATGTTTGATTACCTCAGCGTCCATCAGTACCTAATGCTCTTTTTACATCCAAACAGGCTGCTAACTAATCCAGTGTTGCGAAGGGAAGACTTTCTATTAAAGTATTTAAAACACACACACATTCGTCACTATGCATTTTTATCTATGCACAATTCCCACAGTACATAGGAAGCAGAAAAGCAAACAAAAAACTGCAAATAGGACCAAAAATCACAGAATCATTTAATTTGGAAGGGACCTTTAAAGGTCATCTGGTCCAACTCCCATGCAACGAACAGGAACATCCACAGGTAGATCAAGTGTTCAGAGCCCCACCCAGCCTGATCCTGAATGTCTCCAGGGATGGTGCATCCACCACCTCTCTGGGCAACCTGTGCCAATGCCTCACCACCCTTACTGTAAAAAACTTCTTCCTTGTATCCAATCTGAATCTCCCCTCTTCTAGTTTGAAACCATTTCCCCTTGTCCTGTCACAGCAGACCCTGCTAAAGAGTCTGTCCTCTCCCTTCTTACAGCCCCCATTTAGATACTGAAAGGCTGCTCTCAGCTCTCTCCAGAGCTATCTCTTCTCCAGGCTGCACAGCCCCAGCTCTCTCAGCCTGTCCTCATTGAGAAGTTCCATGCCTTGCTTGGCAGCAGCTGTATACTAGAAACTTTAGAAAATCTATGCAAAATAATTCCAAATTCCATGATTATTTTCCCCAATTTTCCTCATGCAAGAGGAGCTAAAATGTAACGTGTTTGATAATACAAAAGAATTTAGAACTATTTTAACAGACTCATGTTGATACAGTAATGAGGAAATAAATCTCTTCAGCTTCAGTATGACTGGAGATACATTCTGTATTACTGAATAGACAAAACCAACAGCTCCCATTAAATTTGCAACTGTGTTGACGTTACCTGTTCACTAGAGAAGTATCCATGGACATATTCAATAGCTTTTAATTTGTACTCAGTCAGTACAGCCTAGAAGATGCATAAAAACAAAAAAGACACATAAGTAGTCCTCAAAAAACTATAATTACAGCACAGTCCTGTTAAACAAACCTACTAATCTAAAAAATACTACATTTGACCTTGCAAAATGACATTTACACCATTAACTGCAATATTTCTAAGTGACTGCATTCTCCTTAACTAAGGGAACAGTGAGAACCAGAGAAAGGTCATTGAAATTTTCTGTTTAAAAAACACTCCTTTTAAATTTCATTTCATACTGCTTTGGTTTAAAGCTACACTGAAAGAAAAATACTATTCATTCTCATTTTTTACATTTTTACATCAACCTTATGTTAAAGATAATACAGATCGTTATTCATACAATCTCTTTGTAGATCCCTATAAAACAATGAGCTGAGTATCTTACTTCAGTGAATTTATGGAGAGTGGGAAACAAGACTGCAACAGAATGAAGTTCATGATAAAAGTTTGCTCCAGGGGGCTTTGTTGTCTTACCATAGCCCTAAAACCTGCCCCTGTTCTTTCTTTTTTTCCCTTCTGCTTCCACACAGATGGAAATGAAGGTCTTTGTCACTGCAGTCTGCCTGCAGGAGCACAGGTGCACAGAACCCACTTGCACACTGTTCAAGGTAAACTCCCATACCTCTTTATGAGCCTGAAACTATCAGAAACGCTGAAGTCAGAGAAAAAATGCACTTCTCTCTTCATTCCTTTTTTTTTTTTCTTTCCCTTCCTTCTCTTTTCATATTTGTGGGGAAAAAAAACAACCAAACACACAAAACTAGCACGTCATACAGCATATAAAATGACAATTGATAACTTCATAATAAGAGAAAAAAATGAAAAGCATTACTCTGTTTTGCTGTACATAATTTTTTTTTTTAATTATCATAAATAAGCATGGAGAAAGATGGCACTAAAGCTGCACATTAAGACGTTTAAATACTTTGTTCCTGCTAATTGTAGGAGTGAAAGCAGAACGTATAACACAATTGACTTGTGAGTCACACAATAAAGAAGGCTCCTCCACATGAAGGTTAAACAAAGCAACAAAGATATAGCTGAAGGTTACACTGAAGCAGCACGGTTAGCATTAAGACAGCACAGCACTGATGCTTAGATGAGCAGTAAATGCAACTTACAGGAATACAGGCAGATGGCATCAGGAAATACAAACACCTGACATCCCATGCCAAAAACCCTTTTCTCTGCAGTATTTAGTAATCACAGAATGTATTCTGAAGGGCTGCAATGCAGATGTAACACTTGAGACACTGCTCCCTTCCTCCATCAATTCTCAGAAAAAGTCCTTCACGTGCAAACTGTTCCCTGATTTTATCCCCGTATTTCCCATGACAGTCCTCAGGTTAGGAGGCAAATCCATCTCCTGGAATTATTGTGTCACATCCTTAGCTGGTAATACAGCATACATATATACACGTATATGCCCAATATCCAACCTGCTTTATAAAGAGAAGTTTATGAGAGTGACCTTATATAATACGCCCACAGGTGCCTTTATGCCAGCAAACATAACTGGGGCTTTTGTGCAAAAGCACTTTGTACCCCAATTCACCCAAAAGAATAACTTCAACCATGGCCACTGCTGCATCTCAAGCAGGAGCTGCACCCTCTGGTACCATAACACACTGAGCAAGTGATCCCTTCTGGACAGCCCCTTGTAAGGACAACACCTGGTGCATACCCTTCCCTTCCACACCACAGCAGCTTTAGCAGGACACATACCAGCTCTGTGATGTTTCCTCACCTCTGCTTAACCTCCCAACTAGTTATCAAGGCTTGAACTTCCCACACAAGACAGAACCCATGCTTCCATTCATCTCTCAGTGATCCTAAAGAATTCTGACACTTATTTTTCTGTTTCCATTTCCATCAGTTAGGAACTGCCCCAGCTATCCATCTCCAACTTCCCTTTCAAAAGCAGAGCTCCATGCAGAATGAAACATTAGCATCTGCCAGGGAACAGGAGGGCAGGTCTGTACCTCTGCCTTCTACATCAAACAAGTATTTTGCTCAGCACTTCTGTAACAGGAGACACATCACCAGAGTTCAGAACACGGAGCAACCCAGAGGAAGGAAACGCTCATGAACTGATGGAGACATACATTTCAATATGGCAAGCAGAATGCAGCCCAGAAACTCCCCATGGTGTGTGATTTATGTGTTCTGTCTCCTAAACGTATATATGAAAGGTAGTATATAAAATAAAATACATCTCATGTTACAAGCTCACTACTTCAGCTGGACTAGCCAAGCATCCCTTCACCCTGACCAATGTGCTGATAGGTTATTCTGGCTTTTATTACCATTTAAAAGCCATGATAAACATATCTCAAATAAGCATTCTCCAAGCACATCTTGTTAGTTCGCTAACAGTGTGGACATGGGCTCAGTTTTCTGAGAAAATAAAGCTACCTCAAACTGAGCAAGCACAGCACAGCTGCCACATACTGCTGTACGCAATGAGCACGATGCACCTGCAATGCCGGATTATGGTTTTCCAAGCTGAGGTATAATTTAGTCTTTATTTAAGCCTCAAATGATAATTACAGTACACAATTTAACATGGAACATTCCTCGAGAGGAGTATTCTACCACCAGATGATTAAATTAACATGCAAAATGAAAAATTACCTTTCTAATTTCATCCAGCACGGTTTCAAATGATTTCTTATCCATCTTTATTAGTTCACTCAGTGCAGGTATTTGAATAGAGGGAAAAACAACCGCAAAAAATAAAGTTTAAAAAAAAAATCTAAATCAAAGCTTTCAACGAAAGCCTTTATGTGGACAGAAATAAGTAAGTTTAAAAAGAAAAAAAGGTTAAAATAAGCAGCGCAAGGCGATAGGATGGGTCCCTCAGCGCTGCGGGGGCAGACAAAGGCACCGCGCCGGGCGCTGCTCAACGCCCCACCACAACCCGCACCCGGCCTCCGCACGGCACAGGGCCGCTCGCAGCGCTGCGGGAGGAGGTGGGCAGGGCAGGGCAGGGCAGAACAGGGCAGCGAGGAGGCCGAGGCAGCGGCAGAAAGACGGCCGCAGGGATCACTCCCCTCAGCACGCGGCTCCGAGGCCCGCGCCCGCCCGCAGAGCGCTGCCAGCAGCCATAGCCGCGCCGCCTGCTGTGCTCCAGCGGCCGCAAAGGCTGAGCGCGGCCGAGCGTTTGGAAGCGGGACTCAGCAGCACAACAGACAGGAGCCGGGGCGAGGCGAAGAGAGAAGCAAGAAGCTCTACAGCCCGCACTGCCCGCTCCGCCGGCCCTGCGCCTGCGCTGGGCGCACAGCTATGACGTCACAGGGCAGCTCGAAGGCCCTTCCCCTTCTTGGTCGTCTGTAACAGTGCCTGAACGAAATCGTGGAGCTGAGAGCCAGTCTCGAAGCTTTTCCAGCCTCTGGGTGTCTCTTCAAAACGCTATGTTCTTCCATGGGGCTTCTTCGCTTTTTCTTCGCCCCACAGCCGCTCGGCGGAGAGCAAGGCACAGCTTCGGACAGCCCAATGTGCGGAGGTATTCCCCCCCTCAGCCCTTCAGGCCTGGGTGGGGCTGTCACGTGGCTGCCATGGCAACGCGGCCCGCCCTGCCGCCATGAGGCGGAAGCAAGCGGCGGAGCCGCGGCTGGTGATGGCTGGTGCCGTGCTGGCGCTGCTCGGCCTCCTCTGGGGCTCGCAGGTGGGGAGGGGCGGCTTTGGGCTCGGGGTTTGGCTGCCTTTCTTCAGCCGTATGTGGGGAGGAAGCTCTTATTTTTTTTCCTTTTTTCTTTTTTTTTTTTTTCTTTTCTTTTTTTTTTCGTTCTTTGTCCGCCTCCTGTTCGCGCCTTTCCCGCTCTAGGGCTGTTAGGTAGTAGTTTGTATTCACGGCTTTGCAGCTGTTGTGAGGTAAATGAGCAGCCGGGCGATGTTTTGTCAGGGAATGCCAAATGAACGCTGCTTTTAAGAGTGTGATTACTAATTGCGAAGTGACGGACCCTGCCTGCTCTCTTTGCTGTCAGGCTTCCTCCCTGCTCCGCTGTTTCGTTTATGACATTCCTCCCCTGTGCTGTTCCCAGCCCTGTTTGCTCAGGGTACCCCTGTTGTAGCCAAGCCGTTAACAGAAGAGCTGAAAGGTGTTGTCCCCAGCCGCTGCCACTTTGCTTCTTCATGACTCTGCCCTGGCCCTTCCGTGCCCGTGTGCAGATCTCTATCCCATGCTCACCCTCTTCTCCCACCCCTCACCTGCAAAAATGCAACCTAGAAGCAGCAGTCTTTTCTCTGTTATGTTTCAAAATGTATACACTGCATTGAGCCTTGCTGTTCCTACAGTCTTAAGCTTCCTCATTTCTAAGACGTTTTCCTTCTTCATGTGCACTTCTTCCCTGTTTTTGTTTGTTTTTGTTTTTCACATTCCACTTCCAGAGCTCCACAACGCAAATGGCTTTATTACCTCATTTGCAGTTCATCAGAGCCATAGCTGCAGACCAGCTTCTCTTTACCTTTCTAACCTGAGTAATTGAGATTGGATATTAGGAAAAACTTCTCAGAAAGAGCAGTGGAGCATTGGCATGGGCTGCCCAGGGAGGTGGTGGTCACCATTCCTGGAGGTATTCCAAGAACCGTGTGGATGTGGTACTGTGGGACGTGGTCAGTGGGCATGGTGGAGATGGGTCACCTGTTGGACTGGATGATCTCAAAGGGCTTTTCCAACCTAAACAATTCTGTGATTCAATGAAATCCACTTACGGTGCTTCAGTATAAGTTACTTTCTGTTGCTGATTCTTCTAATCTTCGTATTTGTTGATACTGGATGTAAGCAAACCCCACTGTTGTGGAATCTAACTGCTAACAGAGACATATTTTTGTATTTTCAGATGTTAAAAGCATTTGATTACTTCTCTTCTTGGAAGGGAGATGGAGAGCAACAGATGTACAAGTTGGACATAAGCTGGCCTAAAATTCCAGAGTACTTCAGTGGCCAAACATTTTGTGTTGCTGTTGATTCTCTTCACGGTTTGGTCTATGTGGGACAGGTGAGTGAAAATGCTAGATTTCTCTTCATGTTAATCTAGTGCATTTTTGCCTTCAAAATTTCTGCTTTACATTAAAGATTATTATGTTGTATACCTATGATAATTTTATTATTTTGTTATCCATTTATATGTCTGTATATATACTTTTCATATGTGCATTTTACATATACATAAGGAGTTATGATTACATATATCTGTAAATGTAAATATGCACGTATCATTTGTAGCTAGTGTAAAAGGATATTTACTTTTGTATATAGAATATTTTATATGTTTATATAAATGTGAGGCTAAAACATGTACATAGGTTGCTCCGAAAGTAATACCTCCTGCTTACTTCTGTAAAAAGAACAAGAGAAACAAAGGGCAGAATAACACTATTTGATAGAGCAAATTCAGAACACTGTTTCTCAACACAGTCACCACCATCAACAGTGATGAACAAGAGCCTGCATGCTATGCTTGAAAAAATCTGCACAGCACAGGTGACCACTATCACTGTCTCCACTGCTGAAATGCTCCACTCACTGCCTCACTGTGTTCACGTCCACTGTTTGGGCTCCATAAATGCTCAGCAAGAATCAATGAATGTCTGGGTGCCACTTCTTTTCTGCAAGGAATAATTCAGTGCTACACCTTTGCTTCAAATGCACTTCCATGTCAGACACCATTCTGTCAGACCACCCCTCTGCCACCATCTGCTGCACAGCAACAAAATGTAATGCAGTATGGATGGGAAGGTTCAACTGTCATGCCACCAACATCCTGTCTGCCTTCTGACATTGTAGGTCAACAGAATAAGACAGGAGGCATTACTTTTGAAGCATCCCGTGTACTTTCCAGTAATTTTAATATAATAGCTAAACCTGCAAAGTATATAAAATGATTATTGTATTAAAACTAGTGACTATATAAGGATATTGATCATTTTTTAAAGCAGCTCTGGGAGAATACTTTTGTGCTTTTTTGAAGTATGATTTTTTTTCTGGTATGAACACATGATCTAACTTAACTGAATCACAGTAACTTCTTTTCTAACTGCAGTGTAGAATGTAGTTCTGGTGTAGATGACTGGTCCCCTTCCAGCCTCTGTCCCATGAAATCAAAACCATATGGTTACAGTAATTGGAATTCAGTTACATGTGTTATCCTGTGCCATGTATTTGCATCTTTATTCGTGGCTAAGATGGTCCCTCTGGGACCATCTGAAAGGATTTAATTATGGAGCACAGCGTAATTCAGTACCATGCAGTTAACCAGTACAGTTAGTTTTTTGTGCCTGTATTATGCTTGCATTTTATTTGTGTATTTTTCATCAACCACTTAAAAACACAATTCAAAGTGCAGGTGCTTGGCTGCTCTGAAAAATTGATCTCAATGTGATTTAAGTTGGAGGTCTAGAATGATTGGCAGGTGTTAAATTTAGACCCTTCTCTCTTTCCTTTTCTAGCTGGAAAAAGTGATAACTCTCAGACAAGTGACCTTCATGATCCATGAAAGACTGCAAAAAAATAACGAAGAGGAATTTTCAAAAGTATCATTACTTGCTTAATTTGTTTTATTAATGGATTTTTGTTGCTTTTTCAGAGGGGAGATGATGTACCAAAGGTGCTTGTGTTCTCAGAGGAAGGCTATTTTCTTTACTCCTGGAATGATACAGTTGAAATGCCTCATGGTATCTTCGTATCGAACACTGCAACAGATAGTTCAGTATGGATCACAGATGTCGGATCAGGTAAGCACTGTGGAGATGCAGGAAATATTAAGCAGGGAAAAAATTGCAAGTTGTGTATAAATTAAACAGCCTTTTTATTTAAATAAGGCTTTCAGATAACTCTGAAACAAGTTGGTGTTTTTTCTTGCCTCGAACAAACTAGTCAGGTGCTGCATAAAATACTCTGAAGGTTCATGAATAGAGCTGTGTGTCTCTTTGTAGCTTCTTCCTTTAGCAAGCACTTTTTCTTCTTGGCAAAGGAGAAGAATCAGGGATAAAAATACCTTGTGGCTGTGAAGCTTGTCTTTACTTATAATTAGTGACCCTAGTATGATGGAGAAGTACTGCTATAGCCTGTGGATTCACTAACCCATAGTCATATTCTCACTGTGGAATTTTACTTGTTTTGATCTCACTTGCAATCATCAGGTTTTCTTTTTAATCTTCGTAATCAGTTGTAATACTTCTCATTTTGTTTCTTAAGATATTTTTGCACTTTTTTTTTTTTTTTTTTAATTATCTTCAGGGAAATATGGGCACACTGTGAAACAGTACAGCCCTTCTGGTAAACTTCTGCAGGTGTTGGGCACGCCAGGTAACGCTGGTTCAAGTTTGAATCCCCTACAATTTGATCAGCCAGCAGAGGTCTTTGTAGAGGAGAGTGGAGAGATGTATGTTGTGGATGGAGATGGAGGAATGAATAACAGACTGCTCAAACTTTCCGAAGGTATGGAAAAATACTCTAAAAAACTAATATTCTAATTATTGATGACAAGAAGCTGAGGGAGTTTATTTGTTCACACTTCAGGGACAAAGGCTAAGGTGGGTTTTTATCCCTGTCTGCAGGGTACTGATGGGAGGGTATAGAGAAGGGTTTGCACGTTTCTTGGATGTTCTCTATGAAGAATGAGAAGCAACGAACAAAAATTGCAAAATGAGGGAATTCCAGTTTGATCTTGGGAGAGAAAGATTCATGATGGTGGTGATCAGTCAGTGAGTAGTTTGTCCAGAGAACCTTTGCATTCTCAACCTGTGGAGATACTGAGAATTTGATATCACCAACCTGATCTAATTCCAGGTTTTGATTTGTTACCAGGACCGGTTCTACTTTTAGAGCCAGGTTGAGCCAGATGGAGGTGCTTTTATTCTGTGATTCTAATTAACTTACTCATACTCTCCAGCAGATGATCAGTGCTGGTTAGGGCGATGAGTCGGGAGCCTGTGCCTGTCTGCAGCTGGGGAAAGATTGAGGTGTTACAGTTTCTCCTTTGCACTACACCACCCACTTCATAAAACAACCAGGTGACATTTAACATGCAAAATGATAAATTATTGAAACTCGGAATAGACTCAAAACTGCCAGGTAACAAATACAGAACATGAATTCAGTAAACGAAGAAGTGTGATCATCACTGAGGTTTGTTTTTATTTATTTTTAATACAGTGCTTAACAGAGTCTTGACTATGGCTCCCGTGCATTAGTGGCTGCATTTCTGTTACCTTGATGCTGAAACCACTAATTGCAATCCAGTAGTTACTGCACTAGTTGCAGTATTTTTAGTTTCACGTATCAAGGTTTAGAAATACCATCTTTTACAAATGACTAAATAGCTTTGTAAGGGAATGACTTTAAGCTGAAGTTATTTTCTTTTTCTTTTTCTTTTTTTTTTTTTCTTTTTTTTTCTTTTTCTTTTATTTCATGTGGTGCCTTCTGCTCAGATTATAAAGAGATATGGCTGAGTGGAGAAAATGGAACCGGTATTGGCCAATTCAAGATCCCTCACAGTGTGACAGTGGACCCTTTTGGACGGGTAAGGAATAAAAGAAGGACTTTATTTTTTACCTGTAGATGACTCTGATGGCAGCTGAATTTGAACAATGCAAAAAATCATATTTGTTTTCCTTGACCTGCTGTGCTTTACAGTTTTCAACGTGATAGCAGTCATGAGCCAAAGTTTTATACTGAAGATTCTACTGAGGTGGATGTCTTCAGGGTTGATGCAAGAGTCCTGACCAGATACTGTTTGTTGTTGCATGGATGTTGGAAATGTTCCTTATATACTTTGTAACAGGCTGCCATTGTGGGAGCATAGAAGAATTTTGTTCTGTAATAGATAACTGCCCGAGCACTTAAACTTCTTCAGGGGACTCCAGTTTCATATTTGGAAATTCCAGATAAGCTTAAGAGAATGGTAAGACTCTGGCTAGGTTGTGAGCATCTGTCCTTTTCTACATGTACCTCAAGGCATTCAAGATTCTACTTCTTCCTGATCTAAATCATTATGTAGTTTTTGCATTGCTGTTCTTAATACTTTTAAGGGAAAATAAGATCACTTGGCTGCATCTTCAGTCACTGTTTTCAGCCGGTTCTGTAGATGCTGTCTGAACCAGAATAAGAAGTGATTATAAAACTAACTTATTTGCCAAAACTGGGGGTATGGGAGAGAGAAAAGATACAGCAGCTTTGTGTTGCAGAGGAACAGTGAGTATATACAGTCAAAGACAGCAGTTATGATGGGCTGAGATCTTATTGCCAAAGTGGTGTTGGTCATCAGCTTGGGTTGAAAACCATTGTCAATTCCTAAGAAATCTGAGAATGCTGTAGCAGTATTTCATTTAAAAATAGTGATGAAGGATCCCAGGTAAACTTGTTTTTTCTTTCCTTGTGGATGATGTCCCAGAAAACTGATGAAGCTTATTTACCTGTCAGACAAGTTGTCAACAGCTAAAATGTTCATGATAATAGAAAATGTGAGGCTTTCAGTGGAACTGGCTATTGGTATTGCTACCTTACAGTGTTTGTGAACTCAGCACAGGGTGAACAGAGATAAGCTCCACAAAACTGAGGAGGCAAAAATGTGCTGAAAATGTCATAGTACTGAAGTTGCTCAATATTTGTAGTAGTATTAAAACCATAATAGTGTCAACAGATGCAGTCATCGTGGGTCTGGATCATGATAGTACTGCTGAGAAACAAATGTTTAGCAAGAGACAGACCAGTGTTTCTAGAATTTAATAGGTGTGTATATGTCCTCACTGGAGGTGTGAATATATTACCACTGAGCATACCCATGTCACAGCTACAAAAGTGAAGAGAGGGCCTTGATTTCTTTGCTAAAGTACTTTAAAAATAATTGCTGTACGTGAAGAGTTTGTTTGGAAGTCATACCTACTTATTCAGCTTTGAATGTGAAGGTATGTTCTTCCTGGGTACTACTTCTTTTTTTTCTTCGAGATACTTTGCTTATGCAAGAAACTGATCTGTTTAATTTGTTGTAATTGTGAACAACCATGATTTTTGTTCTTAATAGGTTTGGGTTGCAGACAGAGACAACAGAAGAATCCAGGTTTTTGATAAAGTGACAGGGGAATGGCTGGGGGCTTGGAGCAGCTGCTTTTCAGAAGATGGACCCTATTCTGTCAGGTATTGCCAAACAGTTCTACTAGAACCATGCAAGCACATAAATAAAAGGTATATATTGTGAATGATAATGTTGATAATTAGTGTCTGATGACAGGTAGTTAACCAGTTTAACTAATAGGGAGCTGGGCCTGATAGTGTGCAAAGGTGTGTGCAGATGTATCCTGATATGACAGCAGAATTCTGGTTTTATGACAGGCCATATGGATTAAAGTGTGGAAATTGGAATTTCATTTTGAAGTTCTTGTATTTTCTTTGCTGTTGCAGCCTTTTACAGGAGGAAATATGGGTCTTTACAAGGGTGATAGTGATAGGACAAGGAGGAATGGTCTTAAACTAAGACGGGGGAGGCTTAGGTTAGATATTAGGTGGAAGTTTTTCACTCAGAGGGTGGTGACACACTGGAACAGGTTGCCCAAGGAGGTTGTGGATGCCCCATCCCTGGAGGCACTCAAGGCCAGGCTGGATGTGGCTTTGGGCAGCCTGGTCTGGTGGTTGGTGACCCTGCACATAGCAGGGGGTTGAAACTGGATGATCAGTGTGGTCCTTTTCAACCCAGGCCATTCTATGATTCTGTGAATCATTCTATGAAAGACTGTCTTGAATGAATTTTCAGTAGTAATTTAACTTGTCTCAGGGAACAGCAGCACATAAAAAGAGGTTTACAAGCTAATTCTTTTACTGCGTTAGGTCTGTTGTAGCATTCTAAAACTTCAGTGTTTAAGTGGAGGTTTTGTTTGTTTTTAAGTGCATGGTTGTGTTAATGTGAGATGTCATGTAGTGCATCATTCTCTCTTTCACAGATTTACTGGCAATTACAAGTATCTGATTGTAGCTCACCTGAATACCAACCGTTTGGCAATCTTGGCAGCACCACCAGTTGGCGAAATTGGGGACTGTGCTGTAGTCAGCACAATCCAGCTGGCAGATGAAACCAAGCCACACCTTGTAGATGTAGATGTGAAGAGTGGAGCAATCTATATCGCAGAAATTGGAGCCCAGCAAGTGCAAAGATTTGTACCCTTAAGTTGATGGTTTCCCACAACTACTGTGGCACAAGCTGTATGACGTGTAAGACCTGTGATCACATTTCCTTGAGTTTTCTGTAGCTTGTGTTTCCTTAGCACAGAACATTGTGCTCAGAACTCTAGGGAGAAGAATTTGTTCTTGCTGCAGTTCTGGAGAAGTACTTGGTCTTGAGCTGTTAATTTGAGTAATGCAACGATGGCTTTTCCTTTTGTTTCTGGAAAGAGGAAGATAAGTGTCTTTATTTTATACAATTTTGTAAACACTGAAAAATTTATTAATCGGTGTACAGAGCTTCATGTTGGGGCTCAAATACTTGGCCTGTTGTGTATGTTGTTAAATGAAGGCCAGAACTGATCTGAGGGAAGTATATAAATGATTGATTTTCTGCTAGTCAAACACCTCATTATAACATTTCTTTAGTTGTTGGGTTGTTTTTGGATGTTTTTTTTTTTTTTTGTCTTCGTGCTGAAACTGCCCAGCTCTGAATACAGGGATGCATTATGGTGTTGAGAGATGCTGCTGGATGCTGGTGTCAGTGCTGACACTGGGATCTGCCTTGGATAGCTAATAATATCTGCAGTGAAATGAAAGTTTTCACTTTCAGCTGAAGCAGTCAAGCCTGTAATAGGCTACAGTTAAAATGACATCAGGCATGTCAAACTAAATTAAAAGTATATGCACAGCAGCCACATACTAATTCTTAACTATGTCTGTTCTTAATCTAATTTGATTTATTATCAGGATGAGTTTTCTGTTCAGTGAGATTTCACAGTGGAACATATTGGAGTTCAACTCATTTAAGTTGCTCATGGTAAAGAAATCAGAGTTTGCTAGGAAACTCTTAAAAAGCATTTGGGGCCTTGGAGACATGATTCCCACCCAATGTTATTGAAGCTCAGTCAGTTAGCAGTTGTTTTGATTTGGGATATTTTTCTTCACCATTTTATATTCTGCACTTAGACTTTCACTGCCCCAAAGAGACAACTCCATTAATGTCTAGATTTTCTTCCTTTTGAAGGACTTCTTAACAGATGTCTCCAAACTCTGTTCTGAAGAAAAACTTACTTTTCTGAATAGGAGCACCAGTGTAGTGCATCTCTTTCCCTTCGCAGTCCAGAGTGGTTCTGTTTTCTTTCCATGCTGCTATGAGATTTTCTGTTAGTTCACTTTACAGCGCAGAGGGAGGTGAGTACAAGAATGGAATTGGTAAAATAGGGCTTTCACAGCCCTAGAGTGAGTCACCCAGTACTTCTGTAAAGCCATGGTCACACATTCCATGTTTATCTACTAGGTTTTCACAATATCTGGGAGGATTTCTCCTGTTTCCACACAGTAGAATGTGTGGGACTAATTTAATGCTAAACTAATAAAAGTGATTCTTTTTTCTACTTCCTTGGGAAAGAATAAGGGAAATGTATTAATTCTGAAGGTATCCATGTTAATGAATGTCATTTAAAGCAAATGCATCTTAATTTGGCAGGCTTCAATCTAAGATCTCAACATTTCTGGGTGAGCAGATGGGGAAGTTGTCCAGAAAAGCCAGATTCATACACTTTCTTTTTGAAGCAATTCAGTTGTGAACCTGATGCCTTGTGTTCAGCACTATTTGGGATTAATGCACTACATGGGCATCCCTGCCCACAGTAGGGGGCTTGGAACAAGATGCTCTTTAAGGTTCCTTCCAACCCAAGCCATTCTATGATTCTGTGATATAAATGCTTTGCTGCTGGCTGGATCAGCAATAATAAAGGCAGATCTAACCTGTCTGTGCACGTGCCAGCCCTGAAACTGGGACTTCAGCAAATGTGATCCATCATTTGCATGGTATTGAATTTCAGCTAATAAGCAGTGTTTATTAGCTGAAAAGGTAGCAGTTCTTCCTCTTGACCTCAGCAGATAGGGCCACATAGCTTTGACGTGTGTTGTGTGGATTTTCTAACTAGGTCACCACTAGCTCAGGGATTTCTGCTCTTTGTGCAATCTAGCTATTTCTCACCTACAGAAGGTGACATTACCTTTAAAAATATTAATATAATTAACTATATTTGAGCATATCTTGATGCTATAAGGGGTCCAAGCACGTTGATTCTTTCTCATCCTTATTTATTTTCTCTTTGTTCCATTTGAAGCAAAACTAAGCTTTCTGGAAACACTCTTCTGTGTTCTGTGGAGGAGTGTAGTGCACTTCTGGATGTTGGCAAACAAGTTAGTTATGCACATTTCAGTTTGCTGTGTGGATGTTTTTAAGAGGGCTTTTGCAGCACCTAGAAAAGGGGAATATTCATCCTATTTTGTTTGAATTTACTGAGATGGGCCATGGTGCCAAAATAAGCCTTTCATTCCAGGATTGGGTATGTGTGATAAGGGATGTAAATAGCATGAGATCCTCAGACTCCTTTTTCACTTTTGTGTCTGTGGCCAAACTGCAAAAATGATATATGCACTTTCTTATTCTGTGAGGGTCTTCTTATGTATCATCTTAAAACTGATCTCTGAAAAATTGTGTAATAGGATGATTTGGTAAAATAAATTGTGAATTTACCATTGTGAAATATTTTGGCTCTTTATTTGTTTATTAATGTCAATGTGTTTTTGTTGCAGTGCATTACTCGACTCCACTAAATATGGAATCCAAAACACTTGAATGTTGATATCAGAAATAATTAGATACCTTACTAAAATGGAATCTAAAATTTCATGTTGTCGTTATACATTACTTTATACATTACTTGTTACTTTATACATTACTATTTTAGCAGGCCACTTTTTTCATGCTCTCACTCCTGTATTTAAAAAAAACAAAAAGCACACAAATGTCCCCCAGATGTTTTCATTTGAGTAATTAGCAAAGCAGGATGGTGACTTACACAAGTGCAAAGCATTTAGAAAAAAAATTTATTGCATACTCTTTTTATTCTATAAGGGAAAATAATACTAATATTGTTACTACTGAATGTTAATATTATTAATCAACATTCTAATTAAATTCAGCAGTGCTGCACTGGAACAGGTTGCCCAAGGAGGTTGTGGATGCCCCATCCCTGGAGGCATTCAAGGCCAGGCTGGATGTGGCTCTGGGCAGCCTGGTCTGCTGGTTGGTGACCCTGCACACAGCAGGGGGTTGAAACTGGATGAGCATTGTGGTCCTTTTCGACCCAGACCATTCTATGATTCTATGATAATATAAAATCAGGTTTTATTTCCTGAGAAGACTTATGGAGCAATCTATTTAGCTTTAGAAGAACAAGGAGGATAGAAATACTTGCACAAGAATTAAAATAACATACTACGGTGTTACCTAGGCAAAGAAGAAAATATAAAATAACTGCTAAAACCCTGGAAAATCTAGTTTTAGTTGAAAGATGGCAATTTTTAAGTGTGAGGAAAATAGCACTGTTGTATCAAAATAAAGGAAATGGGGAATAAACTGTGTTTTGGTGGTTTGAACTTTGGGAACTTTTTGTTTGTCTGTTTGTTTGTTTTTAAAACTTCCCTACAGTTAGGGTAAGTACCTGAATTGTTACCGGGATGACGTTCCCAGAAGGTAAGATTAGGCAGACTGATCTTTGTTCCTTCTGAGATTCTAACATCTGTTAATATTGTTAATCATAATTTTTCTCAGTGATGCCAACCAGACTTTTTTTTTTTTTTTTCCTGTCCAGTCAGCAATTGATTTAGCCTTATCTGTCTGGTCAAAACAGAAGAAGCCTGGATCAACTTTTTGCCACGCATGATCAGTTCAGTGAGGCTAAATTATCTCAGTAAGAGCTGGAAGGTTCATAGGGATGTATGTGGGTCTCCTTATTACTTTAAGTTCACTGCCTGAAAGTGGTTATTAACCTTTCCGAAGCAGTAAGCAGTTAGCTAAATCAACACATCCTTTGTCCACGATTTGTAACATGAGAAGCCCTCACAAGTGATCTCTGAGCGAGATGTTTTCCTATCACAGAAGTTGCTTAAATAAAACGTAAGGGGGCACCAGACCTCTGCTGATGTTTGGTATACTCAGCTTAACCCTGTCCTAGCAAACGTAAACAGCTGATAAATCCTAAACATTTGGAGTAAGTCAAGAGACATGATGAATTATGGCAGATTTCCTTTCCTTTTCAAAACAGACTGCTTTAAACATAAGCAGATAATTGTATTAGTCATTCTGGCTTATTAATACGGGATTTATGTCCATCTCATATTTATTTCCATTATTTTCCTTAGAAAAAGAGTGTCCAGAGACTATGTTGTATGGTGAATTGATTATTCCTTATGCTGTTAGGTTCGATGGAATTACTCCTGATGCACTGTTTCAGAAACGTAATAATTTATAATAGTGTAACTGTAGCAGCATAATTATACTGAGAGAGAAATGCCAGTATATTTCCCTGCAGACATGACCCCAGGTGAGATTAGAGCTAAGCTTCCTAGAGCTGACTCACCAATTTAATTCTGCCCCTCCTTTCTCAGCCTTTGTCTAAAACCCTGCTATGATTTTGTATTATTGTTTTATTCTACATTTTTGTATTTGCATCTGCAAAAACTGTGTTTGCCAGTGGTTAGCATCAAAAAGTTACAACACAGACTTCCTATGAGGTTAATGTTTCCATATATTATGAACTTTTCAGGGTTTATTGAGCATCAAAGTTCTGTTGTTTATAGGAAATTTGGAGGTAGGAGCATATTAATTTATGCATGCAGGATGATTTATTACTGTGTTAGAGCCAGTGTAACACTGATACATATGAGATATGAATTGATGCACTTTGTCTATAAGAGCATGTTCAGAGGCTGAGAAAACTTAAGATGATCATGTAACTGGATGTGCAAAACAGAGATAAAGTAACGTTGCCAGTTACATCAGAAATAAGCCTACTTAGTTCTGAGTTATGATGTGATATCTTACAAACAAGAGCTAAGAAATCTAACTTTAGTAACTGAAGTCTCTGTGTTTTAATTCTTCGCTGTGGTCAATAAACATTATTAAAAGTTAGGAAGGCTTCACAGTCTAGATTTGCTTGGCTTCAACCTCATGTTTTCAACTTTCAGCTAGCTTGGAGAGATCACAGAATCACAGGGTTTAGAAGGGACTCTGGAGGTCACTTAGTCCAACCCCCTGCTAATGCAGGGTGCTAACGCAACTAGAGTAAGTTGCACAGGAAGGTGTCCATGTAATAAAGTATTTTACTTATCCTACATGGAATCATTTATATATGATGACTGAGTCATCTTTTGCTCTACTCCTTCTGTAAATTGCACTGATCAGAACATTTGCTGTGTAGTGGGAAAACTAGTAAGGCTTTAATTAAAAAAAAAAAAAAAAAAAAAAAAAAGTATAAAATAATAATAATAAATTCATTGTATTTTTCATTGAAAACCAACAAATCCAAAGGCTTTCTATCACTTGATGGGAGGTCTGGATATTAGAACTTTAGGAGGAAGTTCTTCACACAGAGGGTGGTGACGCACTGGAACAGGTTGCCCAAGGAGGCTGTGGATGCCCCATCCCTGGAGGCATTCAAGGCCAGGCTGGATGTGGCTCTGGGCAGCCTGGTCTGGTGGTTGGCGACCCTGCACATAGCAGGGGGTTGAAACTAGATGATCATGTTTTCAACCCAGGCCATTCTATGGTGCTGTGATTCTGTGAACTGCCAGCACTGAATATAACTTCTGTGTGTTGTACAGGCCATGCTTTGATATGGCCTGAATTTCTGTTCTTAGCTCTCAGCACTCTACTGCTGGTTGTCAGGAGGTTAGGATGACTAGTAGACAAAGTGTAGGGAACCCTGCACTAAGAATAAACTGGAATATATACTATGTTTTTATCTGATATTGCTGTTAAAGACATTGGAAAAATTTGTACTCAGTAGCATAGTTTGACACAGTCCTTATCAAAGGATCTGGCTGAAACTGAAGTATTAATAAATGGCTTTTTAAAACAAACTGATAAATTGCTAGCAGGTGTTCATTTCATTAAGGCCATTCAGCGTTTTCAGTGGATTTACGAAATACTTAATTTTGCTTTGGATTGCCTTAGTACCACTGGAAAGAAAACATGGCAAATACAGTTTGAGGAATGAGGAAAAACAAGCCCCAACACACTTGTGTGAGGATTCTTGAGAGAACCAACAGAACCTGCCAACTGACAAAATGCATAATAAAATACATATTGGGTACAGAAGGACAGTAAGTCACTCGACTTTTCAAAAAGAAATGACATAGTCTGCAGATCTGTTACACGTCTTTAGAAGAATCTCTGAGTGTCCATGTCAGGATGATCTTACTAACACAATCTGCCTGAATTTTCAAAAGGCTTTCAGCTGCGCTTCACCCTGTGCCCATAAAGAAATTGTGTGAAATAGGAAATAATGCAGAATTAAAAGATTAAGAAGGAAGTATATTGAAAACTACTTCTGTGCTACTCAATATACTGATAAATGTTTTGGAAGTAGACTTGAGAATTTGGGGACAGAACTTACCGACACAACCAAGCCACAGCCAAGCTAGTAAAAACAAAAGCTGCAAAGAGCTGCAGGAGTATATAATGAGATTGAATTGACAAGGCAATAAAATGGCATGTGAAATATAACATTGATAAGCATGACATCTGGTACAATTGGTAAATAATAGTTTTAAAAGTCTAATTTTCTATATACTATGATAGATTTGATATACATATTCCCTATGCATATTCCCATTTAGGAGATGTTTGCAGGCTCACAAAAAAAGGTTCTATGGAAACACTTCCTCAGCAGAAGTCAAAAGACAAAGAGAGTGATGGAAATTACATGGAAAGTAACAGATGAGCAAACATAAAGCATTGTAACGTAATGATGTGAATTCCTGGTGTGTGCTCATTTTGAGTACTGCAGATATCTGTGGCTCTTTCAGAGTCTTCTCTTACAGAGAAGAAAAGTTTCTTAAAGATCCTTGACTGTACGCACCTACTGTGTTTGGTATCATTAGAATTTCGTTCAAGGCACTGCATGGACATGCCTTCTTCCCCACAGTTCCTGCTATGAACTCGTTTTGTTTCTCAATTGCAAGGATGTGCAGTTCACCAGTATTCAGAGGTGGGGTGGAATATAACGACAGCTGAAAAGATGTGATGTCCTATGCAGGAGGACGTGCCAGCTTGAAAGGATGAGAGTGCAAGTATCCTGAGGTTTTGGGATTGAAGGCAATTTTTGAATAGAACATGCAGTCCCAAACTGGTTCCTTGGCCTTACTGAAAAATTGGCTGACAATATCATAGAATCATCAATTCATAGAATCACAAGGTTGGAAACAACCTGTTAGATCATCTAGTCCAACTGTCTTCTCATTACAATTGCTACCACAAGCTACTAAACCATCTCTCGCAGCTCCTCATCCAGACGCCTCTTGAACACTGCCAGGGACGTCGACTCCACCACCTCCCTGGGCAGCCATTCCAGTGCCTGATCACTCTCTGAGAGAAAAAGTTCTTCCTCATGTCCAACCTAAACCTCCTCTGGTACAACTTGCGGCCATTTCCACGGGTTCTATTCATTGCCTGGGAGAAGAGGCCAAACCCCTCCTCGTCTCAACCTCCCTTCAAAAAGTTGTAGAGTGCAAATATGTTGCTCCTGTCATAAACTCTCATATTGAGGCTTCCTAATCACTATTTTTAATGAAGAGTTCTGGCAAAACTGATTGGAGTTCTTACTTGAGGGTGATCAACTTTGATGTTTTGCACAAAGTTCATGCCCTGGCTGCCTGCCCACCATCCTGAAGTGGAAAAGCACTATGTTGCCGTGCCAGGTAATACAACTGCAAAAAATCATAAGTTTTTATGGTCTGACAGTGAGGTGAGATAGCAAAAGCCTTTTCTGTTCAAAATTTCTGTTCAAAGACTGGAGCACTTGAAAATTCTGTAAAGTAAAATGAAGATGCTCTCCTTCAGCCTTTCAAACCATTTCTAACCAAGATACAATGATGATGGTTGTTCTGGTTCGTTCTCATCTGCAGTGGTGTAATGGGAACCAACAGCTAGAAAGTAAGGTAGCAGTATTCTTAGATACCAAATGTGGTCTTCTTGTATGGTCCACGTATAGCATTCATAGTTGTGGATGGCTCTGCAAGCAAATACCCTTATTTAACTCTACAGAGATGCTGTAAATAAGAAGGGGAGGAAGATTGGTGAGCTATTGGAACAGGCTGCTCAAGGAGGTGTGGAGTCCTGGAGATGTACAAGAAATGTGTAGATATGGTACCGAGGGGCACGGTTAATGGGCATGGTGGGGATGGGCTGAAAGTTGGACTAAATGATCCTAATAGTCTTTTCCAACCTTAATGATTGTATGATATCATCATCTGAGGGGAAAGTTATTCAGCACTGCATAAATCTCACAGTAGAAACAAGCCATTAATTAAGAATGACACCTGGAAGTCAGGAGGAGGAGGGAGCAGGGATTCTATCTGCCGTGTTCTACACTAGCTCTGTAATAAGCCATGTAAGGCTTGCAATATCTTACTTGATGCCCAGACCAATTTCAGAGCTTTTAAGGAATGGAAACTCTGGGTAATTTAAGAGTGGGAGATTATACTGTACCTGAGGGTTGCTGTGAAGTGCCTCCAGGCTCTTGCCTTGACAGGTCTTTGTGATGGATGATGCTACAAGACAGAACTAGGAGATAGAAAATTTGGATCGCCCATAAGACAGATAACGAGCTGGAGGAATTAAAAATCTTTGGGATAACTTTTAAAATGCCATCTTTGAATTAGTTTAAAATTGATGGCCTATATTCTTGAGGAGATGCCTGGCCTAGCAGACAGCTTTTGATCTTCATTCTGCCCAATGCCATTGGTGCAAATTTTCTTCTTTCTCAAGGACAACTGAGTCAGGAAGAAACACAGATCACAGATCATCCTTAGTGGTCTTACCTGAATGATTCTGTGGCTCTTTATGGTCTGAGCCATACCGCTGCACTTGATGACAAATATAGATGCTGTACAGATGCTTGTAGATGCTGTGCTGCTCCAGAGGCTCTCTGACTTGACAAACCCAGTTTTAGTGATGCAACTTGCATGCAACTCCCGAGTAGTGCATGGGGAAGAGGACGGGTTGTAAGTCAGGAGAACCTGGCAGTGCTGGAATGGCTTATTTTTTAAAAACTCTTTTTTTTAACCAAACAGTGCAAAGAAAATTGCAGCTTACCTGAAAAGGCAGATTTGCTGTCAGTATTAGAGCTCCACCTTCAAAGCAGAACCAGCTACCAGGCTCTGTGAGGGACACTGCCAGCTTTGAAGCCCCTGCAGTCCTATGGAGCAGTCATGTAAGGTCTTGGGCATCACACCTGCTTTTTCCTACTTCCCTCCTACTCTGAATCAAACCTGAGGGCCCTTCAGTCTCTCTGAGCACCATGCTCATCCTCCAACAGAGGAAGCAATCATGCTACTGCTGCAAAAACCATAATGGTCTGCAGACACAACGATGGCAATATTTGCAAGGAAAAATAATATCCTTTAGTAGCTCAGTTGTTGTTGAAAATGGTAGATAAGTTTTGGGTGTAAAAATCCATATGTAATTTATTTTTACAACTATCTCACTCGGTATATAAACTACATCTATCACCTTCCTCAGCAAATCTTGACTTGCTCAAGAAATGGAAGTTGTGGAAGAATTTTCAGATTATATGTATTGTACCTCCTAAACATGCACGCTCATATGTATATAGGATCATAGAATCACAGAATCAGTAAGCTTGGAAGAGATCTCTAAGATCATCCAGTCCAATCACGAGCCCATCCCCATAGTACCCACTAACCTTGTCTCTCAGGGACACATCTCCATAGTTTTTGAACACCTCCAGGGATGGTGGGTCCACCACACAAGAATCACAAGAATCACAAGAATCACAAGAATCACAAGAATCACAAGGTTGGAAACGACCTATAAGATCATCCAGTCCAACCATCTCCTCATCACAATTGCCACCACTAGTACTAAACCATATCGCGCAGCACGTCATCCAGACGCGTCTTGAACACTGCCAGGGACGGTGACTCCACCACCTCCCTGGGCAGCCATTCCAGTGCCTGACCACTCTCTGAGAGAAGAAGTTCTTCCTTATGTCCAACCTGAACCTCCTCTGGTACAACTTGCGGCCATTGCCCCGTGTCCTGCTCGTTGCCTGGGAGAAGAGGCCAAATCCCTCTTCACCACAGCCTCCTTTCAGGAAGTTGTAGAGTGCAATGAGGTCTCCCCTGAGCCTCCTCTTCTCCAGACTAAACAATCCCAGCTCCCTCAGCCGCTCCTCATAAGGTCTGTGCTCCAGACCCCTCACCAGTTTTATTGCCCTTCTCTGAACACGCTCCAGGATCTCAACATCTTTCCTGTAGTGAGGGGCCCAAAACTGAACACAATACTCGAG
>NW_024962262.1:9778589-9801396 GCF_019238085.1 Lagopus leucura
TCTTGGCCACCTGAGCACACTGTCGGCTCATGTTCAGCCGAGCATCAACCAACACCCCCAGGTCCTTCTCTTCTTCACACTCATCCAGCCACTCATCCCCAAGCCTGTAATGCTGCATGGGGTTGTTATGGCCAAAATGGAGGACCCGACACTTGGCCTTGTTGAACCTCACCCCATTCACCTCAGCCCAGCGGTTCAGCCTGTCTAAATCCCTCTGAAGGGCCTCCCTACCCTCAGGCAGATCAACACCACCTCCCAGCTTGGTATCATCTGCAAACTTGCTGAGGGTACACTCAATCCCCTCATCCAGGTCATCAATAAAGATATTAAACAAGGTCGGCCCCAGTACCGACCCCTGGGGGACACCACTTGAAACGGGTCGCCAGCTGGACTTCACTCCATTCACCACGACCCACTGGGCACAGCCCTCTAGCCAGTTCCTTACCCAAAGAAGTGTATATCTGTTCAGACCACGGGCAGCCAGTTTCCCCAGAAGAAGCCTGTGAGGGACCGTGTCAAAGGCTTTGCTGAAGTCTAGGAAGACTACATCAACAGCCCTTCCCTCATCTATCAGACTGGTCACCCAGTTGTAGAAAGAGATGAGGTTGGTCAAGCACGACCCGCCTTTCACCACCTTCCTAGGAAGCCTGTTCCAATGCATTACCACTCTTTATAGTAACCTTTTTCTACTAAGCAACCTGAAATATAGATAAAATATATCAGGAGAGGTGTATGTAGTAGATACAGTATATATAATCTAACCTTACTTTTTATTTTTATTATTAAGTTTTAAATTGCTGCAGCCAGGGTCACAGACATGCTGGGAGAGTAAAGTGCTAAATAAAATAATAATAAAATAATAAAAAAATAATAATTCAATTAAAAAAAACTGTCTAAGCCACTCAATAGCAGCAGTAGTCCCCTGCTGTGTTTGCACTATATGTATACATACATAAATATGTATGTACATATATATGTATATATATGTAACCCTACTAACCCTAACCCTAACAATCCTCTGCTAAATCATGTCCCTGAGCACCACATCCAAACAGTTTTTAAACACATCCAGGGATGGTGACTCAACCACTTCCCTGGGCAGCCTATTCCAGTGCTTAACAACCCTTTCTGTAAAGAAGTGTTTCCCGATATCCAACCTAAACTTACCCTGGCACAACCTGAGACCCCTCGTCCTGTCACCTGTCACCAGTGAGAACAGACCAGCCCCGCTCTCACTGTAAGCACCTTTCAGATATTGGAAGAGAGCAATAAGGTTTTCCCCTCAGCCTCCTTTTCCCCAGACTGAACAGTCCCAGTTCCTTCAGTCTCTCCTCATAGGACATATTCTCCAAGCCCTTCACAAACCTTGTTGCCCTTCTTCGGACCTGCTCCAGCACCTCAATGTCCTTTCTGTACTGAGGTGCCCAAAACTGAACGCAGTACCTGAGGTGAGGCTTCACCAATGCTGAGTACAGAGCAGGATGACTTCCCTACTCCTGCTCACCACACCATTCCTGATACAAGCCAGGACACCACAGGCCTTCTTGGCCACCTGGGCACTGCTAGCTCATATTCAGCCAACTGTCCATCAGTACACCAAGGTCCCTTTCTATCATTAAGAGATTTTACGGCATCCTCACTTCTCACTGCTCTGCTTGTGTGAAATTTCATCTGGGGTAAGAAGGAACTAATATCCTCTTGACCTAAAATCTTTATCAGCAAAGAAACATTTGCGGCTTGATCTAAAAAATCTCGAAACCCATTAATTATTTCAAAAGGAAAAAAAAAATGCTTGGCATTACAAAATAGATGAGATGAAAGGCTGTGCCTTGCCAAGAGAGCTTGACATAAGCATATTACAGATAAGAGAAACAGTGGGAAAATTAAGAGATAGGAAACTCTGAGCTCCTTCTAAAAAGTTCTATTATGAGCGTACTTGTTAGCCCGTGGAAGGATTTGTTTTCCACTGCAATGTGGTTAGAGGTGAAGCCAAATAAACACAGCATTCAACGCTGAAGTAGAAAACAATAGCCTTTAATGAAAGTATGAATCAGTGAGACAGGCTGGAACCACAGCCTTCTTCTTAGACAAAGCTTTCCACAAGCCTATTCCAATTAAATGTGATTAACAATGTGGGTATCTGAAGAGCTGGGCAGATATTTGCCCTGGGACAGCAGTTTTAAGCCAGAGGTGCAGATCAGGCTCCAGTCAAGACTGGATTTGGAGATCTTTCCATACGGCATTGGGACAAGGGCCCCAATCTCCTGAGTGAGGGCGAATGGCAGAGCTGGAGGCATACCCTGAAGCGTAACAATTAAATGGCTGAGCAATCAGAATGCAAATGCTCCTGCTTTTCTAAATTTAGCATGGAAGTTATTAGGCTCTTGTACAGATAACCAAACACAGGCGGAGGGATGAAGGGTAAAATTGAAGCAGTATTGGCAGCGCAGTGGGGCAAATGGCATGGGGTTTGCTCACTGAGGTGACTGGATAAAGACCATTTTAATTGTGCGGCTGATTTAGTTGCCTAGCTTTCATTTTTAAGTGGGTGAAAGTAAGCCTGGAGCCCTGTGTTCAACCTTTATGCTATGTTTGCCCCCTGGCTCTACAAAGGAAGGGAATTAAGGGAACTGCTCTAGTGGTTGACAACCCTGCATAAGGCAGGGGGGTTGAAACTAGATGATCATTGTGGTCCTTTTCAGCCCAGGTCATTCTATGATTCTATGATTAAAGCAGAGGGAAATCTGCCTGCTGCTCTGCGTGGGGCCCTCTCAGCCTGGATGGGTCTCCCGGTGCCCAATGTGGGCAGCACCCAGGGCTTCCCTAGTGGGAAGTAGTGGTGATGGGCAAGCTGCTGTAAAGTTAAGTAAGTAAAGTTAATCATGTCATCAAGATGATTTTTTTCAACATTTGCCTTTATTTGACTCTGTTTTTGTTTTCTTTTCTTTTGGTTTTTCGTTTTTTTTTTTTTGTTTTTTTTTTTTTGCTTTTGATCTCTAAAGTTGAACAATCTAGGAAATAACCCGTGCTATGGATTTGCTTTAGGTTCAGCTGAAATCCATGATTTCTAAGAAAAGATTGCCTTCCACTTATTTAAAAGAATTACAAAACATGGAGAAGCTCTAATGCTCCCTTACTAAATATGGCTTTAAACTCAGCAAAGGGCACATCCCCCGCATGAGATAATTTCCACTTGTTATTCCTGTGGAAAATACGCAGATGTTTGGCTGTGCAGTGAGCCCAGAGAGGGACGAGGAAGGGGCAGCTGAAGGAGGAGCATCCAGCAGAGGACACTGAATGAGACAAGAGCCTGTGGGGAGAAAATAAATTGGGTGATGATGTTATTAAAGATTGCAGGCACGATGCACATGGGGAAAGGACAGATTTAGGGTAACACAGATAGCATTAGTCCTGACATTTCCTAGGCTTTTGTCTCCTTACGTTAGCAGACTTAATAAGGTTTTTAATGTGAATGTGCATGTAAAGTAATGCTTTTTGGCAGTGTCCCTTTAGCCTACTAATCCTGTTCATAACTCGTAATACCTTAACACACAATATTTCTCAAAGGAAACAGCTGTTGGGCAAAGTGAACCTGAAGACATAACTGAGGAGCACATAGAACTCCAAGACGGCTTTTGTTGTTACAGCAAAAGGAGATAGATAGATATCAGTGCCAACAGACGAGGGCTTCTTCTTTGGATCTTATTTCCTATTTGCAGTTTCCCTTACAGCTATGTCTGATTGTGCTCACAGAATATGTGCGTAATACGAGTGGAAAGAACTGTTCACAGGAATTTTCACAAACCCAGAATAAAAGTATCCTTCCAGGTTTGTCAGTTGCGCATTTTTGTTACTTCTGCAATCCGCTCTTCCTTTTGTTCCTTCTTTGGTTTCAATTTCCCCCCCTCCTTTGCCCTGCCCCCATGCAGACACACATGCAGGTACACAGGACTGTGTCCTCTCTCACAAACAGCTTTCCTGAAAGATGCCTCTTGTTTGCAAATAAAGATAGGAATTTCAGTTACAAAAGGAAGTACTGAGCAAGTGACTCCCAGTACTGAACTTTCCTCTCTACATTTCCTCTACTCACTCAGTTTTTTCTACTGCTTCTATAGTTCTGATGAGTTTTTATGTGCTTAAAATATTTCTCCAGAGTATTTTCCCAGATTCTGATGAGTAGAGTTGTTCCACAGTTCTTTCTCCTCCTCACCATCTTATTACTTTATCAGTCAAGATTTTATGAGTAGTCCTATCTTGCTAAAATTTGCAAATCCAATCCCTTTTAATTTAGAGGGGAATGATTTGATATTAGTGTCTGTTGGGTTCAGTTAAAATAAATCAAAACACACTCTGTGTAGCTGAAATTGTCTTGAACGCAGAAAGACAGTTGCACTGTAAATCTGTGGGGGTGGAGGTGATGAATTATGCTGTGAAGGAAAATGAAAACCAGATGGCACTTGCCAAACATCAACACAGTGCAATTATGCACAGTGGAGGCATAACCATGTAGCACGTACGCAAACCTGTTATCTACATCTTCACCAGACTGCTGAGAAGAGCACGGCTCCAGTTCTGCTGAAGATTAGAGGGAATTAGGGCTAGAGGGAATGGCCTCAAGTTGCACTAGGGGAGATTCACATGGGATGTTAGGAAAAATTTCTTCTCTCAAAAGGTGGTTAGATGCTGGCATGGGCTGCCCAGGGAGGTGGTGGAGTCACCATCCCTGGAGGGATTCAAGAAACATTTAGATGCTGTACTAAGGGGAAATATTGGTGGTAGGTGGGTGGCTGGACCCACCCTCCTGATCTTGGAGGCCTTTTCCAACCTTAGTGATTCTATGATTCTAAGGGCCTGGTGACCCTGGAGCAGCAGCTTTGGGCTGAAGAAGGCTGGGGGGGAGATGAGACAGTGGATGGGCACTTTGCTAGGAGCTCCCTGGCACCAATGGCTTTCCTCATGTAAGAATCCAGCCTCAGTGTAGGAGGAATCCAGAACTGACACACAAGACAAAACTGATGAGAAAGATTAAAATTCTGACTGCACTGCAGTCAGTAGTAAAATAGTCACGGAGAGCTACAGCTACAGGAGGACTTCCCCCTGCGCAAACACATTACATTTTTGTAGTTGTCATGACCCCACTCACAGGGACTGCAGCAATCACAAGCAGGCACAACCCAGACTTGCAAGGCTAGCATCAGAGCTGAGCTGGTTCCGCTGCCCTGCAGCATTCACAGTTTACAAGCTGAGGATGGGAGCTTTAAGTGAGCAGAAGCTTATGTGTAGTGAATTACTGCTCATGAACTGTTGTTGCTCGAATTTCCTTTGCAACTTTAAAGTAGATTTTCCAATCACCAGATGAGTCATCCTCCTAATCCTCTTTATTTTGCCAACAGACAAGTGAAAAGACCCAGCTGATATAAAGCTTGGCATATTGCCATTTTATGATTCAATTTGCTATCATAATTGTTTGTTGTTCTGCTTTGTTTCTGCAAAATTGATGGATTATAATAATTATTTTGCATGCTGTATTTCTCTCTCAGTCCTTGGATCTGGAAAGGCATTTGGACCAGGTTTTTTCAAAAGTGAACCACAGTGGGGGCATGCCATTTTTGTTTAGAGATATCTAGGATAATCTTTATTATCAACATATGCTGTTAGCAACATTAAAGAAGAAAATCAATTCCCAAGAAAGACTTTCTGGGCAGTTTCCCATCAGCTGAAAGCCATGGCACCGCAGAGTTAAACCCTAATCATCTCCACATGACAGTTCCTGCTGGGTTTGTACCAGCTCAAATGTCTTGCAAGATGGTCATATGAGTGCTTTATGACTGAATGAAGTAATTTGTAGAAGACAGTTCCCCTCTGGCAGGAATTTGCCATCCCACAGCTGCGATGTGGTAACCAACAGTATGTCTGGTGCAAAAGAAGATACTTCTGCAAGAGAAAGCCCAGCCCATTGTGTCCATACACATTTGTAGGGATTCTGCCATGAAAAAGTTCTGTGCATTCACACTGCAAAACTGACTTTTGCTTCAGCATGGGTTGCAACACAGCAAACACTTCCATGGTGAGAGCTTCCAGGTCAGCCCTCTCATCTACCACACGCCTGTCATACCCCAAGGCTGGCTCTGAAGCTCCTAGCAACATGAACCCATGAGGGGGTGTTTTATTCACACCTGTGTGTGGCACGAGGCCATCTGCCCATACAGCAATAGTCAGAGATTTCTGGGGTAGGGTTCAGCTTACCTACGGTGCCTCTTGGGAGCAGTTGCTGGAAAAAAACAAAACTCCCTCAGTAGCGTGCACAAGCTTTGTCTTTCTGTCTTGAAAAGCACTTAGTGGAACAGCCAGCCAGCAAACAAACAAAACTTTCAGCAGAAAAGAGTTAGGGTCCAGCGCTCAGACTCACTCCCACCTCACATGGTTAGCAGTACAGGCACACCAAGACTCATCACTTTATTTCAGCCAAAGCTAAAAAGTGTCACCAAAGGGTAGAAAAAGAGTGACACAAATTATGTCGAACACTGCACACACTCATGCCCTGCCAGGAAGCAGACATTCCCAGCAGATACTGTTAGTTTAATCCAGAAAAAAAAAAAAAAAAAGGGGGAAAAAAAAACAAAGTTTGGCAGGGAAGAAGGAATCTTCTGTCTCTCAAGTCAAAGTAACTCCTGGGACGTCTCATAGTGAGCACAGCACATTCCTCACCTCCTGCTCAAGGTACCATCCAAAATTATGGTTTCATCTTATGCAAAGCAGCCTCATTTTTTTTTTTGGCAGAATACTTAAAAATGAAAACTGCAGCTCAATCATGAAATTTCCTCTCTTTTTAATAGGATTTTCTGCCTGGCTAATAAATAAATTGTCTTTTAAATGAAAGCTGTCCCAACTCTGTTCTCCTACTGGATCCCAGCCCGGCTAAGAGGGGAGGAAACTCTGGAGAAGCTCTGCTCTTGCTGACAGTGATCAATGCCATTGAGTGACATGCAACAAAAATACCATTATTTATTTATTGACGTAATTAATTCTGTTGCATTGCTGCTTACTCTCTCTTCCTATGGGTTTGAAACAAATGTTACAACTTAGCTTTACTTTTTCTTTTTTTCTAAGTACATTTGCAGTCTTATTCTGTTGTTGTCATTGCTTCCTGTTTTCCTGCCCTGGGAAGGGCATCATCCTCCTGCTTTATCTGTCTCAAGGTTAGTTCCTGTAGTCTCTTTTCCCAAGGGATAGGTGAAAGGACTGAAAAAATGTGCTCAACAGTGAATGAAGGGAGGATGGGTGCAAATCTGAGCAGGGTAAAATGCTGACTTAACCAGTACCATTTTCAACAGCCAAAGCACTTGCTCAGCTGCCTTGCTGGTCATGATCTCTGCAGATAATTATGTTCTGTACAGACACAAGCTCCTCAGAACAAGTACACAGTTTTATTTAGCTGTGAGACAACCAGTGGCACTTCTGAACACAGACAGTATTTCACTTCTGGCAGTCTTGTGCGATGTTAACATGAAAATGCAGCACTGATTTGGTTTGTTTGTTCTCTGTACAGAGATTGATGCTAAATTTCCCCCTGCAAATCCAACAAGATCTTTGTGGTTTAAGATAATTGCATGGCTTAGCATAGCCGTAAAACTGCAGTTGATTTTGGCACCCAGACCCAGTCTTTGATGTGCCTCAGGTTCATCTCTTGAAATTGAGTACCAGTTCCTTCAATAACCCATAAGTTATTTATTTATTTATTTATTTAAACATAAAACAATCAAGATAGGTTCCGAAGGCTCTAGGGGGCTGCCATAATAAATTATGCAAAAATACAACTAACTTAACTTCAGCAGTTCACTCAGCCAGCTATCTACCCCTGCTGTCACCTGGAAAGTATGTTTCTATCACCTCTGAAAAGCCTCTCACATAAATGTTTTTTCCTGTCTGCTTGGAAAGTCAGCAAATTTAATGTCTGCAAATGGAAAAGAAGAACAATTTCTAGAGCCATCACACTGAGCAATTTGCAGAGCCATTCCTTTCCAAGCTCTCCCTATGCTTTTCCCAATTTCTAGGTCCCAGAGCTTTGGAAGAGAAAATATTTCTTTGTGTATAAGGCCCGGACCATAGAGAATGTTACTGTGCACACAGATACTGAGAGTGTGGGAGGAAAGAACACGCTTCATCCTGATTAATGACCGCTGAGCATAAGTGAAGCTGTAAGATGAAACTACAGATGTATTCTGTCTGCTTTCCCAGGCAAAAACCATGAACTTCAAGCAGACTCCTAGGCGCTAAACACAGCTCCTGAGACACCAGTATTGTATACTTCCAAATACTGTGCCTGGATTTCAGCTTATTTCTGCTTAAGACATGTTACAAGCATCCAGATCTGAGCTAACCATCATATGAATCTCAGTGTCAATATCTGTACCTAAGAGGGAAGGCTGTATATGCCTAAATAGACAGATCAGGAAAACTGGCTGCAACTGATGCTAGCAAAGGAAGAAGCTATAAATAAGGCAAGCTTAAAAATACAGTGAAATTACTGTAACTAGGACTTCCTCTGTATAAGCTTCAGACCCCTCCTTAGCCTCCCTAAAGCCTGGTTCCCTGGGATCTCCTGAATAGCTCCCAGAATCTTACTTTCTCCACTTGCTAGTGTTCCGGCACAACAACCAACTGGCACACAGCAGCATACACATATTATAACATAGTTCTATGCACCAAAGCACATGGCCAGATTGTCTGCCTATTGGCACTGCTCTTTGGCCTGTAATTAACGCTGTGCTCATGAATTGGGTTAAAGCATGGTCAGGGTAGATCTGGGTTAAAATGCCTCTAAGTTCTCCTTGCAATCAGTACAATTCAGATAGTTTCACACAATGCTTTCTGCAATCAGTGGAGAGCATGAGGCCATGCCCCACTGAGGATGCTGCCACCCAACAAAGCCCTTGACAAAGGGCCTCAGGCTTTACGGCTGATTCTAAGCTTGTTGCCCACCTGCAACTTTGGTCACTACAGTGCCTGTGTCTTGGGGTGGCAAGCATCAGTTCCAGCACTAGATGGAAATAAAGTACCCTTCTGAAACCTGGTTCGTAAACCCTTAAAATAGAAGGGTAAAAGCAATGACACTGAATGGAGGCTAGACTTCAGCTAGATCCCAAAGTCCTATTTTTCTGGATCTGACCTTTAGATTTCACAGTATTAAGCAAAGCCAAGTACACTTTCCAAAATAAGGATTTATATGTTTTTTTTTTAAATCCTTCTCTGCAGGCTTCAGCCAAAGCCATGTACCAAATGGGAAAACTGCAGGGTTCTGCCCTTCAGTGTTTCTGTGAATAAACAGCTTCACAGATTGTTAAACACCCTGAGCCCAATATTGCTTATTTTTTCAAGGTGGAAGCTCACGTCTACATGCTGAATGTTTCAGTAAAGTTAGGCTTAAGATGCTTTTCTTCTCAGAGGACAGCAGCTCCATCTTTCCCACAGGTGAATGCAATTTAGATAAGTTGGTAGCTAAAGCAGACAAAGCAGCTGTAGGTCTAATTAAACATTTGCCTAACCACCTAAAGAGACAGTGATATATCTTCATAGCATCTGGCAGTTTAACCATTTGCTAGTCATCCTGTAATTAGTGTGCTGGTAAATTGAATAGAAGACTGTCCTAATGTAGTGGCAGATGGTCCTTCTGACAATGGGAATGACAATTCCTGTCGTGTTTGCTTCAAGGGTAGCAGAATAGTCAGAAAGATCCCTTGTCAAGCACAACTCTGATGAAGTAAGAGGGTGTGTTCACTGTCCTCTGAAAGCAATAGCTTTGAATGTTGCTGTATGGAATAACCATGATTCACATACTTCCCCTGAAGAGTACATTTCTCTCATGGTATAAAGCCAGTAGCCTTCCTGTGTTTGCAGAAGAGCTTTGAATAAATCAGTGTTAGCACCCTCAGGTCCTGTGGGACAGGAGGAGGTGAAGGACATAAAAGCAGTGGTAAAAGAGGTTTGTTCCCCAGAGAGACCTGGGAGTTTACCCCTGAAAGTGTCTGGAACTTCTGATCGGTTCAAACGTTACACAAGCAATACTTTGCTGTGGCTCTGTTCATTAGAGAAATTAACTTTGACTAGGCAACTAGTGAAATGGCAAGACCTCTAAAGTGAAGAATATCCACCGAGGAGAAAATTAGAGACTGAGAAGTTGTTGTTGATAAATGAAGATGATCATTATGTGGCCAGTGGAGAATTTCAATAAACTTCAGTATCATTCTGGAATTTAAAATAGAATCTAGTAGTGGTAGTCAGACTATAGCAATCGTGTTATCAAAGAATGTCTTCCAGCTAAGAACCTCTGGGAGAAGATACTGTGTATGACCAATAAATCTCAATGATTCTTTCATTTTGAAGCTGGATGCAACCTGGTAAGCCAAGACTTTTTCATGACAGGTATCGATCAAGTTCCAGCTAAGCTCCAACTAACATTTCAAACATTAAAACCTACTGGCTGGTTTTTATTCAGTCTGTCTCTGTACAATCCCTTTACCTTAAATAATAAAATTCTGATAGATCCATCCATCCATACTGTCAAAAAGTCAGTGTAGGAACTCATTATAGCAGGCTGTTACCTTATCAGCATGAACAACACATTTCTTACTAATATCCTGAATCTTGCTCTATAGAGAAAAAATCCTGCTCTTAGGGTAAGGCTCTTTCAAAATGCACCCAGGCTGATGGATATCTTCAGCTCCTTTATGGGCTCCTTCAGTGATCCTGATCAAAAGACCACTGTATGTAAACATCAGTGATCCACATAACGGTGAACCTGAGCAGGCCTGTGCCGTGCTGTGGGATGAACTCAGCCAGGAGGTGGTAACAGGAGCCTGCAAGCAGCTCCCACACAGAACTGGCGATCAAACCACCTGCATGGCCTTGCCTTTATCTGAAAGTGCCAGGAGTTCTCATGAGAACATCTGTTCTGTTGGGTAGAAGAAATAAAGAATAGAGCTGTTTACTTGTAAGAAATTCTATAAGAGCTCAAGTGAGCACAATTGGGTAACTCTTCCTGCTGACATGTCTGCACAGCATGCTACACATGGATGGGAGACCTGCTCAACGCTGCACAACTCGGGACTCCTAGCATCCAAAGGGACGTAAGATAAACAATACTATTCTCTTTCTTTATGCTCTTAGCTCTAATAAGTAGTACAGAGCCCCTGGCTCTGTAGGACACCGGGACAGAGGTGATCCTAATTCATGGAAATCCACTCCTCTTTCTGAAGTGAACTAATTCTTAACTGCTGAAATGACTGAACCAGTAATAGTTAACACATTTGGGAGTGCGGAAGGGGGGGGGGAAGGGGGGGGGAAGGAGGGCAACATGGAAGAATGAAACTGGAGGAGTCTATCAGGAAAGCTGATGTTCAGATTGGACATCAGTTCACTGAGAGGGTGATCAAGCACTGGGACAGCTTACCCGGAGCAGTGGTCATGGCACCAAGACAATTGATGTTAGGGAAGTGTTTGGACAGCACTTTTAGATATGCAGTTTAACTGTTAAATTGCCCTACACAGAGTCAGAAGTTGGTCTCAACAATCTTTCTGTGTTGTGGTTTGACCCGGAAGGCAGCTCCGCACCACACAGCCCTTTGTTCTATTGCCTTGCCTCTCCCTGCCCCTCCCAAACAGGACAAGGGAGAGAATCAGGAAAAAAAAAAATCTCATGGATGGAGATAAAGACAGTTGAATAGGACAGAAAAGGATGGGTATTATAATTAAACGGTGCACAATGGAATTGCTTGCCACCCACTGACAGATGCCCAGCCAGTTTATGAGCAGCAGTGTACCCCCCCCTGCTAACTCCCTCAGTTTTATTGCTCAGTATGACTCCACATGGTACAGGACATCATTTTGGCCAGTTTAGATAAACTGTCCTGGTTCTGCTCTGCACCAACCCCTCATGCCTCCCCAGCTCCTTACTGGCAGGGCAGCACCAGAAGACTAAATGTCCTTGGCTCCGTAAGCATTGCTCTGCAACAACTAAAGCAGCAGCACAATATCATCTTCTTCGTAAATCCTGAAAGAGCACCAGACCAGCTACTAGAAAGAAAGTTAGCTTCATCCCAGCCACAGGATGGAGTTAACACCATGACACAGAGTCCCTCCAGCTCAGGACCTTCTATGATTCTATGTTCTGCCCTGAAAGCCTGGGTTTGTGAAACATGCTCACAGTATGAAAGGGTAGGGAGCTCCAAAGTTGTCCCATTACTGTACAGGTCATGGTCTGTCAGCCAGAGACTTTTAAAATACCCTCTCGCCTTTGCATTCACCAGAACTCTGCACTGACCAGTAGGTAAGAGTTTCAGTTTAGGGCCACTGCCCTAAACTGTCATGTCTTGTGACATGACTCTGTCTGCACTGCAGCCTCTCCTGGAGCTTTATCCGAGTGGAGGCATCAGCCAACCCTGGGGGATATGGAGCAGGCCACTCAGCTGGAGCTGCAGCCTTTACTCTCAGATGCATGCCTGCCATTCTGCCTTAAGGGTCAGGTAGATTGAGTGCCTTTGACCAATGTAGATGAAGGGGTGTTTGGTTACTGGGTTATGTGCACTTTGAACTTCCCTACTTGCCTGCTTGCCTACTAGCCAGTGGAATAGCCTTCTTCAGAGAGATGCCCTTCCTTCACGCCCTGTCCTGGCCACAGCACTTCAAAGTGCTGCCTCTATTATGTGGGGAATGGCCACCATTTCTCCTGACCCTGCCTATGACTCTTCTGCCACTCTCTGATAGTACCTGGCTCTTGAAGGATCTATGTGCTCCCTTCCCTATAGTCTTCCTTGATGAAGAACCCCAACATATACTGTGATCACAGAATCATAGAATGGCTTGGGTTGGAAGGGATCCCAAGAATCGTCAAGTTACAACCCCCCTGCCACAGGTGGGGCCACCAACCTCCAGATCTGGTACTAGACCAGGCTGCCCAGAGCTCCATCCAATCTGGTCTGAAACACCCCCAGGGACAGAGCATCCACAACCTCGTTACCACCCTCCACCTGGACATACAACCATTAATCACCACTCTTTGTCTGCAGCCTTTCAACTAATTCCTTATCCACAGGGTGGTCCACCCATCAAATCCACAACTCTCCAATTTGGAGATAAGGATGTGGTGGGGGACCATGTCAAAGGCTTTGCACAAGTCCAGGTAAATGACATCAGTCACCTTCCCTTTCTCCACTAAGGCCATCACCCCATCATAGAAGGCCACCAGATTGGTTAGGCATGACCTTCCCCTGGTGAAGCTGTGCTGGCTATTTTAGATCACACGCTCATCCTGATCAAGCATGTAATCTAGGAGGATCTGCTCCTGGATCTTCCCAGGCACAGAGATGAGACTCACCAGCCTGTAGTTCTCTGGGTCCTCCTTGCTCCTTTTCTTATAAATGGGAGTGACATGACTCTTCCTCCTGTCATCCGGGACCCCACCTGACAGCCGCAGCTTTTCAAGCATGATGGAGAGCGGCTCGGCAACCACCCCAGCCAGTTCCCTCAGAACCCTGGGATGCATGTCACCTGGTCCCATAGACTTGTACGCATTCAATCTCATGAGAGTCTCAGACCTCCTCTGTCCTTACAGAGGGGGTAGGGATTTACTTCCCCAGTCCTTACCTAGAGGTTTAGGGACGCAGGGTTCAGACACATGAGAAATATTAGAATCCTGGCTGCCAGAGAAGACTGAGGCAAAGAATTGATCCAGTGCATCAGCCTTCTCCTCATCTGTTGAAGCCAGTTCTTTTGCATTTATCAAAGGAGGTTAACTTGCTTTTGTCTGTCTCAACATTCTGTAGAATACCTTCATGTTGTTTTTAACTTCCCTCTCCAAGTTCAGATCTGCCTGCACCTTGGCTTTCCTGATCCCATGTCTGCAAGTCCACACGGCATCCCTGTATTCTTCCCAGGTGACACACCCTTGTTTTCCAGAGCTTGTATGCACCTTTCTTTGCCCTCAGTTTGCCCACCAGGTTCTTGCTGAGCCATGCTGGTTTCCTGCCTCCTCTGCCTGCTTTCTTATTCAGATGGACAGAGAGCTCTTGTGATCTTAGAAAGGCATCCTTGAAGAGCAGCCAGCTTTCCTCAACATCTTTATCTTAAAGGACAGCATCCCAGAGATCTCAGCTAACAATCCATTGAACAGCCTAAAGTTCACTCTTCTGAAGTTCAGGGTCCTGACCCCACTCTTTGCCAGGCCCACATTCCTCGAGATCATGAACTTGACCAGGGCATGTTCACCTGCAGCCCAGGCTGCCTCCAATCTTAATGCCTTTAATGATCTCCTCCGCATTGTTAAGCAGCAAGTCCAGCAACGCTTCACTTCTGGCCGGTCTGTCAAATACCTGAACCAGAAAGTTTTCATAAATGGATTCCAGGAGTCTCCCAGATCTCTTGCAGTTCTCTGTGTGGTTTTTCCAACAGATATCCAAATGGTTGAAGCCCCCCATGAAGATGAAAGCCTGTGAGCACAGAGCTCATTCAGTAAGCCCTGCTAGCTCCTGTGCTAGGATTTGTTGCCCCCTTTGAGGTAGGTGGGTTCCATGCATGGACAACAGGCCATGGGCTGAGTAAAATGCCCCATGATTAGTACTCAAAGTTTCCTCCTCGACACCAGCCTCTGAGCCAATTATTCATTACTTGAGCTTTCTATGTCCCTCATATTCATCCACGCCGATCTTCTTCCATTCTGGCTCATTTTGCGGCTCAAGGGAACAGCCAGCCCCTGCGCCTTCAAGAATTCCTTCTTGAAGAGCAACCAGCCATCTTGGACCCTTTCTAAGAAAGAATTCCAAGGGACTCCCCCTACTAACAATTCTAAGTCTGCCCTCCAGAAGTCCAAGGTAGCAGTTTTGCTGTTCCCTTCTGGCTCCACCAAGAATTGAGAACTCTACCATTTCATGGTCACTTTGTCCAAGACAGCCTCCAACCTCCACATCCCCCACCAGACCTTCTCTGTTTGTGAACAGCAGGTCTAGCGGGGCAGCTCCTCTCATAGGCTCTCTCACCAGCTGCATCAGGAAGTTATCTTCCGTATACTCCAGAAACCTCCTAGACTGCTTCTTCTGTGCTATGCTGTATTACCAGCATATGTTGGGAAGTTGAAGTCCCCCATGAGGACAAGGGTTGGCGATCGTGCAGCTTTTGCGAGCTGCTTGTAGAACACCTCATCTGTCTCTTCATCCTGGTTTGGTAGTCTATAACAGACACCCACCAGGATGTCTGCCTTGTCAGCCTCTCCCTGATCTTTACCCATAGGAATTCAACCTTATCATCTCCAACCATAAGTTCAGTAACATCAAAGCCCTCTCTAACACAAGGAGCCACACTGCCACCCCTCCTTCCTTGCCCATCCTTCCTGAAGAGTTTGTAGCCATCCATTGCAGCGCTCCAGTCATGGAAGAAGTCCCACCATGTTTCCATAATGGCAACTAGGTCATAGATTGTCTGCTGCATGGTGCCTTCCAACTCTACTTGTTTCTAGCCTATGCTGCGTGCATTGGTGTAGATGGGCTTCAGCTGAGCCCTTCGCCTCACCCCTGATCCCATTACTGCTCCCCCAGGCTCATCTCTAGCAGGCCTGGTTTCATCCCCTTCCCCCTTCATATCTACAAGTTCCTCTCTACAAGTTCTGCCAGCTCCTGGGCAAGGATCCTTTTCCCCCTTTGGGACAGCTGATACCCATCGGCAGACCTGAGGCCAGGTACTGAGTAGACTGCCCCATGATCAAAGAACCCAAAATTCTTGTGTTTGCACCAGCCTCTCAGCCATGTGTTTATAAGATGGGATTTCCTGGTCTTCTCAGTGTCCTTCCCTGCCACCATAGGAACACAGGCAAATACTACTTGTATGCCTGCTTTATAAACTAACCTTCCCAGTCCACTAAAATCAATTTATATAGTCCTTAGGCTTCTGTCAGTGACTTCATCACTACCAGCCTGAACTATCAATAAAGGATAATAATCAGAGGATCAGATCAGACTAGGAAGTTTTCTAGAGATACCCTGACCTAAGCCCCAGGGAGGCAGCACAGCTCCCTATGGGTAGCTGTTCCTCTCAGAAGGGAGTCACCTATGACTATCACCCTCCTTTCTTTACTGGTGGAGGCAGTCTTCAAGCGTGGAGCTGACTCCCTCTCCTTAGAAAAGCTTGGAGGCAGTTCTCATCCTCACTCACCTCTCCCTCCAGTTTTAGGACTTCAATTCTATTACACAGAGGTACCTGGGGAACTGACGTAGGTCGGGATGGGCATTGCCTGCATCTCCAAGCTGGGCCCTGCTGCCATTCTGTCAGCGGTTTATGGGCTGGTTCGGCCCGGTTCCATGACCAGCAGGGCAGAGGGATCTGTGGATCCGTGCCTCCAGGAAAGGGGAAACAGGGGACCCCAAAATACTTGAAAACAACAGCAATAATCTGAGGTGGAACAAATGATTTACTAAATATAGTATTAGCAAAGCACAATGAGAGAGAGAGAGTCTGTCTGGATGGTAGGTAGACCTCACCACAATGCTGAGGTGAGATGTGCAGTCCAGTTGAGAGACTGAAGAAAAGCAGACAGCAAAGTGCAGATGGCGAGGCGCAGACGGCGAAGAAGGAGGATCAGGTGACCTTGCACAGAGTTATATCTCCTTGCTGACTGCAAAGCTACCTGGGGAAATGTATTTCTCCATTGGCCAACAACTGGGCAAAAGTCACCCCCCCCCCCCCCCCCCCCCCAGCGCATTACATGATGTTATGGTGTGGAATACTGATGACCAAAAATCATAAAACCATGACATTCCACCCCTCATTCTACATCACTACATCATACGTAACACATGGGATTACAGACTGCACTCCCTCAACATCAAATTCCCTTGTGGTACACACTGAACATCCCTGTTTTTCTGCATCATCCACCAGGTGGACCCAGGTCCCTGGGCAAAAACAGTTCCGCGAAGAGATTTGCCCTTCCCAGAAGCTGGAAAAACCCAAACTGCTTTTCCTAACATGTTCTTTACATGTACTACAGGGACCTTATCTCCCTTTACAATATGTAGGGAGCTGGATTGGGTAGGACCGTCTCGACTGATTGATCCTCTGGTGTTGACCAGTCAGGTGGCTTCTGCCAAATACTTCTCCCAGTGCTTAAATGTTCCGCCACCCAGTGCTTTTAACATGGTTTTTAATAACCCGTTGTAGCGTTCAATCCTACCAGAGGCTGGTGCATGATAGGGGATATGATAAATCCACTCGATGCCATGTTCTCTGGCCCAAGTATCCACAAGAGAATTTTTAAAATGAGTCCCATTATCTGACTCAATTCTTTCCGGGGTGCCATGTCGCCACAGGATTTGCCTCTCCAGACCTAATATGGTGTTTCGGGCGGTAGCATGGGGTACTGCATATGTTTCAAGCCACCCGGTTGTTGCCTCCACCATGGTGAGCACATAATGCTTACCATTGCGAGATCGTGACAAGGTGGTATAATCAACCTGCCATGTCTCCCCATATTTGTACTTTTGCCATCGCCCTTCCCCCCAAGAGAGGTTTCATCCTCTTAGCTTGTTTAATTGTGGCGCATGTGTCACAGTCATGAATGATTTGCACAATAGCATCCATACTTAAATCCACCCCTTGGTCTCTAGCCCACTTATATGTTGCATCTCTCCATTGACGGCCTGAGGTCTCATGGGCCCACCAAGCTAAAAATAACTCACCATTGTTCTGCCAATCTAGGTCTATTTGAGCCACCTCAATTCCGGCAGCTTGGTTTACTTGATGGTTATTTCGCTGATCTTCTGTAGCTCTACTCTTGGGCACATGAGCATCTACGTGACGCACCTTTATAATCACATTTTTTGTTCAGGTAGCAATATCCTTCCATAGGTCAGCAGCCCTTCTTTGCCAATTATTTTGCTCCCACTGCTGTAACCATCCCCATAAGGCATTTGCTACCATCCATGAGTCAGTGTAAAGATAGAGCACTGGCCACCTCTCCCGTTCAGCGACATCTAAGGCCAGTTGGACAGCATTTACCTCTGCAAATTGGCTCGATTCTCCTTTCCCTTCAGTGGCCTCTGCAACTTGTCATATGGGGGTCCACACAGCAGATTTCCATCTGCGATGCTTCCCCACAGTACAACACGATCCATCTGTGAACAGGGCATATTTCTTTTCGTTCTCTGGTAGTTCATTGTATGGTGGGGCTTCTTTAGCACGAGATACCTCTTCTGCTGGTGGTGTTCCAAACTTTTTACCTTCAGGCCAGTCCATGATGACTTCCTGGATGGCTGAGGTTCCCCATCCATGCTCGTTGTGTAATCAACGCAACCCACTTACTCCAAGAGGCATCAGTAGCAGGATGGGTGGAAGGAGCCTTTCCCTTGAACATCCAGTTCAGCACTGGCAGTCGAGGTGCCAGAAGGAGCTGTGTTTCAGTACCGACTACTTCAGAAGCAGCCCGAACCCCCTCATACGCAGCTAAGATCTCCTTCTCAGTTGGAGTGTAGCCCTCCTCTGACCCCCTGTAGGCTCGACTCCAGAATCCCAGCGGTCAGCCTCGGGTCTCTTCTGAGGCTCTTTGCCACAAACTCCAAGTGGGACCTTTCTCTCCAGCAGCAGTATAGAGGATGTTCTTCACATCCTGTTCCATCCGTACTGGCCCCAGGGCCACAGAACGGGCTATCTCCTGTTTAATCTGCTCAAAAGCCTGCTGCTGCTCAGGACCCCACACAAAATCATTCTTCTTCCGTGTCACCTGATAAAGTGGGCTTACAATGAGGCTGTAGTTTGGAACATGCATTCTCCAAAAACCCACTATGCCCAGAAACGATTGTGTCTCTTTCTTATTAGTGGGCGGAGACATGGCAGTGATTTTGTCAATCACATCTGTCGGGATGTGACGACGGCCATCTTGCCACTTTATACCTAGGAACTGAATTTCCTGGGCAGGTCCTTTCACTTTGCTTCGCTTAATAGCGAAACCAGCACGGAGAAGGATCTGGATTATTTGATCTCCTTTCTCAAAAACTTCCTTTGCTGTGTTGCCCCACACAGTGATGTCATCAATGTACTGTAAGTGCTCAGGAGCACCTCCCTGTTCCAGTGCAGCTTGGATCAACCCATGACAAATGGTTGGACTATGTTTCCACCCCTGGGGCAAATGATTCCAGGTATACTGAATGCCCCTCCAGGTGAAAGTAAACTGTGGTCTAGATTCTTTGGCCAAAGGAATGGAGAAAAAGGCGTTAGCAATGTCAGTGGTGGCATACCACTTAGCTGCTTTTGACTCCAGTTCGTATTGGAGTTCTAACATATCTGGCACAGCAGCACTCAGTGGGGTTGACTTCATTCAGGCCACGGTAGTCCACCGTCAGCCTCCATTCTCCACTGGCTTTACGCACTGGCCATATGGGACTGTTAAAAGGTGAGTGAGTTTTGCTGATCACTCCCTGATTCTCTAGTTGACGAATTAACTTCTGAATGGGGAGCAAGGAATCCCTGTTGGTGCGGTACTGCCGCCTGTGCACCATTTTTGTGGCTATTGGTACCTGTTGCTCATCCACTCGTAGCAACCCCACAACAGACGGATCTTCTGATAGGCAAGGCAAAACAGATAACTGCTTAACACCTTCTGTGTCTACAGCAGCTATTCCAAAGGCCCATCGATACCCTTTGGGATCCTTAAAATATCCCCTTCTGAGGTAATCAATATCAAGTATACATGGAGCCCCTAGGCCAGTCACAATAGGGTGCCTTTGCCAGTCTTTACCAGTGAAGCTGATTTCGGCCTCCAACATAGTCAGCTCTTGGGAACCCCCAGTAACCCCATGAATATAAATTGATTTTGTCCCTTGGTGACTCGAGGGCATTAGAGTGCACTGTGCACCAGTATCCACCAGGGCCTAATATTTCCATGATTCTGATGTGCCAGGCCATCTAATCCACACAGTCCAATAAACTCTATTATCCCTTTCCCCCCCCTGGCTGGGGGCAGGGCCCCTCTATTTGTTACCTCTGTTGTCTGCAGCAACTGGAGCAATCACCTTCTTGGAGAAGTTCACCTTGGTGGTTGATTTGTCTTGTAATTCTTTTACCTGTGCTTGAAGTGCTGGAGTAGGTTGCTTATGCCACTTCTTCATATCTTCTCCATGGTCACGTAGGTAATGCCACAAAGCGAAACGTGACATTTGTCTTACTGTTGTCACTTGTTTGAGCAGGAGGACGTCTTCTTTTGATAGCTGAGACATTGGATGACACCGGCTGGGAGGAAACCAAGTTGATCAGCCCCTCAAGTAGGCTGTTTTAGGAATTCTGTTCCTCATTGGATGTACCTGTTATCACCATGGATTCATCAGCATCAGGCAAAATTGATAGTTTGTCTATGATATTTTCTTGTTTGTTCTCCATTCTATCCAGCTTTTCAGCTATTTTTCCAATGGCTGAAACACAAGCTCGTAGAGGGCTTAAACGTAACTCAAAGTCTTGAAATTTATTAACCAACTCATCTATAAGGGGTCTTCTTTCCCCTCTGCCATACGTTGCCGCAAATGTACTGGCGTACCTTTCTGGTGCAGTCTTTGTGAATGTACGCCACATGTTTGGTGTACACCTGACTCTCTCAGGATCATGCTCTTGGTCTGGCTCATCAGGAATGAAACTGGGGCTATGTAGTGTTTCCACCACAGCACATTCTCTCGAAAAACGGATGCCTTCTTCCATATCAGCCCATTTCTTCTTCTCAGGCATCAGATCATCTTTGAAGGGGTATCTTTCTTTTACAGCTAACAGCATCCTCTTCCAGAGGGTGAAGGCCTGGTTCTGGCATGTACTAATACCTCTGTCAATGGCTGAGTCCCTAGCAATGCCACCCAGTTGGTGAGCTTCTCTACTATCTAGCCACACACTGTTGGCCCCACCGTCCCAGCATCAAAGTAACCAAGTAGCAATAGGCTCATTTGGGTGACGTGAGAAGTCTTTTCTCAGACTTCGAATTTCATTCATTTTCAGAGATCGATCAACAAAGGTAACGATATCTTGCTTACCTCTTCCAGGACTTCTTGCCCTCATAGGCATTGGTGACCGTGGTCTTACTGAGGGCCCCTCCCCTGGACTCAGAGGTGCTTCTCTTGGACCTCGGAGACACTCCTCTGGACCTCTTTCCTCCTCTTTCTTCTCTTCTGAGTCAAGATTCGTTTCATTTTCCGTCCTCTTACAGGGGCAACTAACATCAATTGTGGTGCTTCCTGTGGTTGGTCAGTTCCAATGCTCTCATCCTCCAGCTCAGCTTGGAGCCTGTCTCGTTTGATTATGACAGTATCTAGCTCAGATTGGAGGGTGTGTTGTTGAGATTGAAGATTGTCGAGTTTGGATTGCAGGGAGTCTTTCTCAATTCGGAAGGCATCTCTCTCAGATCGGAGGTTTTTTCTCTGGAGCAGGAGACTCTCTTGCTTATTTCGAACTGTTTCCCTGAGACTCTCCCTTTCAATTTCAGAAGCTCTCTCTCTCTCCAGGATAGTATTGAATTGGGCCCGATAAGCATTAGCCAGGCCCCAAATCATTTGTGCCTCCTCAGAACTGCCCAAGCCGCAACATTCCTGCCTCAAATAGCTGTTTAGACTCTCGGGGTCTTTCAGGTGTTCTAAAGTGAAATTCCATGACACTGAAGATTTTCATCTATCTAAAGTCTCTCCCAGACCTCTCCACACTCCCTGCCACTCAGTATTCTCCGGTTTTAGGGAGGACATCCTCAAAATATAATAAATACTAATACTGAGTGAAATGATGAGCAATACATTCAGGGAGATTAACAACGCAATTAGGTGATCATTCAAAAACTGCATAACAGCTTGAAAAGAGAGACCGGAAAGCTTAAAAATACCCAGTCCTGTAAAATTAACAGCTGTCTCTGGAATTGTATTCCATATTGTACAAACATGCCAGGTCCATATTTCCACCCATGTTTTCAATTGATTGTATATGCCGATTGCTCCATACAGCAACATGGCAAGCTTAATTAATGGCCAGTATGTTTTGAGCATTAGGAAAGAAGAAGCGGTAGCATGCAGCACCTTAAAAGTCAGTTTCACAACAGAAAGCTTTTTTTTTTTTTTTTTTTTTTTTACAGAGGCAAGATAGTAAAGCTCAGAGTTTACAAATATCCTATGATATTGGCAGTCCGCCTGGAGATTTCAAGTTCACGTTTCCAGAGAGTAGCAGTGAAACAGATAAGCTTTCCCAATGAAGCTCTCCGAGAGCAAAGAGAGAGATTTGTTCTAAACAGCTAGAAAGCAATTGCTGTCCGCATTCTCCACCAAAGAAAGTCCATGGTTCATGGGCTGGTTCGGCCCAGTTCCATGACCAGCAGGGCGGAGGGATCTGTGGATCCGCACCTCCGGGAAAGGGGAAACAGAGGACCCCAAAATACTTGAAAACAACAGCACTGATCTGAGGTGGAACAAATGATTTACTAAATAAAGTATTAGCAAAGCACAATGAGAGAGAGAGTCTGTCTGGATGGTAGGTAGACCTCACCACAATGCTGAGGTGAGATGTGCAGTCCAGTTGAGTGACTGAATGAAAGCAGACGGCGAAGTGCAGATGGTGAAGAAGAAGGTTCAGGTGACCTTGCACAGAGTTATATCTTCTTGCTGACCGCAAAGCCTCCTGGGGAAATGTAGTTCTTCTCCCTCGGACAAACATTCAGCAGAAGTCATACCCCCCCCAGTGCATTACATGATGTTATGGTGTAGAATACTGATGACCAAAAATCATAAAACCATGACAAGAGCAAGTCCAAGAGGGA
>NW_024962262.1:9825924-9832088 GCF_019238085.1 Lagopus leucura
CCAGGCCCACATCGCTTGAGATCACAAACTCAACCAGGCGTGGTCGCTGGAGCCCAGGCAGCCTCCAACCTTGACGCCTTTGATGATCTCCTCGGCGTTGGTGAGCAGCAGGTCCAGCAACGCTTCACCTCTGGTTGGTCTGTCCAATACCTGAACCAGAAAGCTATTGTCAATGGATTCCAAGAGCCTTCTGGAGCTCTTGCAGCTCGCCGTGTGGTTTTCCCAGCAGATGTCCGGATGGTTGAAGTCCCCCACCAGGACAAGAGCCCGTGAGACAGATGTCTCACGCATCTGGAGCAAGAAAGCCTTGTCAACAGCCTCCCCTTGATCAGGTGGTCTGTAGTATACCCCTAACACCAGCTGACTTATATTAGTCCCATCTCTAATCCTAACCCACAGGCTCTCAACCTGTTCCTGACTGTTTCTCATAGGGAGCTCCTCACAGTTTATCCAATCTCTGACATAGAGAACAACTCCCCCATCCCTCCTACCTCGCCTATCTCTCCTAAAAAGTCTATAGCCATCGATGGCAGTATCCCAATTGTGGGAGTCATCCCACCATGTTTCTGTGATAGCAACAAGGTCATAACTTTCCGAGTGCATCACAGTTTCCAGTTCCTCCTGCTTGTTACTCAGGCTGCGTGCATTGGTATAAAGGCACTTCAGCCGGGCTATCCGTCTCACCACCTTTATAAGGGATCTAGGATCCCCTAGAACAGCAGCATCCCCAGCATCCCCCTGCCCTACTCCTTTCCTATGCACTCTGCCGTCATTGCCCATGGAGTTTGGTACAAGCCCTCGAATGACCCGTTCAACCCCAGTAGCCCTTATTTTGTCCCCTTCCCCCTTCATTCCTAGTTTAAAGACCTGTCAATGAGTCCCGCTAATTCTTCAGCTAAGATCCTCTTACCCCTCAGGGACAGGCTGCATGCATCAGCAGCCATCATGCCAGGTGCAGTGTAAATTGCCCCATGGTCAAAAAAGCCGAAATTCTTGCATCTGCACCAGCTCTTAACCCATCTATTTAAGAATTGGGTATTTTGGATCCTCCCTGTACCTTTCCCTGACACCACGGGCATAGAAGAAAAGACCACCTGCACCCCAGCTCCTTCAGGTATTCGCCCCATTCCCCTGAAGTCTTTCTTGATAGACCTCAGGCTTTCCTTATCAACTTCCTTGCCGCCAGCCTGAATTATTAAAAGTGAGTAATAATCTGAAGGCCTAATCAACCCAGGAATTTTCTTTGAAATGTCCCTGACCCGTGCCCCAGGAAGGCAGCACACCTCTCTGCGGGTAGGGTCGGGCCAGCATATAGGGCCTTCTGTTCCTTGCAGAAGGGAGCCGCCTATGACAATCACCCTTCTGTCCTTACGGGTAGAAGCAGTCTTGAGGCTTGGGGGCGACCGCTTCGCCTGAGGCAACCTCACGGGTGAACCTGTCTCCGCACTCTCACTCGTCCCCCCCTCAAATTCCAGGGCCTCAAACCTGTTACGCAGAGGCACCTGGGGAGCCGGGGATGGTCGGGATGGGGGATGCTCCCTCCGCCGAGCAGGTACCCATTTCCACTCCTCCTCCATTCTCAAATTGCTGTTAGGGGGAAGAGAGGACAGGGGGCTCGCTGAGACGCTGTCAGCTGGCTGGTTCCCCTTTACCAGGTGTTTGTAAGGTGGCAGGGGCTGATGTGCTCCGTGAGGAGCCTCATCTGTGTGCTGAGAACCTGAGGCTGAGAGGGACTGACACCACCAGTCAATCTCCCTCTCACACTCTTTTATAGTCCTCAGCCTCTCCACTTCCTCCTTCAGGCTAATCACAAGGCTGAGCAAGTCATTCAATTGCTCACACCTTATACAAGTGCTGCCTCCTTCACGTGGCATTGCAAAGGCCAGGCTGTGGCACTCCTCACAGCCAGTGACCTGCACGCTAGCATCTCGTGATGGTATCTCTGTCTGAGTCGCCACACACTTCATACCGTTGTTCTCCCCTCTATGCATGCACCAGACCTCAGTCTGGCTCTGGACCGTCTTCTTGGCTACTGTCTTTCTGCTGCGTGTGCTTGGGACCTCTGCATGGCTCTTCACAGTTTTTGTGTTTGAAGCCTTCTGCCGGGGTGCATCCATGGCAACCAGCAGGCTCACTAACTCAACAAGAAAGTCCTAAAGGGGTGCAAGTGATCAGCCCTGCCCTGCTGCCCCCTACCCTCACACTGTTGCCGGGTTCGCTAAGTGCCCTGGCACTTACCACCAATAGCAATAACAAGACTCCTTGCAGGGGAGTCCAGACAAGGGTAGCTTACAAAAGCACCACGTTAAGACAGCCTGGGAGATAGCTGTACTACCTCCTCTGCTGTGCCTCAGCGACACATCGCTGCCCTCTCGAGGGCTTTTTGTAGGGGCGATCAAGGGCTGCTTCCGGTTTGCGCCCGTTTAAATCTCCCGCCGTTGCCTTGGCAACGCCCACGCTGCATCAGCTGCTCTCGCGAGAGTAGCCCGACTGAGAGCAGCGTCCGCACGGTTGCCGCGGGAATCATCGATGGGGAAAGCGATTACAATCCCCCTGTACCTCGCTAAGAGTCGCGGCGGTTCTGCCAGAGACAGCTCTGAGCCAAGGACCTCGGCGATCAAGGGGGAAGGAAGGGGTCTTTATAGGCAGCAAGGGGGAGATAGTCACCACCATGGATCCAGCGAGGTTTGTAGTTCCGTCTTTGATCTTCAGTAGCAATGGGTCGTCAGGCAGAGTTGCTCTGTTGACAACAACGACGACGAAGGACAACGAGCAACAACCATGATGATGATGGCCCTTTTTCAAGGCTTCAAAGTGGTTGAGTCAGCTGTCTTTGGAGTGACAGCTCAAATCCAAAGTGGTCAAGCCAGCTCTCCTTTGAGTGACAGCTCAAACCCAAGGTGGTTGAGTCAGTTCTCCTTGCGGTGGCAGCTTCTGGCTCTGGGATCTCAGCAGGAACCTCCTTTGCTCTCATCTTTCTGGCCTTGCCAGCAGATAAGAGGAAGCAGGGAGGCACCAACTTGTATCTTGCCTTCGCAGGATACAATGGTATCATCCCCCAGCCTTCCATAGCAAACAGGAGTTATTTGGTCACAGGCTAGATCTTCTGCCAGTAAACAGTCCTGAGCACTATCTTCCAAAGGCAAACAGCTCCAAAGATGTAAAATTGTCCACACAGCGATGTTGATTGCCACACAACATCCATCACTTGCCTCCTCAACAAAATACCTCAGGAAGCAAGCTTTGATCCAAAAAAAACAAAGAAGGATTCTCACACCACCCCTTCCCTCCAGAATGTCAGCTGTACCACACAGCTAGGTGTCATCCACAAACATGGTAAAGGTGCTCCCGTCCATGCCACCAACAACGATGTTAAAAAGTTCTGGCCCCAGTACCAACTCCTGAGGAATACCATCTGATATCTGCCTGGACACTGAGCCACTGACTGCAACTCTTTGAGTGCAACCATTCAGCCAATTCCTTATTCATCAAGTGGTCCATCCATCATATTCATGTCTCTCCAATTTAGAGACAAGGATGTCATGCAGGACAGTGTCAACTGCTTTATTTTAATCTCCAGAAACTCAAGAAATTATCAAGAACGTCTCAAAAAAAGAGCTCTATGGTAGTTTTACATTGCTAGACAGATACGTTCCAGCTGCTTACCTCCTCTTCCTCCTCAAAAGAAGAAAGGGAGAAAATATGTTGAAAAATGGATCGTGGGCTGATATAACAAGGAGTTTAATTTCAGAAGAAAAAGGAGAAAGCAATTCTTTTTGACTGCTCATCAACAGTGGTAATCCCAGCCATTTCCTGGGAAGCAAGGCCTCAATATGAACAGAGGTTGTTCAAAAAGACAGACATTATGATGAAAAGACTCTCCCAACTTCTCCTTCCCCAGCTGTTATTTCTGAGTGTGTTGCCATATAGCATGGAATATCCCTTTGATCATTTTAAACAGCTTTTCTGGAAATGTCCCTCACCACGCCAGCCTACTCTCCTTTGTTAGGGCTGGGAGATGGAGAGCCAGCCTTGGTGCTATGCCAGAACTGCTCAGCAATAGCCAAAATACTGGTGCCAACTTGTTTTAAGTGTAAGTACAAAGAACAGCACCATATTGGGCTGATGTGGGGAAAGTTAACTCCAACCCATCCAGACCAAGTACATGCTGCTGCACAAACTGCTGAATCTGTTGGCTGACTCAGTTAACTGTGCTCTTCTCAAATTGTCAAACAGTGGGTGCATTTGCCTTTTATAATCCTATTTGGCCTGTAAAGGAACTTTGAGGGTCCTGCTGTGGGAACATCAGTAACCAGCTTTGGAGATATATCTACCTCCACGAGGCTGCAGTTTCTCTGGATAGTGTCACCCTGTTGGTCAGAGGCTGAGCTGAGTACTTGGCTTGCTGTCAGCAACTTGGCAAATGCCTCCTTTGGCATCCACAGTGCTGAGACGCACCAAGGCCAGTCTGCCTTCTTCTGGGAAGGCCATCAGTACTGCCCTGGCAAGATGGGCACAGCCCCATGCCTTGCTGGAGGACTTAGGCTGAGCCCTTGGAGGAGGGCAGCCTGTCCCCAAAGCGTGGGCTGTCCCATTAGGCTGGCAATGTCCTGCTGACCGTACCTAGTGAGCTGAATGTCCAGAGGCATGGAGAAGTGTTGTGGACACCGTGAAAGATTGCAAAACTGATGTGGAGAGCACAACAATCCCATGTCGGGAGACGGGCATGATATATTTCCATGCTGGTAAAGCCAGATCTCCAGAAAATCAGTTCCTTGCAGGAAAAAATAGCCCAAAAAGGACTGTGAAAAGAAACTCAAGTTAACCTTGGGCCATTAACCAGAGAAAGCCCCATAGTATGAACATCTCACCTCTGAGAAGAGGCAGTGTGCCTCATACACAGATGAGTCAGCCAAACATGTCAAGAAGCAGAGGTGGCAGAAGGCTTTTAATCCAGCTCAGCAAAGGGGGGGAAGATAATTGTATAATCAAAGAATATTAGGCTGTTACAATCACAAAATAAACAAGAGAGTTAGGCAAAGCAGACTATGATAACAAAAGAGAATAAATGGAAGGCTTACCCTTATGCTGGGCTCACCCACAAAACACCAGTAGAGGCAATCTCCAGAACAGATCCTTCCCCACTGGTAGCCAGCTCTTAAATAGGTCTTAAGTTGCCTTCACCTGTGCTCCTCTGGCTGACTCACGGCTTGCCTCAGGTGATCAATCAGAGGTTCAGGCCGTGACTCAGCAGTTCCCATACAATAATGATCACCATGCAGACATGATGTCTGTGGTAATGCTTGAGGAAATCAAATCCCCTAAGTTGTACTTAAAAATGGATTTGTTTTATCTCATACCTTTTCATGAAACCTCATACTGTTGCTATTCCTTGATTCATGCTATATATCAACACACCCTAAGCGTCAGATGCCCTCCAGCTGCTCCAAAGTTTCTCATCTTCTGCATCACATGAGCAACTGGACTATGTGTCAGAATTTGTACCATCATTGTCTTATTGAAGACAGGGAGAGGAGTGGAGTCTAATGTCAGGACATCTCTAATGGTCCTAACCCTACTGTTATTGCTGTTCTACTGTTATCATAATCAGTGTTTGTTTTACTCGTTATTCCAATTTTACTGTTATTTGCAAGACAGCTTTGTATGTGAGAGTCTCTCTAGTAGCCAAACAACTTACTAATACTATCTGTAACTTTTGAGAGAGGTCAAGTTTACGTGGACAGTGTAGTGATTCTAAATGCAGAGCCATTGTATATTGAGGAGTCAGGGATCTACATAACAGCAAACTTGTGTAGATCCAGATCTGTGCTGGAAATGTGCAGATCTGTGCATATGACATTACTTCAGGCCTATGTCATGCTGCACATCTTCCTCAGCTTCAGGACAAACTCAGCTGGATTATGTTAACAACAGACTGCAGACTGAATTGGTAGCAGAACTGACTGTTGTACCACCCGCATGACCCTGCCTTCATCTTAAAGTGTAGCACTAAGTTTTCATGCATGCATCTTTTCTGCTTGATAATAGAAATGTATGAAGATGCTTTTTTTTCTAAGAAAATCCTGTAAGAGCTCAAATAACCAAAATGGATGTATAATCAAGATGTTATAATCACAATATAATTGTATAATCAATAGATATCA